>NC_056728.1:433266350-433611350 GCF_019279795.1 Protopterus annectens
AGACTGAGAGTGATATATTTTACAGCCATTCACTTCACTTGCATGTGGACTTCTATTTTTGACTTTTTATTTCAAGTTGCAGTGAAGTTAATCTGTTTGGTGGTTTGTGTTGGCTGTTTTATTGTAATTTACTCATATAGCTAATGCTACTGTAGTGGTGATGAGTATGCTGAACATTATGCAGTTGTGTAAGTAAACTTAATGTAACACTAGATGTTTGATCAGTTCTGCAGTCGCCCTCCCTTCACCCCTTGTTTTATTTCTGTTTGACCGTGTTTGTCCATCTGAACATGTACCGTTTTTCAGCGAAAGCCCAGGAAGAAAAGCTCCACTATTACATTGTACCAAATTGTGCATAATTATACAAAAAATTAGTTTCAGAGCAACAAGCTGTGCGGGTCAAGCATTTGCAAAACAGATGTAAAAAAATAAATTGGTAGCATTATCAATTTTACAAGAAAGAGCTTCCAAGGACAAATTGAGCAGGCAAGATATTTCAAGTACAGAAGATCTAATTAGGGTAGGGAGTCCTTGTTAAGGGTATGTTTCATCCTTAAAATCCAAGAAGAGAAAATTACTGAAAAAGGGACTTCAGGTAATGAGTGAGTAAAGGTAAGCAAAGGTGATGAAGGTGAAGAGGAAAATGTGATTAGGTGAACAGGTAAAAGAGACCAAGGTGTTAGTTGGTCATATATAAGAAGAAAGGGAGAAAAAGAAAGAGAGGTTAAGGAGGGAAAGGAAGAATAAGTGTTAGATAAGTGGGGCAGAGTTTGAGATGTAAGGTGGAGAAAATAATAGAAAGTAAATATATATACAGAAGGTAAGAGTGCTTTAGATGTTTGAAGGGGATGGTGGTATTAGATAGGAAGGTGAGGGAAGGGGAAAGATATAAAAAGGAGGTAGAGAGGAAAGGGAAGGATCAAAGGGGGAAAGGAAGTTTTGTGAGGTGGTTACAAAGAGATCTCCGGGTGTTGTGTTGGTAATGTCGAAGAGATGATTTGAATTCTTTAGTATGGGTGATAGTTTGCATCTGTATCATCGAAAGCTTAGGTTGTCGAATCCAAAATAATCGATACCTAAGCGTTGAAATCTAAAAACAGCAAATAGCCAGATCATCAAATTCTTTCCTAGGGGAAGAATTCACTTGGCTGTCTGCAAACAAAATAAACAAAGACATCCAAACATAACACCCACCGATGTGCGGGGCTGCACCCCCACACTTCCCCTTACTTAAATATACCATTTTCTAGACTGTTCTACATTGAGGTAAGGGCAAATCCCAGAGAACAGCCACTGAAATTCTTTCCTGAGTAAAGAATTTGATGATGTGGCCATTCTTTGTTTTAAGCATTCGACGCTTGGGTGTCGATGAATATGAATTCGACAACCTAAGCTGTCGACAACTCAGTAGGGATCCACTATTTCTACAGGCCATGGGAAGCTTATTCCATGAGAGGGCAGGGAAATACCATTGTAGATTTTGCTCTAGAGACCTGTTTGAGTTATGAATGTGTAAGAAGCATTCATTTGTCTGTCCTTCTGAGAGGGCATGGTGGGTTATAGAGGGAGACAAGAGGGGCTGTACTAGGGCATAAGGAGGGCTTATTTACGATGGTATAGGTTATTAGAAGTTGAGAATAAATGAATTGGTTAGAAAATTCTAACCAGCTTGAGAGTCTGTAGTGCAAGACAATGATGAGATTTAGGTGGGATATTGGCTGCAAAATCTGGCTGCTTTGTTATATGTGGCTTCTAGTTTAGAAAGATGAGAGGACTCTAGGTTAGTTAGGACTTGTAAGCAGTATAGAAGGTTAGGAAAGCGGTAAGCCTGGGCAAGTGAGATTCTGGAATTAGGTGTGAGGAATCCTTGGTTTCTATAAAGTTAGTACAGTTTTTGTGGGTTTTCTTGATACAGTTCTGTATAGTTGATCATGCATGATTACGCTAAGTAGCTTAGTGTAATATTCAGTAGAGAAAATTGTTTTGTTTAGGTAAGAGTAGTGTTCCTTCTTTTAATTGGGCAGTTGTTGATGTTCTTCGTGTTTCACTGTTGCGGTCATCACATTTGGGTTATCCCTGCCAGGGTAGCCCTCTGCTGGCCTGAATACCAGAGACTTAGTATTTCTGCGTTGGTTGCTGTCGCTTGAGGACTAACATCAGGTCATCAGTGGTATAAAGGAAGGCAGCATGTGCCATTACACCAGTCTTTTTTGCCGTGGAGCCCGAAGCAGAAGCAGTTCACATGAGTGCCGGTCGGCCACTACCTGAGTTTTCGTTTCCGAATTGAAGTCTTCGAAAGTTAAGTACCCCATTGGGGATCCTTTTTTCTTGCACTAACCAATATCAGAAAAAGTTAATTGTCTCACCTGTGGAAACCAAATACCACACCGAGACTTCTACTCTTACTGTGTCACTTGTCTAGGACCAGACCACGACGTCCCTCGTTGTCACTTCTGTGCTTTAATGCCCGAACTATCTGTCGTCGGGCCCTTAATGTCGCCAGATATTTAGGGCCTCGAATTCCAATATGACTTTGGTAAGCCATCCGACAGCAGATCTTCTGAAAAAGCGTAAAGATAAGAGACAAGACCACACTGGACCAAACCTTCCGACAACGCTTCCGTTAAGCTGATGGTCATTCCTCTGGAACTCAGTGAGGCGCTTTCGCAGCCCCTGATGCCAGCTTCAGTTCTTTCGCAGGCCACTACCGAGACCCTTTAGGAGTCTGGTATGCTGCAGAACTCTTCTTCGTCTAAGGATCCTGCGGTCGTCTCTACCTTAGATGGGTCCAGAGCCGTTGTGCATGCACTGGCTTTCGAGGAATTCCTTTGTGACACCGAATTTCGACATAAACTGATGCCTTTTTTCGTGACTACCGTCTTTTTGAAAACAACCGAGTTCCATAGGCCCAGGGGTCGAATCACACCCAAGAAACTGACTACCCATTCTCAGACGCCTGCTTCCTTGCCTCAGTCTCAAATGCTTAAAATGGCAGAAGACCTTATCATGCTGATTAGGGGTAGCCAAACCACTCCCTCAAAAAGGAAAAGAGATCTGTCTCCAGTAGTTTTGTCTGAACAAGAGTCAGATGATTCCGATGCATCTGACTATGAAGACATGCAGCCCCTGTCCACATATGAGGATTCTGATGCAGAGGAATCCATTCCTTCAGCCTCTTCCCCAGAGGATTTTTCCTTTGGGGGAACCCTGCATACCTTAAGGGAGCATATCCAATGGGAGAGTCAAGACTACCCTCAGTCAAAAAGGAGACTCAGAGAGTTACTGAATCTTCCACAGCACAGACCCTTAGCCATCCTCCCAGGCCTAGATGTGGGTGGATGATGTTTTCCTTGAATCAAGCTGGACTCCAGATGCCCTCCCTCCTGCTCCCAGAAAACCAGACAGGTACTACAGAGTCCCTGACTCACAGAAATATCTTTTTAAAAATCCGACAGCTGACCTTTGTCATTTCTCAAGGGCCAAAAGGGATTTATTTAAGCAACCTCTGCTAAGAATCCCACCCCCTCAGACAGGGATTCCCGAGCACTGGACAGATGCGGGTAAGAATGTATACACCTCAGCTACTCTTGCTATCAGGGCACTAAATTGTCAGTTCCATATGCTTAAATATCAGCAACATACCTTGGAACTCCTTAAACAAAAAAATACCTCCTTTCCTGCATGGGCAGAATCTAACGATTTACAAGACTTAATGCGTTCTGCAAGTCAAGTAACTAAACACACTTTGCACTGTGGTTTTGACGCCCTAGAAGCTTCTTGCAGGGCAGCAGTCACTGGATCTGTCATTAGAAGACATGCATGGCTTAAGGAACAAACCCCTGCCAGACAGTCAAATCAAAATTGTTGGATGCACCCTTGCACAAAGATAACTTATTTAGCACTAAAGCAGAAGATGGAAGAAAAAGCAAAATCTATGCAGACGGTTAAAGATTTCTTACATGTCCAGCCCCTTAAATTCAGCAGGCATTTTCCCTCCAAACACTGGTCCTTTCCTTCTCCAAGTAAACAGGGTCAGCCTATGCCCCGTGGAAACAGACCCCACAGATAGCAGCACCAAGGGTTGCAGAGATCTTAGGAGTGGACTACCTCCACTTCAAAACCAGGGAGTTGTAAGCCACCCCCTTATGGTAAGAGCTCACAATGACTCGCCTCCTCCATACCTAGCCTCAGCTCACCTTCACATACCCCTAGGAAGAAAACTCTCCTTTCACTCAGGCAGCTGGGCCACGATTACCAAGGGCCAATGGGTTCTGAACTTTGTGTCTCAGGGGTACAGATTCTCCTTCCACACCATTTCAAGCCCAAAAGGGTTCCCAGATATACCACCAAATCAGTGGGCAGAGGCTCAGGCGCAAATCCATTCCTTGCTCTCCTTGGGAGCAGTAGAGCACGTTCCTGCACAGAAGATCGACCTGGGTTTCTACTCCAGACTTTTTCTAATGCTCAGAAAAGAGGGCACCTGGCACCCCATCCTCGATCTGTCTATCCTAAACACCTTCCTGGTGATCCCAAAATTCAAAATGCTCACCCTCCAGCAGTTGCTACCCATGCTGTCCATGGATGCTTGGCTAGCCACCCTGGACCTAAAAGAGGCCTACCTCCACATACCTATCAGGGAGTCCTGCAGAATATATCTCCGCTTCAGAGCAGGATCTCAACACTTTCAGTTCTCTGCGCTTCCCTTTGGCTTATCTTCTGCTCCCAGAGTTTTCACAAAATGTCTGGCTGTGCAGCAGGCCTTGATCGCTTTCAAACCCCTTCTCTCCCCAGGGGTTCTCCTGATCAAAACAGACAACGCCACTGTGATGTCATACATCAACAAGCAGGGAGGGACTCGCTCCTACCTGCCGTGCAGGCTGGCCATGACCCTTTGTCTCACAGCCTCATCCATGCAAATACATCTGTTAGCACAATACCTACCAGGCTCTCTCAACTCCCTGGCAGACCAATTAAGCAGAAAACTGTTGGACCCACACGAGTGGCAGCTAAACAACTACCTTCTCCCTAATAACTCAGAAATGAGGAACCCCAGAGGTCGACCTCTTTGCCTCCCACACCAACCATCAGCTCAGCAAATTCTGCACCAGGGTGCATCCACTCCATGGCTTGGAAAGTGGATGCCCTGTCCTTCTTAACCTCTTGGTCTAAGCCTTTCCTCCCCTACTTCTCATCCCCAGGGTACTGCTCAGAGTAAGGGAGGAAAAACCAAGGACCATCCTCATAGCTCCAGATTGGCCCTGACAACACTGGTACCCCTTGCTGCACAGTTTGTCCCCGCTGCCTCCATGGAATCTTCCAAACCTCGTAACCCAGAGGGAAGGGGAATTCATGCACCCACAATTGCAGACACTCAGTTTGGCAGCTTGGCTTATTCCCTAACCCCTAACCAATCTACCATCCTCAGTAAACAGGTTCTGGATGTTATCCGAGAGGCAAGACGCCCTAGCACCTGAAAGTCTTATGCAAATAAATGGAAAAGGTTCTGCACCTGGATCCTGGCTAAGTGTGCCAGTACAGCACGGCCATCCATCCCTCTCATCCTGGATTACTTAGCTGACCTACTACACAGTGGTCTCTCTTTTTCCTCTATATAAATTCATGCCTCTGCTATTTCTGCTGATTTTCCCAGTTAGCAGCCTCTTTTCTCACATCCTCTGATTAAGTAGTTCCTCAGAGGGGCTAGCAACTTGAGGCCCCCCAGAAGGGCACCAGCACCAGCTTGGGACGTTAACTTTGTCTTGGAAAAACTCACCCTGCCTCCTTTCGAACCAGCATCTTCTGCAGAGTTAAAGCTTCTCTCCTGGAAGACAGCCTTCCTCCTGGCCATCACTTCAGCCAGAAGGGTTTCTGATCTGCAAGCACTCATGGCTGTGGAACCCTTGATCATCTTCCATGCTGACAGGGTATCTCTCAGAACTAATCCATTCTTCATGCCCAAGGTGGTGTCAAGTGTGGCTCTCAACCAATGCATTAATTTGCCCACCTTCTTTCCTAACCCCCAAAACAAGGGGGAAAGGATTCTTCACTCTCTAGATGTGCAGAGACAGCTCAGATACTATCTGGACAGGACTAAACCCTTCAGAAAGTCTGATCAGTTGTTGGTTAGCTTTACTTCATGGGGCAAAAGGCAAAGCCATCTCCAAGCAAACCATTTCCAAATGGATAGCACACTGCATCCATTTCTGCTACACACAGCATGTCAAGCCTCCCCCCAAGGGGGTCAGGATCCACTCCACCAGAGCAGCCTCCACCTCTGCAGCTTTCCTTGGAGTCCCCACCAGGGACAATCCTGGAGGCTGCCACCTAGACATCTGTTCACACTTTTACTAAGCATCACCACCTGCCTCTCTTCTCCAAATCCAGGGCAGGGTTTGCCTCTGCAATCTTGCAGGGCATCCTAGCCAGCCCCTAGTTTCCTTGATTGCCTCCACCCATTTCCTCAGCTTTGAGAATCTACCCAAATGTGATGACTGCAACAGTGAAGGCACTCTAACATCTACAGTTATGGTAAGTGTACACAACTGTACTTTCTAAGAGTTGTTACAGTAATGTTGCTTTTAATCAGAGAAGATATAAAAAATATATGATCTGATGTTATCATTTTCATTTGTTCCTCAACTTGTGGGTTTCAGACCTGACTTCTGTTCCGACTCGTCCTCTTTCCAAGCTCAAGTTTTGATGCACAAGCTCCTCCTCTCTGTCCCATAATGCTGGCTTTCCCAGAATACTGCAGATCTTGTTTGCCTCTCACCGAAGAAGCATCGGAATTGCGTTGCTCCATTGTCATCATTGTTAAAGTTCTGTAAGTCAGCCTCTACCTTTCCTTTCATTGCTCTTCCTTCATCTCCTCCCACTTCCAACTCCTTCTATATGTATTTGTTAAGAAAAAAGAGAAAAAAAGCCTTTTTTGTAGTTTAAAGTACTTAAAGTTTTCACAGGATGTTCTTCGTTCCACATTGCTGCAGTCCTTACTATTGGGTAGTCCGCTGTCCAGTCGGCCCGAATACCAGAGTATATGGCTGACGTCGGTCAGGGCGCATTAGACTGGCGTCAGTACGTCAGGGTACTAATGCGCATGACCGACGTCATATCCTCAGTCTTTTTTGCCGCATGGTCCGATGCAGAAGCAGTTTTGCGAGTGCAGGTTGGCGTTCTGAAATATTTCCGAAACCGGAGTTTCAGACCGAATCAGAGTTGGCTAAGTACCCCGTTGGGGAACATTTTGGTTTTTTCTTGCCTCAGTATTTAACCGGATGTCAGAAAAAGTGAATAACTGTATTTCTTGTGGGAAACAGATACCTCATAGGGATTACCATACCTTGTGTATACCTTGTTTAGGGCCTGAGCACGACGTTGTTGGATGCCGCTCTTGTGCTAGGTTTAACAAACGCACTATTAAGAGGAGGTTAGACTGTGCCAGGTTAGTGTTTGGAAGCGTTGCAATTATAAAATGCCGCCGGATGCTCCGGCCCGCTGCGACCAAGAAGCGCAAGGACAAAACAGCGAAGCCTAGGGTTGATGAACCGGGAGTCCGGGACGGCGGTTCTTTAGAAGGCTCAGTGGAGCCAGAGGTATTGCCAGGAGTTTCTTTGGAGTCTCAGGCAGAGACTTTACTGTTACAGGATGTGCCTTCTCAGGAGGTAGGCCAGGCTGAGGGGGCTTCTCAGGTAACTGTTCTTCCCTCTCTTCCCAAGGTAGTTAGAGCCTCTCCTTCTGTTGCCAAAACTTCTTTGAGAGGTAGGCCAAGTTTAGCTTCAGTGGGGGCTTCTCCTAGCACTTCAGGTTCTGTGCCTAAGAAACATATGCTTAAAATGGCAGAAGATTTGATTACTATGATTAGAGGTTCTATGCCCCCTCCTGATAAGAGGCCTAGGGTGGAACCTGAGTTTGAGTGTTTGGAACAGTATTCAGAGGCTTCAGAGTCTTCTGCGGAAGATTTGCAGGAGTTTCCACCTTATTCTGATTCTGATGTGGATGATTCCACTCCTACAGCTTCTCCTCCTGAGGATTTCTCATTTTCAGAGACTCTGCATTCCATGAGAGAACACTTTAAATGGGAAGGCCAAGATTACTCTGATTCCAGGAAAAGGCTTAGGGAATTCTTATTTTTACCCCAACATAGGCCCTTAGCTATACCTCCTGTGTTGAATGTGGTGGAAGATGTTTTGCAGAGGCTTCCCTGAACCCTGACTCTTTGCCTCCTGCTCCTGTTAAACCTGATAGGTACTATAGGGTGCCCGAAGCTCATAAGTATTTGTTTAAGAGTCCTAGGGCGGATCCAGAAACTGTTTCTCAGGGGCCTAAAGGTGTTAAGGCCTCTGTGGTTAAAAATCCTGTTCCCACTGATAAAGAGGCAAGGGCTTTGGATAGGTGGGGAAAGAAAGTGTATACTTCTTCCACTCTAGCCATGAGGCGTTGAATTGTCAGTTTCACATGCTAAAATATCAAAATTATCTCCTTTCACAATTGAAATCTAAGGTGGATGCTTTAGCGGAAGGTATTGAGTGTAAAGAGTTGCTGGATTTAGTTCATGTGTCTGAACAAGTAGGTAAGCATTCTTTGCAATGTGGTTTTGATGCTGTACAGGCCTCTCGAGGGTGGCTGCTACTAGTTCTGTTCTTCGCAGGCATGCCTGGTTGAGGGATCAGAATTTAGCTGAGCATGTTAAGATAAGGATTTTGGATGCTCCTTTACAGTCTGATGTGTTGTTTGGTTCGCCTGTGGAAGCAGTTTTAAAGAAAATGGAGGACAAAGCTAAGTCTATGCAAACTGTTAAAGATTTTTGCAGGTGCAGCCACCGAGTTTAGTAGAAATTGGCCTGCTAAGGGGTGGACATATCCTGCTTATGACTCCCAGTCTAGGGGTAGGTCTAGACGTGGTAGGGGCAGAGCTCAAAGTTCTTTTAGGCCTAGAACAGGAGCACACCTGCTCAGACTTCTGGTGAGGGCAGGGGTCAGTCCTTTCGTAAACAGACCCAATGACCTGCCTTTTCAGCTGCCAGAAGATTCTCGTCTGGCAGCTCCTTTGGGAGGAAGACTGTCTCTTTTCAAAGAAAATTGGGATTTAATTACTCAAGACAGATGGGTGTTGGATATCATTCACCACGGTTACAGGTTTTATTTCCATACATTACCCCTTTCAAAGGCATGCCAGACGTTCCTCCTCCACAAAGAAAAGAGGCTCACAAGCAAATTTCTCAGTTACTCCAGATGGGGCCATTCAGCCAGTCCCTGTATCAGAAAGGGGCCTAGGATTTTATTCTCGCCTGTTCCTAGTACCAAAGAAGGGGAACACGTGGAGACCAATTTTGGATTTATCTCTCCTCAACACTTATCTGGACATTCCAAAGTTCAAGATGTTGACGTTACAACAGCTTTTACCTCTGCTGGGCAAAGATCACTGGATGGTAACTTTAGATCTCAAGGAGGCTTATCTTCATGTGCCTATAAGGCTAAGTTGCAGGAAGTATCTGCGGTTTCGAGCTGGAAATTCTCATTATCAGTTCTCTGCATTGCCCTTTGGCTTATCTACTGCCCAGAGTATTCACAAAGGTTCTGGCTCCAGTGATAGCTTACTTCAGGCTACAAGGAATTCAAATCTATCCTTACTTGGACGACTGCTTGATTCTGGCTCAAGAAAAGGAAGACCTTCTACAGCATCTGGAATATGTTATAGCAGTGCTAAGATGCCTAGGGTATTCTGTGAACGAAATAAAGTCCAGTCTAGTACCCTCTCAAGACATGTGCTTTCTGGGTGTGAGACTGAATACAGCAGCCCAGATGGCCTTTTAACCCCGGACAAACAAAAGAGTCTATCACATTACTTCCATCAACTATCTCATCAGTCCGTGCTGACTGCAAGGACAGTCCTTCAAGCATTAGGGTTCATGGCATCTTGTATTCTGGTGCTTCCCAATGCCAAACTGCATATGAGGAAGCTACAATGGTATCTCAAAATGTATGGACACAGCACTGCCAGGATTTGGACACTGTCATTCAAATAATACCTTGCCTTCAAAAAGAATTTTGTGGTGGGCTCAGGAATGTCACCTAAACAAGGGACTCTCTGTGACCCGGCCAGAGGCGAGTCAGATTTTAACGACAGATGCCTCGGACATTGCTTGGGGAGCTCATCTAAATGGAAAGTGGATACAAGACAAGTGGCCTGCCAGACTACAGCATCTACATATCAACATGAAGGAGATGTTAGCAGTCCAGTTTGCATTAATGGCTTTCAAGGAGTTACTTCTTCCAGGGCAGGTGTTGATTCTAACAGACAACACAACTGTCATGTGGTACATCAACAAACAAGGGGGAACACATTCTTACCCATTGTGCAGGCAAGCAATGATTTTATGGGAGACTACGCTCAGCTTGCAACTAACTCTTCAGGCAAGGTTTCTGCCGGGAGCACAGAACTCCTTAGCAGATGTGTTAAGCAGACAAATCATGGATCCCCACGAGTGGAAACTGGATCTTCATGTATTTCAAAGGTTGACAGTGTCCTGGGGAACTCCAGACATAGATCTGTTCGCTTCTCCACTAAACCACCAGCTGCCAAAGTTTTGCACAAAGAGGTTACATCACACAGCTTGGAAAGTGGATTCTCTCTCTTTCATTTGGGAAAATCTTCATGTGTATGCGTTTCCACCTCTTCCTCTTCTTCCAAAGGTGCTTCTAAAGGTCAGACAAGACAAGCCAAGGATGATTTTAATAGCTCCAGATTGGCCTCGGCAGCACTGGTACCCATTACTGAGGAGTCTCGTAAAGAAGCCTCCATGGCCTTTACCCTTGATTCCGCACCTGTTGTCTCAGAGAGAAGGCCACCTGCTCAATGTCAAGCTTCGCTCTCTTCATCTAACAGCATGGCATATTCTGTTTTGAGAGACAGCCGGTCTCAACTTCCTCAACAAGTTTTAAATGTGATTATGGAAGCTAGAAGACCTAGTACAAGGAAAGTGTACGCAGAAAAATGGAAGAGATTTAATTTTGGAGTGCAGCAAGGAATTTGGATATTTCTGAGCCTAATTTGAGTGTGGCTCTTCAATATCTTACTGAGTTATTGGACAAAGGTTTGTCCTTCTCTTCCATTAAGATTCATGCTGCAGCAATTTCAGCTCACTATGATTGTGACCCACCATTGTTTTCGCATCCTTTGTTCAAGCAGTTTCTCAGAGGGGCAAAGAATATAAGACCCCCACGTAGAGCTCCTACTCCTGCTTGGGATCTCAATTTTGTGTTGGAAAAACTTACTCTACAACCTTTGAGCCTCATGGTACTGCTGATTTGAAATATTTGTCATGGAAGACTGCTTTTTTGTTGGCTATTACTTCTGCAAGAAGGGTTTCTGAGTTGCAGGCCCTTATGGCAGTAGAGCCCTTTCTGATTTTCCATAAGGATAGGGTATCATTACGCACTAATCCTTCCTTTATGCCTAAGGTGGTTTCTAGTGTGGCTTTAAACCAAACTATTCATTTGCCCACTTTCTATGCAGATCCCCAAAATAAAGGGGAAAAGATTTTGCACACTTTAGATGTACATAGGCAGTTGCGTTATTATTTAAGCAGGACTAAGGACTTCAGGCAGTCTCAGCAGTTGTTTGTTTCTTTTGCTTTGAGTTCTCAGGGCAAGCCTGTGTCTAAGCAAACTATTTCTAAGTGGATTGGGTTTTGCATTTCATTTTGTTATTCCCATCATGGCAAGGAGATTCCAGCTGGGATTAGGCCTCATTCCACTAGGGCTACTGCCACTTCAACAGCATTTCTAAGGGGTGACAACTAAGGATATTTTGGAGGCAGCTACATGGAGTTCAGTGCATACTTTCTCTAAGCATTATCACCTTCCTCTCTACTCTAAGTCTAGGGCTGGTTTTGCCACAGCTATTTTGCAAGGCATGTTGTCAGCTCCTGCTTCTTTATGATTTGCCAGCCTCCCTTACCTCTGCTTTGGGATTCTACCCAATAGTAAGGACTGCAGCAATGTGGAACGAAGAACATAGTACAGTTTTGTACCTACCATAAATGTAGATGTTCGAGGATCCACATTGCTGCAGTCCAATTTACCCTCCCTCCTTCCCCTCTGCGTTTAGGGGTGGTTGTGTAGGTGAGGTTATATGTTGATATTTTTGTATATATTTCTGTATATATTGTACATATTTTTGGTGCAGGTATTTTGGGCCTTGTCTTTTTAGGGTCTTCTGACATCTGGGGCAAGAAAAGACTGAGGATATGACGTCGGTCATGCGCATTAGTACCCTGACGTACTGACGTCAGTCTAATGCGCCCTGACCGACGTCAGCCATATACTCTGGTATTCGGGCCGACTGGACAGCGGACTACCCAATAGTAAGGACTGCAGCAATGTGGATCCTCGAACATCTACATTTATGGTAGGTACAAAACTGTACTTTTTCTTTCGTGTTTTCAGTCTCTCTTTTCTCTCTATTCCTCTTTTCAGTCTCTTCTTTTTCCCTGTCTCAACTGATTTATCATGGCTGAAAAGCCCGATAAACCCTTGGGGTTTAAAAAATGCACTTCCTGTGGGCATAGGATTCCCTTGTCTGATGCCCACAGGGAGTGAGTTTATTGTCTATTCCCTGCTCACCTAGACAGTCTTGCAAGGTGTGGGGTGGTTTTAATCTCTGTGCTCTTGCAGACCTCTGCAACAAGTTTGTATTGAAGGGTTTACACCTTTCCACTCTGTCAACACCCACCACTTTAGGGGCTCAACCCCCCGTTAGAAAGCCCAAAGAGGCCAGGGAACCCAGAAAGCATTCCCCAGAGCACTCCTCCTCAGAGCCACTTAGAAAGGAGCAGAAACCTTCGGATCCAAAGTCATGTGATCTGGTGATTGTGGTTCCTGTTCCCTGTGCTCCAACTGTCTCCTTGGAGCCAGGTGTTTTGGCTCGGAGCCTTCCTTCCAAGGAGGTGTCACCCAAGCCATTGTCCAGACCACCTTCTACATCCTCCTCCATTAGGTCTACCCAGAGCTTGTCTGAGAGTGAGGTGGATGCACTGATGAGACCGTGTCTCAAGGTACAGATTCACATGGGGGTACTGCCAGCTCCGTACCAAAGAAAACAGGGGACCTAAAGCCAATTCTGGATCTGACATTCCTGAACAAATCTGTAAAAAACTCAAAATTCAGGATGGTCACAATCCAATCCATCCTACCTCTTCTGAAGATGGACAACTGGATGTAGTCAATAGACCTGAAGGATGCGTACTACCATATCAAAATGGAGAGGCACTGCAGAAGGCATCTTCATTTCAGTGTAGGAGCCAGCCATTACCTGTTCCGAGTGCTTCCTCTTGGTCTCACCACAGCCCCCAGATTGTTCAGCAAATGCATGGCAGTAGTTACAGCTCATGTCAGACTGCAGGGATATACCATGTGTTTCCTTATCTCGGCGACTGGCTCCTAACTGCTTCAACCAGGCATCCACTCATTCAAGCCAGGGATTACCTGTTACAATTAGCTCCCACTATGGGTATAACTATAAACACTCAAAAAATCGCAGCTCAGGTCTGTCCGGGTAATAGACTTTATTGGACTTCATTTGGACACAACCAGAGCTATGGCCTTTCTACCTCTAGACAGGGTGTCCATTCTAAGGTTTCATGTTTCCCAGATCCTAGAAATCTCATCTCCTCCAGCGAAACTAATTCTAAGAACGTTTGGTTCTGTGACTGCCACTGTAACATTATTACTACAGTAAGTGTACACATGCGAATCCTACAGTGGACGTTATCATTTCCTTGGTCATTACATTAGCATCCTCTGACTCACCCTATAAAACTGTCAAGGGTTTGCAAAGACTCTACTCTAGTGGCCCCATTCCCAGGAAGTCTACCAGGGTTGTTCCTTTATTCTTCCCACGCCAAATGCCAATCTGACCACGTAACCCTCTCATTTGGGTTGGGGAGGCATTTTCTGGGACAGACTGTCCAAGGAACGTTGTCTCATGCAACCAGATTGCATATCAATGTCCTGGAGATGAGTGGTTCTTCTAGCACTACACAGCTTTCTTGCTCTCAGAACCATTACAGTTCAAACAGACAATATGTCCATTGTGTGGTACATCAACAAGCAAGGGGGAACCAGATCTTACTCACTCTGTCGAGAAGCAATGAGAGTGTGCCAATGGGCAGTCTCTACCGACCGCTTTCTAGTCGCAATGCATATTCCGGGGGAGTCCAGCATTCTAGCAGACAGGCTCAGCAGAGCAGTACTGATGCCTCACGAGTGGGCTCTGAACCAGTCAGTGGCAGACATGATCTTCCACAAGTGGGATCAACCTTGCTGTGACCGTTTTGCTTCTTCCCTCAAAAACAAATGCAGCAAGTTCTTTGCCCTGATCCCTCCACAGAGACAGCCCCTGAGAGATGCTCTTGTCCTTGCTTGGCCTCCCGGTCAACTCTATGCATTTCTGCCTTTACCCCTGATTCCCAAATTCCTTCAGAAAGCTAATCTGTTGAAGAGCAAAGTAATTCTCATTGCTCCTTTCTGGCTTTGCCGGGCTTGGTTCACCTTTCTTTGGTCTCATCAGCTTTGTTCACCATGGAGTCTGGAACCTCTTCCAGACCTGTTGTCCCACCCCTCAGGACAGACTCATCCATACCTTCAAGGTTTAAAATTGACTGCATAGTTTCTCCACTTACAGTAATGGCTAGACATTCCAGGGTTTCAGCCCCAGTCCAGCAAGTCATGATTTCAGCTGACAAAGCTTCTACTAGGAAGATACATAAGAGCAAATGGAAAAGGTTCTCTATTTGGGGTCAGCAGAAGTTGATCCTTTTAGGGTTCCTGTTCCTGTGATTTTAGACTTCCCGGCCTTTCTCTTTCAGAACAAAGCCAGCTATTCCACAGTGAAGGTTCAGTTGGCAGCCATTTTGCATGTCCACATTGGGGAAAACTCTGCTACCCTAGTGTTTCCCAAATTATATAAGGTTTTTCTCAGGGGCACCTTTTTACTCTGGCCTCCAATCAAAGATCCAACCCCTCCTTGGGATCTTACTTTGATACTACAAGCCTTGGTTCTTCCTCCATTTGGACCAACAGCTAAAGTGGATGTGAAGTTTCTGTCCTGGAAGACTGCCTTTTTGGTTGCTATTACATCAGCGAAAAGAGTTTCTGAGCTCCAAGCCCTCTCTGCTGAACCCCCTTATTTGATCTTCCATAATAATAGAGTTTCTTTATGGACCAATCCATCCTTTTTACCTAAAGTGGCCACGGAAGATATCAATCAATCCATCTCCTGGTTTTCTCCCCCAATTTCCAGAATAAGGGAGACTACACTCAGCATCTTCTGGATGTTCAGAGGCAATTACGTTTTTATCTGGACAGGGCAAAATCCTTCAGAAAATCTGACCTGCTGTTTATATCTTTTTCAGATGTGAGGAAAGGCATAGCAGTTACTAAACCTACTCTGGCCAGATGGTTGCGAGATTGCATCTCCGTTGTCTGTTTATCAAAAGGCTTGCCCTTGCTGGGGTGTGTCAAAGGTTATTCAGTGAGATCAGTGGTGATTTCTCAAGCCTTTTCCTTGAGAATTTTGATTGACAATATCTGTGCGGCTTGCCTCATGGTCAAGGTCTCATACTTTTATTTCGCATAATAAACTAGACATTTCCAGGAGAGCATTCATTTGCTGCTATTTTTTTCCAAATTATTCCAGCAATATTTAGATATACATTGACAACTTTGGTTTTACCTTCATCACACAAAGGAATCCAGGAAAGATGAACAGCCGTTTATCTCCACGTGTTCTGCCAAGAAAGAACAAACCATGTCTAAGATGACTCTGCCGCTGGTAAACCCGTAACTACTAGACCAAAAATGCTCCCTCACATTTCAAGCCATATTCACTGCCTTTCTGCAAAGTTTACCCTTGGAAGAGATTAACAGCAGCTGCTTCATGAACAGCCTTGCATAGGTTTGCTAAACATTATAGTTTGAATACCTTTTCTAGGGCACCTGCTGTCTTTGGAGCAGCCATTTTAAAAGGCTTACTTACTATCTTGTGCCACCCAGGGTCAGCTTGGGATGCTGTCCAGCTCTTTCCATCATCTGAAAATAAACAGAATAAATATGCAAGTTATGTATTTACGAGAATATTAGATTTAACTGGACTGTGGAATAACCCGCCTACTACCCTCCCCCCGAAACTGTCACTTCTGAAGGGATCTGCAAGAACCCTGAAAGCCAGATTGTACTACTCGGTGTTTCTCAGTGTTTCTAAATGGTGTTGAATTACTGTTTTTATTCAGGATACAAAGCTGGCTATTCACTGTTTCTTGATCTAGAGCTCTTCTCATAAGAGCAAGGGTTTATGGGACAGTGGAGTAGCTCAATCTTATGAGGAGTGTTGTCTAAAAGCCACCAAGGCAACTACTCCAGTTGTTTCTAGTGGCCAGCCGGCTACCAGATAAATCTAACATTCTGTAAGTAAGTTACTTGCATTTCCTTGAGTTTGATTTCCCTTGTAAGTGTTGTTATAGAGCATCTGTAATGAAGAGTATATCTCTGTACAGATAACCCAAAGCTTTACCAAGATACAAGTGATGATAGGCTGAAGTAGGATTTGAAAAGGTTTGCAGATTGGTCATATTTATGTAGCAACTTAAATTCACTGCAGATAAGTGCAAATGATGTCACTTTGAAACATGAAACCGTATACATTTGGAAGAATGCACAGTTGAAGTACTAGTGGCATCTGTGGTGCCAATGGACTTGATGTGGTCCAGTCAGATAACCTGAAGATAAAAAGGTGGAGAGTAAAAGTGGCAGTAAGGTTAAAGAAGGCTAGATAAATGTAGTGGAATGAGAATGTTGGCAGAAAACATTAAGATGATAGCTCTTTATGCAGCACATTTATCTGGAATCCACTTCTTATGAGGTTTTTATTTGATAGGAGGATTTTAAATTGTGCAGACAAAAATGCTTCATTGACTGCAGTAGGAAGCACTGTAAAGAGAGATGTAGATAGGATTAATTCACAAGACCATTCAGGGAAGGAAGGGGTGGGTGTGATAGTAACTAAGTACATTTAAGAAAATCAATACAGACCATAAAACTTGAATCTCAGAAAGATCTTAAAGAACAAGAATATACAGTTTGTGGAAGAAGGATGTTTAGCTCAGGACAAATATGAAAATGGTTTTGCGTCTGATAGTGTATGGCTTTCAGTACAGTGAACAACCTTCTTGAGTGTGTTCAGGGAGTGGAAAATGGTATAGAGAACACAGTCATGCATTAAATAAACACAAAGCTACTTTTGTGTATTGGAGTGGTAGATTAGGATGGGAAGCGTTAGACTGTTGGTAAGGATGTGTAGCTTAATCATTAGACAAGACAGTGTGCATATTTAATAAGCCCGGCAATCCTTAGTGTCAGAAGTCTTTGTTTTTATAACTCTGAGCTAGAGGACTCTTTTATTAGTTAAAAATTTTGTTTTCTGTTGCCTAGGTCTTGGGGAACTTATGACCCCTGAAGAAAAGACAAAACTCTATGCAGCAATTGGATACAGTGAAACTGCAGCTGACCTCACTTTACCAAAGTCTGTAAGTTGTGTCTGTAGTAATATGTACCTCATTGAATAAGTAGTTGCATGCTCTTTATTGGTCCTGAAGAGGACATGTTGAGTAACATGAACAGTTGTCATCATAAGGGAAAAAATGTGGCAGACAGTGGAGAGTGACACTGAAGAATCATGAAAATGATCAAGCTTTTGGGACAAAGTAATTTAGAAGCATCTGAGTAAGCTGACATGTTCCCGTTTCCCATTAGTGGAAAAATATTTAATGTTAACGTGACCACTTTTTTTGCATGTTTAAGCATTTGTTTTAACCAGTAATTCCCCAGTTCAAAAAAGCCCTGCAAGCAGAGTGAGCCTTTAGTTTGTCATTTTATGAGGAGCATCCGAGTTTGGCATCCTGATGCCTTCTCCAACAAAGAACTAACAGAATCTGATTTCCCATGTAATGTTCAATAGATCACTGTTGCAGCAACCATTACAACATGGCATGTGTCCTGCCAAGGAAATCGCATGTATGGCCAGTGTGTAAAGGTTTGAGCTCCTTTCTCATTCACCATTTATCTGCCTTTAGCATGAGACATACCTCTCAACCTGGAAACATCAAAAATCTGGACAAAGGCCTATGAAAATAGGTACATATCTGTATGCTGATTAACATAAAATTTACATACATAATTATGTAACCCCACCCACTTCAGTGGAATTGTGGGATACCAACTTTCAAATGCAAACTGACGGGCAGACAACCAAAGTATGGCCCACACACACACACACACACACACACACACACACACACACACACACACACACACCAAAGAAGCTGCTGCTAATATAAATGCACACACAAGTAAAGCCTCCTGCCTGCAATCATATAAATAAAAGAAAAAGCTGTTGTTAAACTGGTAGACCTATTTGCAGGGATAACAATAAGTGCAGACTTATTTATTTTAAAACATTACTGTCTGTGACAGCTGTGATTTGATTTCAGGAAGCCAGATAGCTCTACCATAACAAAATCAATGCTTAAATTTGCATTTCTAGTAAAGGACTCCTACCGAATGTTTTCTCAGTTAAGTTTTTCTTTAGTCATCAAGTGCTTATATTCCTGCTGTGGTTATTTCTGTTAAAATAGACACGGTACAGTACTACACAGTGGTGGCAGTGTTTATACCCCTAAACCCATGGGATGGTGCCAAAAATAGTAATGAAACACTGAGGGAGAAATAAGTTTGCCCTAACACTTTCTGTCTTTCCAACCTTATTATTATGATTATAGTTCTAAGCTAAAAGAAAAGCAGCAAGCATGTATCAGTTCCCTTTGCACAAAAAGCAGAAATGATTGCACTATCAAAATATACAGCGTCACATAACATGTATCAGTTTGCTTTTGTATTAAAAAAAGAAATTATTGCACTATAAAAATATATGAATGATACTTCTCAAAAATAAAAAAAAAACAATTGTTGTAGAGTTAAAAAAAAAAAAAAAAAAAAAAAAAAAAAAACGACACTTACTGCAGTGAGGAACCTACCAGACTTGGTGGTATATGATCAGCTTAATTATGGAAGTGCAGTCATGGTATTTAAGAGGTACACTTCGTTTCAAAATGAACATAAAATCATGGCTACCAGGATAACATATCAATTACTCCCAAACTTATTTAATCTAGTGAATTCTCAGTACTTCCATAAAGCAGAAATCTATTTCAGTTATTCCAGTAAATAAAGATGGTATGGCTGTTATTCAGAGGAAATCTCCTGGCAGAGACCTGTCTCTCTGATTATTATTGTATTGAATCTTTCCTCAAATCTTTCCTGTAGCAGTTTCCATAATTCTTCAGAGGTCTATCTTTCTGTTCAGTGTGCTTGAGGGTTATACATTAAAGTCTAATATTAGCCTGAGTATTTGTCTTTAATTCACTTGTGTCAGACTGGAGACATGAGAACTCTAAGAATAATGCAAACCACCAGATGCCATACTCCAGAAAATAGTAAATATGGCTGCTGAACTAAATAAAATAGTAAATATGGCTGCTGAACTAAATAAACATTTCATGTTTTTGCATTGGGTTTTATTTTTTCCCAGTGTACGATGCGGCCCAGTTTTTAGGCTTACTCTTCACATTTTCCACACCTTTATTGTACTCTGTCCAGTGCTAACTTTCATATGCCAAAAGTAGTAAGAAAATGTGATTGTTCTATAATGAAGAATATTTTGAAGTTATTTAAACATTTGTTTATCTGTGAACTTCACTGTGAACGTCATAGAAAGCTATTGGTCAGGCAGTACAATGACCTTTCCAACGATCCTTGATAGAAATTTGTATCCAGACTGGGACACTGTAAACTATGGGCTGCAGCTAGAAAATGTAATGCAGAGGTCAAAGTATAAGTGAAGGGAATAGTTTGCCAAATAACAATTAGGTAGATTGCATATAGTTTAATTTATAACCAAGTGCAGGAGCCAGGGACATCTCAGACCTTTTTTTTTGTTCCTCCTGTTGAGGAGCACAAAAAGTGACCTAGCTTGTTCTAGAAGCACTAGCTAGACAGTTTTGAGAAACAAACCTTCTCTAGTTCTCTCCCTTCAAGAGTAGAGGATCACGACAACAGGGATTGGTACAGAATGATAGATAAGCCAAGTAAGGCTCTGCAGCTGCCCTAAAAATTGCCCCTTCTAAATAATATCCTACTTACACACACACACACACACACCAGTTCCTACCCGAAATAAGCAGCTAAGTCCACCACAAAATGAAGGCTGAAGTAGATCCAGGCTGCACCAGGCAGAAAGCAGTCCATTCTTTCCCACGAAGCAGCAGAAGAGAAGGTGTCCTTCCTGCTCGCAGCAGATCCATGCAAAAAGCAGCAGCAGTTGTTTCCTTCCCGCTCACGCGTGTTCAAACAACGGAAATATGCACGCAAGTTGAGCTCAATTCCGACAGGCTGACAGAGCTGGCGTCATCACACACATGATGACGTCAGCTCAAAACACGGAAAAAATAAAAATTTAAAGAAGCCGGCAAAATCCGAAGTGAAGGGGTGCCACTCGGGAATCGTGGCACGCCAATTTTTGACCCCAAAACTCTGTACAAACCGAGTAATTCGGGATGGTTGGGTGGTCTGGCATGAGATTATGTGGTGTTATAAGACAGACATGTGGGTGTACCAGTTTTCAGAACTTTCTTGTTATATGTTAACTTACACAGACTTCATCAGCTTAGTGTCAGGAGTATTGGTCAGCTTCACTTATAATTTTGAACAGTTAAGTATTCCCACTGGAAAAGTTTCCTTTTCTATGTAAAATTACATTAAAAAAATTCTTACGTCTGTCAGAAAGGGCAGACATTCTTGCGTTAGACGAATCCCCTATAAGAAAATAACTCCCATACTTGTGTATGTTGCCTGGGAGAAGAGCACAAAGTTGGCTGTTGTGAAATTTTTCTTTCAGTCCTAAATAAGGAGTAGTTTAAAGTCCGTTAAAAACTTCATTTGAAAACAAATACCTCAGATATTTGGAACATGTGTCCATGGCATTGGACTCGCCTTTCAGACCTCCTCCCTCAACAGAAAAGGAAATTGTCCAAAACGGTTTCTGAAAAGTTATGGACTCCTCCTCTTTTCTGAGGTCTAAGACTGATGATACCACTAAGGCAGACTCAGTCTGCCTGTTCTGGTCCCCAAGTGTGGACCCCTCTGGAGGCTGCTAAGACCCAGGAACATAGCACATCCCTTCAGACTGTTGCTTAGGCAAGATTTGCTAGGAAGGAAGAAGTGCATTTTATACTGTCTGAGGCAGAGGGAGGCAAACACCAAGTACTGGTGATGGACATCATTGGGTTAGTTATGGAAGGGTAGCCTAAAGATGTCTGTCCTAAAACCATAAGGCTCGAGAACCTAAGAAGCAAACACAAAAAACTAAGCACTTTTCTCATTTTACCTCTTCAATGCAGAAGGGTGCCCGGGAGGATTGGTACAATTTGCACATAGTTTATTCATAGTCATTCATTATCTCTAGGCTTCTCTTCCAGGCTCTCTAGCCCTTATTAAAAGAAAAAGAAACCTATATTTCTCTGAAAATGAAGTTCTCTTTGAATTTTATTTATTTGACTTGTTAAATTCTGATTCCCAAGTCAATAAACATTTCTTTAAGTGTACATTTGGCTCAGTTGTTGCTGTTTCTAGGGCTGCTGCTATAGGAACTGTGATGCATAGAAATGTTTGGGTAGATTACAAAAGTTTCTGAATTATGCAAAGGCTCAGCTTTTAAATGTCCATCTAAAGATATTTTTAGAAATTCTTCAGCTGAGGATCTTGAGAAGCTGGAAGAGAGGTTAAAGTAGATGTAAGGAATCAAACAGTTGCCTGTCCCTCTTCCCAAATAAAGGAATTCCTTCTTTCTCTTGACCTTTCTTTCGAAAACCAAAAGGCTGCTAAATGACAGAAGGAAGAAAAAAAAAACAAAATTTCAAGTGTCCTCCTTTCAAAAAAAAAGACTGTGCCTTTTAACTCCCCCTCCATTTCTCACCGTGATCTTCATTTTCAAACTGCAGGAAGGCTATCCCGCTGTCTTCATCTGTGAAACAGATTAGCTCATTTGTCTGGGAAGTAAAAATAGTAAATCATGGATGTTAATTATATTGATCATTGTTGTAGCCTTATTGATATGGGTTATATATTCCATAGGATATAACAACTGCTCGGCTTCAAAAGCTTCAGAGCACATTCCAAACCTGCAGTCAGTCAGCTTGAGCTGAGCTGACTAAAAGGGCAGGTTTGGACGCCAAGCCCTTCATAGCTTTCCTGCTGCCAAAGAGTACACTTCTGTGAAGCTTCATGGATCGATGTTCAACTTGTGCTGTTCATTTGCAGGACAGATAAGTTCCCTTTGGGGGAAACTTTCTTTAAAAAAAATATATATATATTTTATTTTCCTGTTCAGGAAAGTTATTTTAAAACTAGGAGTTTGTGTTTTAACGGATTTTCACAATACTGTGATTTACTTTTAAATGGGAGCACCTTTTTCCTGTCCGTTTAAAGTTGTTTAAAGTAATTGAAAAACAGTTTTGCTATGGATAAATTGCATTTATTGCACTTTTTTGGTGCTTGCAAAGTGTTTAAATGCTTTTTACTATGTTTTTATGTGAAAAAATACTTTTAAAATCTTACTTTTTTACCACCTTTTGCTGTTTGTTTTCCCCATGAAAGAGGCACCTTTTTAGGCTTGACCATGGAACAAACTGTTGGTCCTGTGGTTGGTTCTTTCAGCCACAAAAAGAAAAAGTTAAGTAAACAGCCTTTGTCACTACAGCATGCTAGCAGTTTGCCTCAGCCACAGGAGGGTGACTCTGCTGTGGATATTGTACACATTGTGTGTGTGTGTGTGTGTGTGTGTGTGTGTGTATGTATGTATGACTCAGTTGAGACTTATTTCCAAGGCTAAGGCTAGTGGTACTGTTTAGAGGAGGTTTGCCCAGCTACATTCTTAGAACCTCCCAGATGAAGATAAAAGTTAATTTTTAATTCTCCTTTGGATACCGATTTAGTCTTTGGCAACTGTGCTGCAAAGGTGCTCAAAAGGTTGATAAAAGGGGTAAGTTGATATAGGATTTTTCAGCCCTCCTTTTCCAAATTTTCAAAGGGTTTCTCTAACCCCCTCATCCACTTTTGAGAAGAAAACAAAATAGAGTTGCAATAAAATGCGGGTAAGCAGATGTTTAAGAAGAAATGGCAGAAGGGTTCAAAAAGAATTTTGGAACACATGAAAATCAGGGACAGTCCAGCAAGTCAAAAAAGACTATTTAAGGGAGCTTGTGTGCCCTCCACCCCCACTTTGGCAACCCCGTTTCCCTGCCAGAAAGTCTGAATTTCCACTTTTCTCTCTGGTAACTGATAATCTTCAGAACTATTTTCTGGAACTATTCATCAAGGCTGCAGATGGTATTGGGAGGAAATTCCTCCTTTCCAGAGGTTAATCCCTCAACCAAGAGACTAGACTCTCTTTTTTCCACCTGATCTTCAACATATTCTGTGTCAGGATGTGATTTTCCAGGTGTTTTCCTTTATTTAAGGATGTTTTTAGTGCCAAATGAAAATGATTGGAGACCAGTTCTGGATCTTTCTTCCCTAGAACTGTTTGTGATAATGCCCAGATTCAAACTGATGCCACTACATAATCCATCTCCTCATTTACATTTCCTGGTAACACTAAATTTAAAAGATGGTGATCGTCACATCCCTGTTCAACCAAACATTGGGTGTTAAGGTTTTGTGTGTCTGGATTACATTTTCTGTCTTATTCTTTGGACTAACCACTGTACCAAGAATGTTGGTGCCTAACTCGAGTTATCGCAGGCTTCAGGGTATCCACATTTTCCATATTTAGACAACATAATTATCTTTACAAAGTATCAGAAATCTTTCACTTAGATGAGAGATTTCTTACACAAGCTGACATCCTAAGAGAACATTCGAAAGTCTTTTTCGACTCCAACAGGATTGCATTCCTGGGGCGTCAGCTAGACGGTGCAATTCAAAGAGCTTTTCTTTGACAGGAAAAATAGATCTCTGTCTAGATCTATTTCTAAGGTTTTCCATTCAGACTTGGGTCATTGCAAGAAAATACCTTAGGATTTTGTATCTCATGGCATCTGTGATTCTCATGATACCCTGGCAAGACTCCACATGAGAAAGATGCATTGCTAATTTGAAGTCACTTTGATCCCAGCACCAACATCATTTGACTTTTCAAATCCCGGTGCTGGGGTTTTCCAGAAGAGAAGTCATTTGGTGGAGATGGCAAATATTCTTAAATCCTGGTCTCCCTTTCTCCCTCCGTTTCAAAGCAGTCAGACACAACAGATACCTTGAACTTTGCTTGGGAAGCAGTTTTAGGAGGGATAAAACTGCAAAGTGTGTGGGACACCAAGGACAGATGCAAACACATTAATATTAGAGATGCTTGCTCTGATTAAGGGACTCTGCTATGAATCTTCTTTGGTCCCCATGATCTCAAGTTGTTACAGACAATACTCTAGTCATGTGGTACATCAAAAAGTAAGGGGGAAACAGGTCATGCCCCCTTTGTAAACTAGCCAGGATGTACCTTCATGTTACAATCTCACTGTATAGGCATCCTGTATTCCATTAGAGCAAAACTGTGTGTCATAGGTTCATAGGTAGGTACTAGACTATCTGCCCGAAGGCATTTATAAGCCTAGCCAGAATGTGTTTGCTTTCGCCACTCCCTTAGATTAGTTCCCTGTGCCTCTATCCAGCAGAGCCACTGAAGTGATCCCCGGGGTAAACTTTTTCCCATCCATTCGTCAAGGTTTGGAATCTTGTTCCAAAGCATGGGAAGTCTCTGGGACAGGAATCTATCCCTCCAGCACATTCTATTTATTGTTGTGGTGAGGTTTAGATCCCTAGAGCGTGTGGCTCAAGAGGATATGGTTTTCTTTAGGTGGAGCATGTCCATCAATTCTGGGTTGGACGTGGCCGTGTATGTCGGGCAGAGATCACCTCTGAGTAGGCGGTATGCAACCAAGTACAGCTAGAGTTTTTTCAGTCGAGCTGCGTAGGACATCTGTTTGAGGCCAGTGATCCTCTTGGTGAGGTACTTCTGTGGTCTTTCCAACTGTTGCAGGTGTCTTGTAAGGTACATCCCAAATGGAGCATTGTACTCTATGATGGGCCTGTTGAGTGATGAGTAGAGGGGCACAGTGACCTCTTTTGATCTGGATGCAAACCCTTTTGTGATTAGGTGAGCCACATAGAAGGATTTTCTAACCACTTTCGCAATGTGATTATCAAAGGAGAGATTACTGTCTACTTGGGTCTCCAGATCCCTTATTACGTCTTCCATATTTAGGGGACTACCACCTATGTGGTAGTTTGTGGATATTTTGTTTTTTTCAAAGGGGATGACGATGCACTTTTTGGCATTTAGCTTGAGGCCATGATTTTGATACCAGGTATCCGTCTCAGTGAGACCCTTTTGGAGGGTGTCTGTGTCAGCCAGAGAGTCAGTTATAGCCCCTAGTTTGCAGTCATCTGCGAACTTGGTCAGCCATAGTCCTCCTCTGCTTGCCTGTACCTCTCAGAAGTATATGCTAAACAGGAGGGGTCCTAGGACTGAGCCTTGGGGAACGCCACTTGTAACCGGTTTAGAGTCGGA
This sequence comes from Protopterus annectens, assembly GCF_019279795.1. Classification (NCBI taxonomy): domain Eukaryota; kingdom Metazoa; phylum Chordata; order Ceratodontiformes; family Protopteridae; genus Protopterus; species Protopterus annectens. The sequence continues at coordinate 433,292,082 of NC_056728.1, forward strand.
CCTAGCTCCTGCAACTCTCACCATGTGGGTTCTGTCAGTCAGCCAGTTGGCAACCCATCTTCTGACATAGGGGTTTATGTTCAGGCTGGTGAGCTTGTCTGTAATACCAAAATGGGGAATGGTGTCAAAGGCTTTTGCAAGGTCTAGGTAGGCTATGTGTACCACCTTTCCCTCGTCTATAGCCTTGGTAACTGTCTCAAAGAAGTCCACAAGGTTTAGGAGGCATGATCTGCCCTTAACAAAGCCGAACTGGGTAGGGTCCAGTGTTTGAAGGTTTCCAATGTCTCTGTTAATGAGTTCCATGATGATGTGCTTCGTAGCCTTGCAGACTAAGCTAGTCAAGCTTATAGGATGATCGTTCCTGGGGTCTGTTGTGGCTCCACCTTTGTGGAGTGGAATAACCGTTGCTGTGCGCCACTCTATGGTTATGTAGTCTGTGGAGAGGCTGAGCTTGAACAGTGTGTTTAGCTGAGGGGTTAGTTCGTCTTTTAGCTTATGTAGGATGCAGCCTGGGACACCGTCCGGTCCCATTGATGCTGTTTTTGGCTTTGGAGAGAGGAGTTTTAACCCGTCTGTGATTTCAGGGGGTGTACATTCTTTTGGTATGGTTATGGTCCCTTTTGGGGGTGAGAGGGGGATGAAGTTTGCACTGAACCTGTCTGCCAGGATGTTGGCGATATTGGTCGGTTCAGTGTATTTTGTGCCATTCTGCACTAACTCTGAGCAGATATGAGCAGTGCCACTTAGATTCTTGACATAGCTAAAGAATGCCTTGTGGTTATCTTTGGAGTCCTTGGCAATTTTTCTTTCGAAGCTAGCCTTGGATGATTTTAAGAGGGATCATAGTTTCTTACTGGTGTTGATCAGGGATGTCTTCCCTTCTTGGGATTTTGCTCTTTTTTTGTACTTGTCTCCTCCTTCTGTTGTATAGCTTGTTTATGGCAGGGGTCCACCAGACTGGTTTCCTTTTCTTAGAGGAGTGAGTCTTGGTTTTGCTTGGGATAGCATGATCCATGCATTCTTGTAGGTGCCCGTAGAATGCATTAGTAAAGGATTTTGGTTAGTGTTATCCTTTAGCATGGGGGCTTTGAAACTTTCCACCTCAGTCTTAAGTAACGTGAAGTTTGCTTTTGAAAAGTTTTTCACGGTGGTTTCCTTGACCGGGGGTGGTGGCGGAATGTGGATATCCAGAGTGATTTGTTTATGGTCAGATCTAACCAGCGAGGGGTTGACTTCCAGTGTGGAGCACCGGTCGCTCATGTTTGTGACGACCAAGTCCAGTATGTTGTCACCTCTGGTGGGAGTGTTGACTAGTTGATCCAGGGCGTTTGAGTTTATAAATTCTTGGAAATGTTGGGCAAGGGAGTTAGTACTTTGAGTAGTTCTCCCAGTTAATGTTTGGGTAATTGAAATCACCCAATATTAGGGTGTTTGGTAGGACCTTTATGTTTCTCAGTGTTTCCAGAAATGCGGAATGGGGGTCCTGGGACATGGTGGATGATCTGTAGCAAGCTACAATTTGAATTGCAGTTTTACCTGTTGTTAGTTGCACATGGATGATCTCTGAAGCATCGTGCTGTGCCACTAACCTGGAGTTGTGGGTATCCTTGATAAATATGAGTACACCCCCCCACCTTTTGTATTTCGGTCTGGGTTCTATGGCCAAAATGTATGGTATGAGTTGTAGCATGGCAGTGCTGTGGTGCTCTCTGGAGCTAAAAGCCAGGTTTCTGTTGCTGCACATATATCGATTTTCCCCATACTGAGGAGTGCCTCGAGTACGTGCATTTTGAAGTTTAGACTTTTGGCATTCAGTAACATTGCCCTCAGATTTTTGTTACTTGTGCTATTTACGGCAGTGGGTTTGGCTGTTGAGCCTTGCCTAAAAAAGGCACTATGGGGGTGGCAAAAGCCTTGGCCAGTATTCGAAAGCCTAAGGGTGTCAGGTGCAGGCCGTCTCTAGTGAAGCAGCGTGGCTTGTTGAGCATGTTATCCCCTTATGGTGAGTGAGTCAGATCTGTCTTATTTTCCAGAGAACCAATCCTTTTTTATGCCTAAAGTGGTATCTGAGTTGGCTTCAAACCAAGCTATACCATCTCACAGTTTTCTTTCCTGAACGTAGAAATAAGGGAGAAAGGATACTCCATACCTTGGATGTGCACAGAGAGTGAAATCTTTAAGATCTTCAGATCCGTTCATTTCTTATAACTTTAAGAAGAGGGGACAACCTGTATCAAAACAGACTTTTCTAAATGGTTGTCTAAGGCTATTACCTTTTGTTATAAGGTCAGTGCCCACTCTACCAGGGCATTGGCTTCATCTATGGCTTTTTGGAAGAGGTTGGATCATAGACATATTCTAGAAGGTGAAACTTGGTCTTCTGTACATACTTGTACAAATCACTTCTCTAGGTCTAGATCTGGCTTTGCTAAGACCATTCTTCAGCAGCTTCTGGACTCTTCTCCTTCCACTTCCCAAATGTAGTAAGCTAGGGTAATCTTATAGCTAAGCATACTGTAGCAGTGAACAGTATTATAAATGTAGTCCAGTTTTGTAAATAAACTTACCATAGTAATAGTGCAAATGATCACTGTTGCAGTAGTTGCTCCCTTCCTCCATCCCCCTTGTTTTTTAGTCTTTTGTTTATGCAAGGGTGTGGATATTTATTTTTTGTTATTCCTAGCATTGTCCTTTTAGAGCTTAGCCTCCCTGTCTTTGTTAGCATGAAAACTGTGAAGGAAACCTGTCTTTAGTCAGCTCAGCTTGAGTTGACTGATGATTTGGATGCATGCAAGGTGCTCTGAAGCTTTGGAAGCTGGCTAGCTGTTATATTCTGTGCAGAATGTAACCCATATAGCTAAGTCTACTGCAGCAGTGTTCATTCAGACATCTGCTGTTGTGGCAAGATGTTCTTCGTGTTTCACTGTTGCAGTCATTACATTTGGGTTATCTGCCTGCAGATAGCCCTTAGCCAGCCTGAATACCAGAGTCTTGGATTCCTGCATCGGATGCTGTCCCTCCTTCCATGACGTCACGGGTGTAAAACATGCAGCCGACGCCATTACTTCAGTCTTTCTTGCCGCGAGGTTACCGAAGCAGAAGCAGTTTGCAAGTGCCGGTCGGCTGACTCCTGAAATTTTCGTTTTCGAGTTTCAGAACCGAAGTTTTCGAATAAAGCTAAGTACCCCATTGGGGATCGTTTTCCTTGTTCTTAACCGATGTCAGTAAAAGTTACTAATTGTCTTACCTGTGGAAAGCAAATACCTCATAAAGATTTTCATTCGTACTGCATTCCTTGCTTAGGCCCAGACCACGATATCCCTCACTGTCGGTTTTGTGCCTTATTCAACCCCCGGAACTATTCATCGTCGGTCTATTTTCGGAGCAAATTATTTTGGTACTCTGTTTAACTATCCAGAAATGGCTTCAGTAAGCCATCTGACTACCGATATTCCAAAAAAACATAAGGCTAAAGACAGAGACAGACAGCATAGGTCCAAAACTGCCGATGATGCTTCCATTAAGCTAGTCACCAGTTCGCCGGTACTCTAAGGCGCTTTCGCAGCCCCTGATACCCGCAACTTCAGATTCGCAGGCCTCTACTGAGACCCATTTTGAGTCCGGTATGCCACGAGATGCTTCTTCGAATATGGAGCCTGCGGATGTCTCTACCTTGGATGGGTCCGGAGCCACTGTGCAGGCACCGGCTTCTGAGGGTGTATTCAGGTCTACAGATTTGCTTTTTAAACCAACTCCATCTTCTTCATCAAGGCCTAAAACTCGACCCACACCTAGAAAACCGACATCCACACTGCATGGTCAGGCCCATATGCCTAAAAAAACAAATGCTTAGAATGGCTGAAGACCTTTATTATTTTAATTAGGGGAAGCCAGCCTTCCCCCTCTAAGAGACCTAGAACTGATTTTCCTTCTGGTTCTTCTGATCAGGATTCTGAAATTTCTGTTTCTTCTGATTACCAGGATTTGCCCTTATCTATCTATGAGGATTCTGATGCAGAGGATTCCATTCCTTCTGCTTCCCCTCCAGAAGATTTTTATTATGGTGAAACCTTGCACACTCTTAGGGAGCATTCCCGCTGGGAAAGCCAGGATTACTCTGACTCCAAAAAGAGGCTTAGGGAATTCTTACTCCTCCCTCATCACAGGCCTTTAGTTATCCCTCCTGTTCTGGATATTGTAGATGATGCCTTCTTGGAATCTAGCCTGGTCCCAGACACTTTACCTCCAGCTCCTAGAAAACCTGACCGGTATTGCAGACTACTTGACTCTCACAAGTTCCTCTTCAAGAATCCTACTGTGGATCCAGAGACCATTTCCCAAGGGCCAAAGGGCATTAAGGCTACTACTGCCAAAAACCCTACCCCCTCTGATAGAGATTCCAGGGCCTTGGACAGATAGGGTAAGAAGGTATACACTTCTTCTACTTTGGCCATTAGGGCCTTAAATTCCCAGTTTCATATGTTAAAGTATCAGCAGCATATTATGGGACTATTAAACAGAAAATTATGTTGATTCCCGACTGTGCTGAACATAAAGAATTACAGGATTTAATGCATTCTGCTGAAAAAGTTGGTAAACATACTCTGCAGTGTGGTTTTGACTCTTTAGAAGCATCTTGCAGGGCTGCTGTCACTGGGCCTGTACTTAGAAGGCATGCTTGGCTTAAGGAACAAAACTTGCCAGATCATGTTAAAGTTAAATTACTGCATGCTCCCTTAGACCAAGACCGCCAGTTTGGCAACAAAGCAGAAGTCCTTAGAAAGATGGAGGAAAAAGCTAAATCTATGCAAACTGCTAAAGATTTCTTGCAAGTACAGCCTCCCAGATTTAGTAGGCATTGGCCTTCTAAGAATTGGTCCTTTCCAGTCCCTTCCAGGCCTTCAGTCCAAACCCAGGAACAGCAGACCACCTAGGTTACAGTCTCAGGCTACACACAGGCCTAAGCAGTGGGGGGGGGGGGCTCCCACTTCCAAAGCTGGAAGTAGTAAGACACCCCTCTATGGAAAAATGTCACAATGACTTAACCCTTCCAAGCCCTGCTCAGCTGCCTGCTCCCTTAGGAGGAAAGCTTACCCTGCATACAAAAAACTGGGAACTCATTACCCAGGACAAATGGGTTTTAAATATAGTTTTCCAAGGATACAGATTCCACTTCCACACCTTACCAACCCCAAACGGTTGGCCAGACCTACCCCCAAATCAGTGGGCAGAGTCTCAACAGCAGGTTCTCTCTCTTAGTATCAGGGCTATTCAACCTGTCCCAGCAGATGAAAGGGGACAAGGTTTTTACTCGAGACTTTTCCTGGTACCCAGAAAAAACGGCACCTGCCATCCTATCCTGGACCTCTCCATTCTAAGCACCTTTTTGGTAATCCCAAAATTCAAAATGCTAACACTTCAACAGCTGCTTTCTATGCTAGGCAAAGATGCCTGGTTGGCAACCTTAGACTTAAAGGAAGCTTACCTGCACATTCCAGTAAGGGAATCTTGCAGGAAATACCTACGCTTCAGAGCAGGCTCTATGCACTATCAGTTCTCTGCACTTCCCTTTGGCTTATCTACTGCGCCCAGGGTATTCACAAAGTGTGTAGCTCCAGCCATTGCATTTTGCAGGCAGAGAAATATTCAAATATACCCATACCTGGACGATTGTCTAATTCAGGCAGAAAGCCAAGACGTGCTATTAAAACATCTGGCATTTGTAAAGAAACTTCTAACCTCGCAGGGGTACTCCATAAACAAAAAGAAATCTCAACTGGTACCTTGCCAACAGATTGTATTCCTGGGAGCAACCTTGAACACAACTTCCCAGATGGCTTACCTCATGCCAGATAAACAAGTTTATTTGACAGCCTACTTCTAACTACTGGCCACAAAGACCCAGCTATCTGCAAGGAAAATTTTGCATGCTCTGGGGTTCATGGCCTCTTGCATTCTACTAATTCCATATGCAAGTCTGCATGTGAGGAAACTACAATGATATGTAAAAAGCCTATGGTGTCAACATTCTCAGGACCTGGAATTAATGATTCCTGTCATTCCTTGTATAAAGACAGAGTTCCTTTGGTGGGCAGAGGCCTGCCACTTCAACAAGGGGCTCCCTTTCAATATACCCCCTGCCGCCCAAACCCTGACTACAGACTCAGACTATGCATGGGGGGGCTCACTTGGCAGGGCAGTGCATTCAGGGAAAATGGAACCCAAGTCAGATGCATCTGCATATCATCCAAAAAGAAATGTTAGCTGTACCGAATTCCCTGACAGCCTTCAAAGGACCGCATCCTTCCAGGACAATTATTGGTAAAGACAGACAACACCACAGTTATGTGGTAAATAAACAAGCAGGGGGGATCCCACTCATACCCTCTCTGCAGTCTAGCCATGGCTCTGTGGAACACAGCCTTGAGCTGCCAAGTGCACCTACAAGCTCAATTCCTGCCAGGCAAGCTAAATTCACTGGCAGACGACCTAAGCAGAAACCTCATGGACTCACACGAATGGAAACTGGAACCAAAAATATTCAACCTCTTGAGGAACAAATGGGGGACTCCAGAGATGGACCTGTTTGCCTCCCCCCAGAACTACCAATTGGACAAATTTTGCACAAGGACTCCACACAGTCAGGCTTGGAAAGTGGATGCTAGAGGTCATTCTGGAAGCCAGGAGACCCAGTACTAGAAATTCCTATGCTGAAAAATAAAAAAAGATACTGTTCCTGGAGCCAGACCCAGGGTATGGGCATTACGGTGCCCAGTTTACATCGTATTCTTCAGTACTTAACAGAAATGCTCCACAAGGGCCTATCCTTCTTGTCAATTAAAATTCATGCCTCTTCAGTTTCAACACATTATAATACTGAACCACCCCTCTTCTCTCAACCCCTGTTAAAGCAATTCCTCAGAGGGGCCAAATAATTTAAGACCCCCCCCCCCCAGGCGAGCCCCTACTTCAGCCTGGGACCTTAACTTTGTATTGGAAAAGCTCACTCTCCCTCCTTTTGAACCAGCTGCAACTGCAGAGTTGAAATTCCTTTCTTGGAAAACCGCCTTCCTTCTAGCCATCACTTCAGCAAGAAGAGTGCCTGAATTACAGACCGTCATAGCAGTGGAACCCTTTATTATCTTACATGCAGACGGGGCTTCCCTCAGGACCAGTCCTTCCTTTATGCCCAAGATGGTGTCTAGTGTGGCCCTAAATCAGTCCATTCATTTGCCTACCTTTTTTTCCTAATCCACAAAACAAAGGAGAACGAATTCTGCACTCTTTGGACATGCACAGACAACTTAGATTTTATTTTTGCACAGGACTAAGCCTCTCAGAAAATCTGAACAGCTGCTAGTTGGCTTTGCTGCAGGGGCAAAGGAGAAGGCCATTTCAAAGCAAACCATTTCTAAATGGATAGCCCATTGCATTCATTTCTGCTATAAGCACCACGGAAAACCTACCCTACAGGGGATAAGATCACATTCCACCAGGGCTGCATCTACCTCTACAGCCTTTCTCAGAGGGGTCCCTACCAGGGACATCCTAGAAGCTGCTACCTGGAGCTCTGTTCATACCTTCACCAAGCATTACCACATGTCTATTATTTCAAAATCCAGAGCTGGTTTTGACACTGCAGTATTGCAAGGTTTAATAGCTAGTCCTAATGCTCTCTTACTTCCTCTTCACTTCCTTAGCTTTGGGAATCTACTCAAGTGTAATGACTGCAACAGTGAAGAACATAGTACAGTTGTGTACACTTACCATAAATGTAGATGTTCGAGTGTATTCACTGTTGCAGTCCTGGTTACCCTCCCTCCAGCCCCCTGACGTCTCTTGGCTCTACCTTTCCTTCTTATTTGGTGTATTTGAGCTTTCTCGTGTATTTGTTTTTTTTTTTTTTTGGAGGTGTAACATAACATATTATTGCTTCCCATTATGGGGGCATCTGACATCTGGGGCAAGAAAAACTGATGTAATGGCATTGGCTGCATGTTTTATACCCCTGACGACCTGACGTCATGGAAGGAGGGACAGCATCCGACGCAGGAATCCAAGACTCTGGTATTCAGGCCAGCTGAGGTTTACCTGCAGGCAGATATCCCAAATGTAATGACTGCAACAGTGAATACACTTGAATATCTACATTTATGGTAAGTGTACACAACTGTACTTTTTCTTATACAGCTGTACTTTACTAGCTACATTGGGAAACCCCCTCCAACTTAAGCTGGGATTTCTCTTCTTCCAAATAACCAAACCCAATCTTTTCCCTTTAATTTTTTCAGATTGTTTTGTTTTAGGGGGAGAGAGAACCATTCTCATCTTCCCACCAAGGCAAGGGTGTCACTTCAAGGATATTTCTTTTTCCTAGAAAAGGAGACATCTAGCGATCTGTTTTGGCTTTCAGAGCTAAATACCTTTATATTGCTCCCAAAATTCAAAATGCTCACTTTACAAGCCCTTTTTTCTTTTCTGATTTCCAATGTTTTTTCTGGTCACACTAGACCTCAAAGATGCATACCTGTACATTCCATTTCACAAATAACACCGGTGATTTTTAAGATTCTTTTCCTTCCAACTATGTCCTTTGCTGTTGACACCGCGCAGAGAATTTTCAGTAAAATTCCTTGCCCCACTCATTGCCTTCTGCTGATTCCAAGGCATCCATATTTATCTCTGTGTGTAGATTTCTTCATTACAGCTCCTTAATTTCAAGACTCTCTGGCAAACCTCCACCTCTGTATTCATTATTTCAGCAGCCTGGGTGTCAGACTAAGTTGAAAAAAGTCCTCCTTAACCCATTGTTGGGAATTAGATTTTCCATGATGTCTTTAAGCTAATTCTGTATTGACAGCCTTCCTACCTCCAGAAAAAGTGTCTATCTTATCACCACTCCTTAAATCTGCCTCATTAAAACATGTCCACAGCAAGAGTGTTCCATAGGATTCTGGGTTTTATGTAGTCCTCCATTCAAGTGGTCCTATTTTCCTGACTACGTATTTGTAAATTTCAGTGGTACCTAAATCTAATTTGATCTAGCAGCTTCATCATCTAACCTTCCCAATTCCTGTTCTCGGTTTCATAAAGAAGAAATACCATTGGTGGTCAAACTCAGTCCTGCTAAGTCCAGGTGGTCCTTTTCCTCCCCTTGTTCTTTAAGACCGTCACCAAAGAAACTTCAAACTTCACATAGGGGATAGCATCTCAAGGTTTAGGTCATGTGGGACCCTCCTTTCAGATATAAACCCATACATTTCAAGGAGATGATGGCCATAGTAAAAACTCTCAAATCTCTAAGTCAGCTGTGGACAGCTAGACCTAGTTAGTAATAACAGAGACAACACCACAGTGATTTGGTATGTAAACAAACACAGGGGAGCCTACTCCTTTGCAGGTGAGCTACGATTGCTGGAAGTGACAGTTCAGCACAGTTTTAACTCTTCAGGAAACATACATTCCTTCATAGCAGAATGCCCAAATGGATACCAACAACAAATTGTCTTCCAGGAGATGGCCCACCTATGGGAGACTCCCCAAGTAGATCTCTGTGCTCCTGTCTTAACAGACAACTACATTTCTTTTCAGCATAAGAGTGTTCCTTTATATACCCACTTCCTTTCCACTGATATCCAAAGTCCTAAGGATCAAGAAGGACTTGCAAAAAATGGCCCAGGCCACATTGCTTCTCTATTCTCTTGTATCTGACCAGGGGCAGTTACCAAAAACTGCTTCACAGTGGACTTGCTCACACAGGACAAGGGATCCCTCATCTTTACTAACATTCAGAATCTCTAACTGTATGGATGATAGGCTTTTGATCCCATCTAAGCAAAAAAAAACTGCTACTAGAAAGTCATAATTGGTCAGCTGGAAAATGGTGGCAGAACTTATCAAAGGCAAGGGTTCTGCTAGTTTTCCATTGCTGAGTAAGTTTCTCAGTTCAGGCATTGCATGTGCCTCAGTCAAGGTACACCTTTTGGATATTTCTGCTCGACTGCCTCTGGATTCCATTCTTTGTCCCATTTCCAAACATTTTTGAAAGTGTATTAGATTACCTACAAAACAGATGGCCTCATCTTTGGGTCTAAACTTTGTGTTTGAGAATTTAACTCTCTCTCTGTTTGAACGTGCATCCAGTTCTTTGAAATTTCTTACACAGAAAACTACTTTGTTTATTGCTTACACATATGCTTTCAGACTTGTAATTCAGATACCAGTAATGTCTTCTACTCTTTTTTTTTTTTTTCTTTTTTATCTTTCATAAAGACCCGGTAAATCTTGATTCCAACCCTTCATTTAGGTGCATTTTTTTTCTGATTTTATTTTTTACGCCAAACCATTCACCTCCTTGTGTTTTACCTTGGACCGCAAAACAGAGGAGAAAGAATCCTTCCTACTTGGATGTCCTGGACTAGATCAATGATATTAGAATGTCTAACCCACCTTTTGATTACTTTGGTGGCTGGAAAACATTTTGCACTTTTAAGTTTTTCTCTGACTATTCGGTTTTGGTAGGCAGGCCTTGTCATGATGTTCCTTGTGTTTCACTGTTGCAGTCACCACATTCAGGTTATCTGCTTGCAATAGCCCTCAGTCAGCCTGATTAACAAAGTCTTGGGTCCTGCGTCGGTTGCTGTCCCTTCTTCCATGATGTCAGGTCGTCAGGGGTATAAAACATGCAGCCGACGCCATTACATCCGTCTTTCTTGCCATGCGGTGCCAGAAGCACTTCGCAGGTGCCAGTCGACCGACTCCTGAAATTTTAATTTTTGAGTTTCAGAACCGAAGTCTTCAACTAAAAGCGAAGTACCCCGTTGGGAAAACTTTTTCTTGCTCTAAACCGATGTCAGTGAAAGTTAATAATCGCATTACTTGTGGAAAGCAAATACCCCATAAAGATTTTCATTTGTACTGTATTCTTTGCCTAGGCCCTGACTACGACGTACCTCGCTGTTGGTTGTGTGTCTTATTTAAACCATGAATGATCTGTCGTCTGTATATTTTTGCCTCTAAATATTTTGGTTCTTGGTTTAATTATCCAGAAATGTTGGTTAGCCATCCGACTACCGGGATTCCGAAAAAACGCAAAGAGAAAGACAGAGACAGGCCGTCTAGTTCCAAAACTGCCGACGACACTTCTCCTAAGCCAGTCGCCAGTTCGCCGGTACTCAGTGAAGCGCTTTCACAGCCCCTGATACCCACTACTTCTGTGTCGCAGGCCTCTACTGAGACCCATTCGGAGTCCAGTATGCTGCGAGATGCTTCCAACTATGGAACCCGCTGATGTCTCTACCTTGGATGGGTCCAGAGCCGCTGTGCAGGCACTGGCTTCTGAGGGTGTATTCAGGCCTACAGACTTGCATATTAAAATGACACCTCCTTCATTACTAAGGCCTAAATCTTGATCCATGTCTAAAAAACCGACGCCCAGGCCACATGCTCAGGCCCCTATGCCTAAAAAAAAAAAAATAAAAATGGCTGAAGATCTAATAACTCTAATCAGGGGTAGTCAGCCTCCCCCTCTAAGAGGCCTAGAGTTGAGCTTGATTATGTATCTTCTAATCAGGATTCTGTTTCTTCTGATGACCTGGATTTGTCCATACCTACTTATGAGGATTCTGATGCAGAGGATTCCATTCCCTCTGCTTCTCCTCCTGAGGATTTTTCTTTTGGGGAAACTTTACATACTTTAAGGGAGCATTTTCACTGGGAAAGCCAGGAATTGTCTGATTCAAAAAAGAGGCTTAGGGATTTCATTCTTCTACCTCAGCATAGGGTTTTGGCTTACCTCCTGTACTAGACATTGTTGATGTTTTCTCAGAATCCAGTTTGGCCCCTGATTCCCTGCCTCCTGCTCCTAGTAAACCTGACAGATACTACAGGGTTCCTGAGTCCCCCAAGTTCATTTTCAAAAATCCTGTTGCAGATCCAGAGACTATTTCTCAGGGGCCCAAGAGCATTAAGGCTTCTACTGCTAAAAGTCCTACCCCTTCGATAGAGACTCCAGGGCGCTGGGTAGATGGGGTAAAAAGGTTTATACTTCTGCAAACTTGGCAATCAGAGCATTAAGCTGCCAATTTCATATGTTAAAATATCAGCAACTTGTTATTGGACTGCTTAAACAGAAAGTGATGATGATTCCTGACTGTGTGGAAAATCAAGATTTACAGGACTTAATGCATTCTGCTGAACAAGTTGGAAAACATACTTTGCAGTGTGGTTTTGATTCTTTAGAGGCATCTTGCAGGGCTGCTGTTACTGGGCCTGTGCTTAGAAGGCATGCTTGGTTAAGGAGAAACCTTTGCCTGATCATGTTAAGGCTAAATTGTTGGAAGCTCCATTAAATCAGGACCACCTGTTTGGCAACAAGGCTGAAGAAGTTTTTAAAAAGATGGAGGATAAAGCTAAATCTATGCAAACTGTTAAACATTTTTTACAAGTGCAACCTCGTAGATTTAGTAGGCACTGGCTTATTAAGAATTGGTCCTTTCCAGTCCCTTCCAGGTCTTCTCAAGCCAACCCCAGACACAGCAAAAACCCCCAGGTTTCAGTCCCAGGAGACTCTCAGAACCAAGCAGTGGGCGGCCTCCACTTCCAAATCTGGAAATAACAATACATCCCCTGTGGGAATCAGTCTCAATGACTTCCTTTTAAAAGTACCAAGCACTTATCTTTTGACCACCCCTTTGGGGGGGGGGGGGATTGCTCTTCATGCAAAGAACTGGGAACTCATAACCCAGGATAAATGGGTTTTAAATAGTGTCCCAGGGATACAGATTTCATTTCCAAATGTTGCCAACACCAAATGGGTGGCCAGACCTCCCCCCAAATCAGTGGGCAGAGGCTCAAAAACAAGTACTTTCCCTCTTAAGCTTGGGGGCTATTCAGCTGGTACCAGAAGAGGAAAAGGGACAAGGTTTCTACTCAAGACTTTTTCTGGGACCCAGAAAAGACAAATCATGGCACCCAATCCTGGACCTGTGTACTCTAAACACCTTTCTGGAAATTCCAAAATTCAAGATGCTGACTCTTCATCAATTACTTCCTATGCTAGGCAAAGATGCCTGGTTTGCAACACTAGATTTAAAAGAAGCATACCTGCACATCCCAATCAGGGAATCTTGCAGACGATACCTACGCTTCAAAGCAGGCTGCACGCATTATCAGTTCGTGTCTACTGCGCCCAGGGTGTTCACAAAGTGCCTGGCTCCAGTTATTGCATTTTGCAGGCAAAGAAGTATTCAAACATACCCATACCTGGACGATTGTCTAATTCAGGCAGAAAGCCAGGGCATACTTTTAAATCATCTGCCTTGTCTGGGGTACACCATAAACTAAAAGAAATCACAACTGGTACCCTGTCAACAAATTACATTCCTGGGAGCAAGCTTGAGTACAACTTCCCAGATGGCTTACCTTACGCCAGAAAAGCAAATTCATTTGGTAACCAATTTCAAACAAGTGGCCACAAAAACCCTGCTGTCTGCAAGACAAATACTGCAAGCCTTGGGGTTCATAGCCTCCTGCATTCTTCTAATTCCATATGCAAGACTGCATATAAGGAAACTTCAATGGTATCTAAAAAGCCTACGGAGTCAACATTCTCACAGCCTGGAAACAATGATTCCTATCATACCTTGTCTACGCCTAGAGTTCCTCTGGTGGGCAAAGGCCTGCCACCAAAACAAGGGACTACCATTTACACTACCGCCTGCCGCCCCCAACCCTAACAACAGATGCATCAGACTATGCATGGGGGTCTCACCTGGCAGGTAAGTGCATTCAGGGCAAATGAAGCCCATGTCAAATGCACCTACATATCAATCATAAAGAAATGTTAGCTGTACAGAATGCTCTGACAGCCTTCAAGAACTACATTCTTCCAGGACAACTAATGGTAAAGACGGACAACACCACGGTTATGTGGTACATAAACAAGCAGGGGGGCACCCATTCCTACCCCCTCTGCAGACTAGCCATGGCATTGTGGAACACAGCCTTGAGCTACCAGTTGCACCTACAAGCTGAATTCCTGCAAGGAAAATTAAATACACTGGCAGACAGACTAAGCAGAAACCTCATGGACCCACACGAGTGGAAACTGGAACCAAGGATTTTCAACATGTTGACAGGCGAATGGGGGAGGCCAGACACAGATCTTTTTGCCTTCACCCAGAACTACCAGTTGGACAAGTTTTGCACAAGGACTCCCCACAAACAAGCCTGGAATGTGGATGCTCTGTCCTTCAGGTGGAAAAACTTTTCAGTCTACGCCCCCCCACTGCCTCTGGTCTCCAAAGTTCTACTAAAAGTCAAGCAGGACAAACCAAAGGTGATCTTGATTGCTCCAGACTGGCCGCGCCAACACAGGTATCCCCTCCTGCGCAGTGTGTTGCAGTTATCTCCATGGCACCTGCCTCAGACTCCTTCCTTGCTGTCCCAGCAGGAGAACCAATTTCTGCATCCTCAGCTTCCAACATTGAACCTTGCAGCCATGCTAATCACTTAAATTCACCCTTTTCATCCCTCAGCAAACCTGTGATGGATTTCATGTTAGAGGCAAGGAGACCTAGTACTAGAAAATCTTATGCTGATAGATGGAAAAGATTTTGTGCCTGGAACCAATCTCAAGGGATGAGCACAGCAGCGCCCAATTTACCTCAGAGTTTGCAATACTTAACTTCACAAGGGCCTGTCATTTTCCTCCATTAAAATCCACTCCTCAGCCATTTCAGTTCATTATAACACAGAACCTCCCCTCGTCTCTCACCCTCTGCTCAAGCAGCACCTCAGAGGGGTAAAAAACTTGAGACCATCCAGGAGAGCTACAACCCGTGCCTGCGACCTTAACATTGTATTGGAGAAACTCTCTACCTCCTTTCGAGCCAGCTGCTACTGCAGACTTAAATTTTCTTTCTTGGAAAACAGCCTTCCTTTTAGCATTCACTTCAGCTAGAGGGATATCTGAATTATGATTATGACAGTGGAGCCTTTCTTCATCTTTCATGTGGACAGGGTTTCACTCAGGACCAATCCATCCTTCATGCCCAAGGTGGTATCCAGTGTGGCTCTTAATCAGTCCATTCATTTGCCAACATTCTTTCCCTATCCACAAAACAAAGGGGAATGGATTCTGCATTCCTTGGATGTGCACAGACAACTTAGATTCTACTTGGACAGGACTAAACCTCGAAGAAAATCTGAACAACTCTTGGTAGCATTTGCTGCAGGGGAGAGGGGAAGGCTATTTCAAAATAAACCATTTCTAAATGGATAAGCCATTGCATTCATTTCTGCTGTAAGCACCATGGAAAACCTTTCCCCCAGGGGATCAGATCTCACTCCTCCAGGGCTGCATCTACTTCTGCAGCCTTTCTCAGAGGTGTTTCTACCAGGGACACCCTAGAAGCTGCTACCTGGAGTTCTGTACATACTTTCACCAAGCATTATCATTTGCCAATTTTCTCTAAATCCAGAGCTGGCTTTGCCACTGCTGTCTTGCAGGGCCTTATAGCTGGCCGTAATGCTATTTAAACTCCTCCTCCCAACCATAGCTTTGGGAATCTACCCAAATGTAATGACTGCAACAGTGAAAGACGAAGAACATAGTATGGATTTTACTCAAGGCTTTTCTTGGTACCCAGAAAGGACAAAGCATGGAGACCAGTACTGGACCTGACTATTCTAAATACTTTTCTGGACGTTCCAAAACTCAAAATGTTGACACTGCAGCAACTTCTGCTCATGCTGGGCAAGAAGGCTTGGATCAAGGATTTTCCAGCTGAATGATAGAACGTCCACCTTCCATACTTGTTTGTGATAAGCCCTTGTGCAGAATCTCTGTAGTTGGTAGTTGTGAGGGGAGGCAAATAGATCTATGATTGGGCATCCCCGTTTCCTTGTTATCATGCCGGTTCCTTGTTACGCGCAGCGCCGGTTAAACAAGTTTAAACTTTTCCTGGCTCCGCCAAGTCTGCTCTTCAAATTTTCCCTTAAGAAAGCTCCACTCTTATAATAATCTAGTCTAATCGCTTTATTATACGCCTAGCACTTGTTCTCAAAACCTCTCTTCTAAGAAAGCACTCGCTAGCTAAAGTAAGCACTACATCCACCTACCTTCCCTGTGAGTACCCACTTCCCTTAAAGGCACAGCACTCCCTTATAATATTCTAGCATGTCGAGTGGTAGATTGCTGGCATCCTCTCCGGTTCAGCTGGTTAATCTGGGAATCTTGAGACAATGCTACAATTGTCTCATGTACACAGACAACCTTCTCCTCCTCCCAACAAACACAAATACATGTGAGAGATACAACTATATAGCCAAACTGGAGGCTGAACTCTCTCAACTCAGGACTGGCAAGACCAGACAGGAGGAGAAGGTAACCACACACACACACACCAAACCCAGTCACACATAGACCTACCACAACTGCAAACCAAACACATAAAAACACAAAGACATACTCGGAGGCTCTAACAAAAAACTTACGAAAACAACAGAAGCTCCCAAAGCAGACATCCAAAAATCCACCACCTCAAAACATAACACATGCATCACATACTTCAATAAATCAGTGTGTCAAACAATCACAGCCCTTAAGGCCAAACACCATGCCTGATACACTAGTAATAGGTGACTCTGTAGTCAGACACACTGACGTTCCGCTTACCAGGCTGAACAAGGAGAGGGTAATGGTGAGCTGCTTATCGGGAGCTAGGATCCGCCACATAACACAAACACTCAGGTCACTCCAAAGCAAGTACAAATATGACTCCGTCATTGTCCATGCCAGCGTGAATGACCTGAGACGTACCTCCCTGGACTACATGAAAAGAGACGTAGGGGAGTTCTCTGATTATGTAGCCCAGGCTGGTATGACCCTGACCCTGAGCAGCATCTTGCCCTCACCAAGAATGATGCCACAATACAAAGACAAGATGACCAGCTTTAATAATTGGCTCAAATACTGTTGTCATTCTAGGGGGATCCAATGTCTGTCTGCTTGGGATGACATGCTGGACAAGCCACGCTGCTTTGCAAGGGACAGCTTGCATCTGTCACTACTGGGCTTCCGGATATTGGCTAAGGCTCTTGCCTCCCCCATAGTGCCTTTTTTAGGCAAGGCTCAAAAGGCAAACCCACCTCCTTAGAAAACAAAAATGGAAAAAAAATTAAGGGTAATGCTGCTCAACGCCAGAAGTCTACATCTCAAGATGCAGGCTCTCGAAGCACTCCTCAGTATGGAGGACATCGATGTCTGTGCAGTAACTGAAACCTGGTTCAAGGCTCCTGAGAGCACCCCAGCGCTACCAGGCTATACTTCGTATCATGCTTTTCAGCCCCAAAACTCGGGCCAAACCAAAAAGGGAGGGGAGTGTCCATATTCATCAAGGACACCCACACCTCCAGGTTAGTGGCAACACATGAAGCATCAGAGACCATCCAGGTGCAACTAACCATAGGCAAAACTGGTAGCATGTTACAGACCATCCTCCCAATCTCAGGAACCCCACTCAGCCTTCCTGAAGACATTGGAGGATATGAATGTCTCACCAAACACCATCATATTGGGAGACTTCAACTACCCTAACATAGACTGGGTGCATTATTCTAGCCCAAACACCCTAGCCCAAAGGTTCCTGGAATTCATAAATTTAAACGCAATGGAACAGCTAGTCACCTCTCCCACAAGGGGAGATAATATACTACACCTAATCATCACAAACATGGGGACAAAGTGCTCCACACCGGAAGTATACCCTTCACTAGTGAGATCTGACCACAAACTAATCACCCTGGATATACATATCCCACCTCCACCCCCAACACAAAAGACTACAGTGAAAAACTTCTCAAAAGCCGACTTCACACTTCTTAAAACTGAGATGGTATCCTTTAAGTCCACTGGGACAGTGGAAACCACATCCCACAATGCAGAATCCTTAACAAATGCTTTCTACGGACATCTCCAAGAATGCATGGATCATGCAATCCCAAATAAAACCAAGACCCTCGCCACCAAGGGCAGGCATCCTGTCTGGTGGACCCCAGCCATAAACAAATTGTATAACAAAAGAAGGAAGCTACTGCACGACAGAGCAAAATCCCATAAAGAGAAGACATCTCTGATCAGCACTAGTAGAAAGCTACGTTCTCTCATAAAAACATCCAAAGCCAACTTTGAGAGAAAAATCGCTATGGACAATAAAGATAACCACAAGGCCTTCTTCAGCTATGTTAGAAACCTGGGCGGAAACCCTCAGATATGTTCAGAGTTAGTTCACAATGACAAAAAATACACTGAACCTACAGATATTGCCAACATTCTGGCAGACAGGTTCAATGCAAATTTCTCCCCTCCCTCGCCCCCAAAAGAAGAAATACTTATCCCAGCTGAATGTAACCTCCCTGTCATCTCAGATGTCCAGGTGAGAACCGCCGTCAGCAAAGCTAAAAACACAGCATCAATGGGACCTGACGGCATCCCAGGTTGCGTGCTACTTGAACTCCAAGAGGAGCTAAACCCGCACATAAAAATGCTATTTAACCTTAGCCTTACTACAGGATATGTACCTGAAAACTGGAGTACAGCAACAGTAGTTCCACTCCACAAAGGAGGCACCTCTACTGACCCTGGTAACTACCGCCCCATAAGCTTAACCAGCCTGGTCTGCAAAGCTATGGAAAGAGTCATTATGGAACTAATAAACGGAGACATTGGGGACTTACAGATACTTGATCCCACCCAGTTCGGCTTTGTAAAAGGCAGATCCTGCCTTTTAAACCTGGTTGACTTTTTCTAAACAGTCACTGGAGCCATTGATGAGGGCAAAGCAGTCCATACAGCCTACCTGGACTTGGCTAAAGCTTTCGACACAATACCCCACTCTGGCATCATAGACAAGCTCAACAGCTTAAATGTAAAGCCATATGTCACAAGATGGGTGGCAAACTGGCTAAAGGATAGAACCCATAAAGTCAAAATTGCTGGAGTCATGTCAGACTCAAAGCCAGTGACAAGTGGTGTCCCACAGGGCTCTGTCCTGGGACCCCTCTTGTTCGGCATTTATTTCTCAGATGTGAAAGCAAACATGGGACGGTTGTGGCTGACAAAGTTCGCAGATGACTGCAAACTAGGCGCCATAGTCGATACACCAGCTGACACATACATCCTACAGAATGGCCTCACTGAAACGGACAACTGGTGCCGGAGTCATGGCCTTAAACGAAATGCCAAAAAATGTATAGTCATCCCCTTTGGGAAAAGTGCCCACAAATTATCACATAGGCGGTAACCCACTGAGTACGGAAAAGGTAATCAGAGACCTGGGGACCCAAGTCGATGGTGACCTCTCATTTGATATCCATGTTGCCAAAGTGGTTAGAAAGACTTTCTACCTTGCCCACCTTATCATGAAGGGATTCACATCCAGATCAAAGGAGGTCATTGTGCCCCTGTACTCCTCCCTTACCAGGCCCATGATTGAGTACAATGCCCCATTTGGTATGTACCTCACCCGGCACTTGCAACAGCTAGAGAGACCCCAAAAGTACCTCACCAAGAGGATCAAGGGTCTCCAACATATGTCATATGCTGCCAGACTAAAGAAACTCCAACTCTATTTAGTAGCATACCACCTACTCAGAGGTGATCTGTGCCTGATGTACAAGGCCATGTCCAATCAGGAATTGATGGACATGCTCCACCTCAAAAAATCCAAATCCATCAGAACCACAAGAGCTAAAGATTTGAACCTCAGCACAAATATGAATAGGACATGCTGGAGGGACAGATTCATAACTCAGAGGCTTACCATACTCTGGAACAGAATCCCAGTTCATGTTAGGCCGAGCCCCTCACTGATTCTCTTCAAGAGAAATCTTGACGAGTGGATGGGAGATCGTAGGTTTACCCTAGGGGTCATCTCTGTCTCACTACTAGACAGAGGCACAGTAAACTAATTCTACTATGTAAGGGGGTCTTCACTGTGTCACTACTAGACAGAGGCACAATATTCTAAATCTATTCTGTACACTTTTGTACCATTACATGGAGTGGCAAAAGCCACATCACTATGGCTAGGCTTATAAATGCCCCAGGGCAGATAGCCTAGTACCAAACTATGAAACTATAAGACTTGTGGATCTAGATGTTCTTCATCTCACATTGCTGCAGTCCTTACACTTGGGTAGTCCGCTGTCCTCGGTCGGCCCGAATATCAAAGTATAAGGCTGACGTCGGTCAAGGCGCATTAGACTGACATCAGGACGTCAGGGTACAAATGCGCATGACCGACGTCATATCCTCAGTCTTTTTTGCCGCATGGTCCGATGCAGAAGCAGCGTTGCAAGTGCCGTTCGGCGTTCTGAAATTTTTCGAATTCGGAGTTTCAGACCGAGTCAAAGTTGGCTAAGTACCCCGTTGGGGAATATTTTAGTTTTTTCTTGCCTCAGTGGTTTACCGGATGTCAGAAAAAGTGAATAACTGTATTTCTTGTGGGAAACAGATACAGCATAGAGATTATCATACGTTGTGTATTCCTTGTTTGGGGCCTGAGCACGACGTTGTTGGGTGTCGCTTTTGTGCTAGGTTCAATAAGCGCACTATTAACCGAAGGTTAGATTGTGCCAGGTTACTCTTCGGGAAGCGGTGCAATTATAATATGCCGCCGGATGCTCCGCCCGCTTCAAGAAGCGCAAAGACAAAGCAGCTAAGCCCAGACAGGAAGAGTCGTCGCACGGACGCCGGTTCTTTAGAGGTGTCGGTGGAACCGGTGGTTCCGCCGGAGGTTTCTCTGGAGTCCCAAGGGAGACTTTGTTATTGCAGGATGTGGCCTCTCAGGAGGCAGGTCAGGCTGAAGGGGCTTCTCAGGTTACTGTACTCCCTCCCTTCCTAGGGTGGTTAGGCCCTCTCCTTCTGTTTCCAAGGCTTCTCCCAGAGGCAGGCCAGGTTTAGCTTCTGTTGGTGTCACTCCTAGTTCATCAGGATCTGTGCCCAAGAAGCACATGCTCAAAATGGCAGAAGATTTAATTACTTTAATTAGAGGTTCTTTGCCCCCTCCTGATAAGAGGCCTAGGGTGGAACCAGAGTTGGGAAGTTTTGAGCAGGCTTTGGATGTTTCAGAGTCTTCGGCTGAAGACTTGCAGGAGTATTCTCCTTATTCTGATTCTGATGTGGATGATTCTACTCCTTCTGCTTCTCCTCCAGAGGATTTTTCTTGTTCAGAGACTCTTCATTCCATGAGGGAGCATTTTAAGTGGGAAGGTCAGGACTTCTCTGATTCCAGGAAAAGGCTTAGGGAATTTTTGTTCTTACCCCAGCATAGGCCTTTGGCTATACCTCCTGTTCTGGATGTTGTGGAAGATGTGTTTGCAGAGGCTTCTCTTAATCCTGATTCTGTGCCTCCTGCTCCTGTTAAACCGGATAGGTATTACAGGGTGCCTGAAGCTCATAAATATCTTTTTAAGAGTCCTAGGGCGGACCCAGAAACTGTTAGTCAAGGGCCTAAGGGTGTCAAGGCTTCTGTTGTGAAAAATCCGGTTCCTCCAGATAAAGAGGCCAGGGCTTTGGATAGATGGGGAAAGAAAGTCTATACTTCTTCCACCTTAGCTATGAGGGCTTTGAATTGCCAGTTTCACATGTTGAAATACCAAAACTATCTACTTTCTCAATTGAAGTCTAAGGTAGATGCTCTGGCGGAAGGTATTGAGTGTAAGGAATTACAGGATTTGGTGCATGTTTCTGAACAGGTGGGTAAGCATTCTTTACAATGTGGTTTTGATGCTGTTCAGGCCTCATCTAGGGTGGCTGCCACTGGGTCAGTTCTCCGCAGGCACGCCTGGCTGAGGGATCAGAATTTATCTGACCATGTTAAGACAAGGATTTTAGATGCTCCTTTACAGTCTGATGTGTTGTTTGGGTCACCTGTGGAGGCAGTCTTAAAGAAAATGGAAGACAAGGCTAAGTCTATGCAGACTGTTAAAGATTTTTGCAGGTTCAGCCTCCAAGTTTAGTAGGAATTGGCCTACCAAGGGGTGGACGCATTCTTCTTATGATTCCCAGTCTAGGGGTAGACCTAGACGTGGTAGGGGCAGAGCTCAGGGCGCTTTCAGGCCTAGAACAGGAGTTCACCTGCACAGTCTTCGGTGAGGGCAGGGGTCAGTCCTTTCGTAAACAGACCCAATGACCTATCTTTTCAGCTGCCAGAGCCTTCTCGTCTGGCAGCACCTTTGGGAGGAAGGTTGGCGCTTTTCAAGGAAAATTGGAGTTTAATTACCCAAGACAGATGGGTGTTGGATATCATACACAAAGGTTACAGGTTTTATTTCCATACCTTGCCTCCTTTCAAAGGCATGCCAGACGTTCCTCCTCCACAAAGAATAGAGGCTCACAAACAAATTTCTCTGCTACTTCAAATAGGGGCCATACAGCCGGTCCCTCTGCCAGAAGTGGGCCTAGGATTTTATTCTCGCCTGTTCCTAGTACCAAAGAAGGGGAACACGTGGAGACCAATTTTGGATTTATCTATCCTCAACACTTATCTGGACATTCCCAAGTTCAAAATGTTGACGTTGCAACAGCTTTTACCTCTGCTGGGCAAAGATCACTGGATGGTCACTCTGGATCTCAAGGAGGCTTACCTTCATGTTCCTATCAGACTAAGTTGCAGGAAGTATCTGTGTTTTCGGGCTGGAACTTCTCATTATCAGTTCTCTGCATTGCCCTTTGGCTTATCTACTGCGCCCAGAGTGTTTACAAAAGTTCTGGCTCCAGTGATAGCTTTCTTCAGGCTAAAAGGAATACAGATTTATCCTTATTTGGACGATTGCCTGATTCTGGCTCAAGAAAGGGACGAACTTCTTCATCATCTGCAATATGTGATAGCAGTGCTAAGATGCCTGGGGTATTCTGTGAACGAAATAAAGTCCAGTCTAGTACCCTCTCAGGACATGTGCTTTCTGGGTGTAAGACTGAATACAGCATCCCAGATGGCCTTTTGACCCCGGACAAACAAAAGAATCTTTCCCTTTACTTCCATCAACTATCTCATCAGTCCAGGCTGACTGCAAAGACAGTCCTTCAAGCCTTGGGGTTCATGGCATCTTGTATTCTGGTGCTTCCCAATGCCAAACTGCATATGAGGAAGCTACAATGGTATCTCAAAATGTATGGACACAGCACTGCCAGGATATGGACACTGTCATTCAGATAATACCTTGCATTCAAAAGGAATTTTTGTGGTGGGCTCAGGAATGTCACCTAAACAAGGGACTCTCTGTGACCCGGCCAGAGGCGAGTCAGATTCTAACGACAGATGCCTCAGACAAAGCTTGGGGAGCTCATCTAAATGGAAAGTGGATACAAGACACGTGGCCTGCCAGACTACAACATCTACATATCAACTTGAAGGAGATGTTAGCAGTCCAATTTGTATTAATAGCTTTCAAGGATTTACTTCTTCCAGGGCAGGTGTTGATTCTAACAGACAACACAACTGTCATGTGGTACATCAACAAGCAAGGGGGAACACATTCTTATCCTCTCTGCAGGCAAGCAATGATTTTGTGGGAGACTGCTCTCAGTTTACAGCTACATCTTCAGGCAAGGTTTCTGCCGGGAGCACAGAACTCCTTAGCAGATGCGTTGAGCAGACGAATTATGGATCCCCACGAGTGGAAATTGGATCCTCATGTATTTCAGGAATTGACAGTGTCATGGGGAACTCCAGACATAGATCTGTTCGCTTCTCCACTAAATTACCAGCTGCCAAAGTTTTGCACAAAAAGGTTTCATCCCACAGCCTGGAAAGTGGATGCTCTTTCTTTCAAGTGGAACAATCTTCATGTGTATGCCTTTCCACCTCTGCCTCTCCTCCCAAAGGTACTTCTGAAGGTCAGACAGGACAAGCCAAGGATGATCTTAATAGCTCCAGATTGGCCTCGACAGCACTGGTACCCATTACTGAGAAGTCTGGTACGAGAACCTCCATGGCCTTTGCCTTCGATTCCACACCTACTGTCTCAGGAGAACAGTCATTTACTCAATGTCAAACTTCACTCTCTTCACCTAACAGCCTGGCATATTCTGTTTTGAACTCTGGAGGGTCTCAACTTCCACAGCAAGTTTTGAATGTTATTTTGGAAGCCAGAAGGCCTAGTACAAGGAAAGTGTACGCAGATAAATGGAAGAGATTTTTATTTTGGAGTGCAGCAAAGGAATTTGATGTTTCTGAGCCTAATTTAAGTGTGGCTCTTCAATATCTTACTGAGTTGTTAGACAAAGGTTTGTCCTTCTCTTCTATTAAGATTCATGCTGCAGCAATTTCTGCTCACTATGACTGTGACCCACCATTGTTTTCTCATCCTTTGTTCAAGCAATTTCTTAGAGGGGCAAAGAATATAAGACCCCCACGTAGAGCTCCTACTCCTGCTTGGGACCTCAATTTTGTGTTGGAGAAACTCACTCTACAACCTTTTGAGCCTGCAGCTACTGCTGAGTTTAAATATTTATCATGGAAGACTGCTTTTTTGGTGGCCATTACCTCTGCAAGAAGGGTTTCTGAATTACAGGCCCTTATGGCAGTTGAGCCTTTCTTAATTTTCCATAAGGATAGGGTATCTTTGCGTACTAATCCTTCCTTTATGCCTAAAGTGGTTTCTAGTGTGGCTTTAAACCAAACTATTCATTTGCCTACTTTTTATGCAAATCCCCAAAATAAAGGGGAAAAGATTTTGCACACTTTAGATGTACACAGGCAGTTGCGTTATTATTTGAGTAGGACTAAAGGGTTCAGGCAGTCTCAGCAGTTATTTGTTTCTTTTGCTTTGAGTTCTCAGGGCAAGCCTGTGTCAAAACAAACTATTTCTAAGTGGATTGGGTTTTGCATTGCTTTCTGTTATTCCCATCATGGTAAGGAGATTCCAGCTGGGATTAGGCCTCATTCCACTAGGGCTACTGCCACTTCAACAGCTTTTTAAGGGGTGGCAACTAAGGATATTTTGGAGGCAGCTACTTGGAGTTCAGTGCATACTTTCTCTAAGCATTATCACCTTCCACTTTACTCTAAATCTAGGGCTGGTTTTGCCACTGCTATTTTACAGGGCATTTTGGCAGCTCCTGCTGCTTTATAGTTTTGCCATCCTCCCTTACCTCTGCTTTGGGATTCTACCCAAGTGTAAGGACTGCAGCAATGTGAGATGAAGAACATAGTACAGTTTTGTACCTACCATAAATGTAGATGTTCAAGATCCACATTGCTGCAGTCCAATTTACCCTCCCTCCTTCCCTCTGTTTTAGAGGCGGTTGTGTGGTGTGGGTTGTAAATATTGTATTTATTGTATATATTGTACATATTGTTAGTGCAGGGTGGTTGCTTGGTGGTTTGCTGTCTTTTGGTTTTGACCTTTCTTTTAGGGTCTTCTGACATCTGGGGCAAGAAAAGACTGAGGATATGACGTCGGTCATGCGCATTTGTACCCTGACGTCCTGATGTCAGTCTAATGCGCCTTGACCGACGTCAGCCTTATACTTTGATATTCGGGCCGACCGAGGACAGCGGACTACCCAAGTGTAAGGACTGCAGCAATGTGGATCTTCGAACATCTACATTTATGGTAGGTACAAAACTGTGCTTTTCCACTCGTGACTGTCCATGATGTTTCTGCTTAGATCGCCTGCCAGAGTATTTGTCTTTCCTGGCAGGAATTGTACTTGCAGATGTACTTGATAAGTCAATGCTGTGTTCTACAAAGTCATGGCTTGCCTGCAAGGGGGGGGGTAGGAATGTGTGCCCCCTTGCTTGTTTATGTACCACATGACTGTAGTATTGTCGGTCTTTAGCAATAGGTGTCCTGAATGGAGAAGATCCTTGAAAGCTGTCAGGGCATTCTGTGCAGCTAGCATATCTTTTTGATTGATATGAAGATGCATTTGGCTTGCGGACCACATGCCCTGAATACATTTTCCTGCCATATGTGCCCCCCAGGCGTATTCCGATGCATCTGTTGTTAGTGTCTCCCTGGCTGTGGGTAAAGTGAATGGCTGTCCCCTTGTTGTGGTGACAGGCCAGTGTCCACCATTGAAACTCCTGTTGCAGGCAGGGAATGAGGGTAATTAATGTTTCCAGGCTGTGGCAGTGTTGCGTCCAAACACGTTTTAGATACCATTGTACCTTCCTCATATGCAGTCTTGCATATGGAATTAGCAGAATGAAAGATGCCATGAAGCCCAAAGCCTGCAGAATTTTTCTTGCAGGTAACTGGGTTTTTGTTGCCATGTTTTCGAAGTAATAAGTCTGTTGCCTTTGTTTTTCTGGCGTGAGATAAGCCATCTGGGCGGTTGTATTTAAGCTTGCACCCAGGAATATTGCCTCTTGAGAGGGTACTAGTTTTGATTTCTTTTCATTTACTGTGTACCTAGGCAAATTAGTAATCTTTTTACAAGTAGTAGAATGTCCTTGCTCTCTGCTTGAATAAGGCAGTCGTCCAAGTAGGGATACATTTGAATTCCTCTTTGTCTGCAGAATGCAATTACTGGTGCCAGGCATTTTGTGAAGACCCTGGGCGCAGTAGATAAGCCAAAGGGCAGTGCAGAGAATTGGTAGTGCATTGAACCTGCTATGAATAGGAGGCATCTTCTGCAAGATTGTCTGATTGTGGGACATGCAGGTATGCCTCTTTGAGGTCCAAAGTTACGAGCCAAGCCTTCTTGCCCAGCATGGGCAGAAGTTTCTGCAGCATCAACATTTTGAGTTTTAGAACGTCCAGAAAAGTATTTAGAATAGACAGGTCCAGTATTGGTCTCCATGCTTTGTCCTTTCTGGATACCAAGAAAAGCCTAGAGTAAAATCCTTGTCCCTGCTTTTGCTGAGGTACTCACTGAATAGCCCTCATGTCCATGAGAGATGAAATTTGTTTTTGTTTCTCTGCCCATTGATTGTGTGGCAGGTCTGGCATACCTTTTGCCTTTGGAAGGGTGTGAGAATGGAACCTGTAGCCCCGAGAAACAATATTCAGTACCCATTTGTCCTGGGTGAGCATGTGCCAATTGTGTGAAAAAAGTGCTAGCTTTCCCCCTAAGGGTGCTGCCAAAAGATAGGTGCTTGGCATTGGCAGTGGGAAGTCATTGGGACTGTTTTCTATATGGTTGTGATTTGTCTTCTCTGCTTTTGGAGGTAGAAGCACCCCATTGTTTAGGCCTGTATGAGCCTTGGGGCTGAGATCTGTCTCTAGGGCGTCTGTATATGACTCTTTGTGGTCTGTCTGACACTGGAAAGGACCAGTTCTTAAAAGGCCAGTTCCTGCTAAATCTTGGTGGCTGAACTTGTAAGAAATCCTTTACTGTCTGCATAGATTTCGCTTTATCCTCCATTTTCTTTAACACCTCTTCTGCCTTAACACCAAACAAAGTATCATGCTGTAATGGAGCATCCAATAATTTTGCTTTAACATGATCAGGCAGATTCTGTTCCTTTAACCAAGCATGCCTTCGAATGACAGAGCCTGTAAAAGTGGCCCTGCAAGAGGCCTCTAGTGAATCAAAACCAAGTGTAATGACTGCAACAGTGAATACACTCGAACATCTACATTTATGGTAGGTACACAACTGTCCTTTGTGTACACTTACCATAATGTCGATATTCAAGTGTATTCACTGTTGCAGTCCTGGTTACCCTCCCTCCAGCCCCCCTAATTTCTTCTGGCTATACCTCTAGTTTCCTTTACTATGCTTAAAAGCGTTTTTGGTGTATTTTTTGTTGGAGGTATACCTTTGTGTTTTTATGTTTATTTGCCCCCCATTAGGGGTCACATGACATCTGGGGCAGGAAAAACTGATGTAATGGCATTGGCTGCATGTTTTATACCCCTGATGACCTGACGTCATGGAAGAAGGGACAGCAACCGATGCAGGACCCAAGACTTTGTTAATCAGGCCGACTGAGGGCAACCTGCCAGCAGATTACCCCCAAATGTAATGACTGCAACAGTGAATACACTCGGACATCAACATTTTTGGTAAGTGTACACAACTGTACTTTAAGTGATGATTTTATGTATTATGAAAAAAAAACTCTCCAAACCTACATGGTCCTGTGTGAAAAAGTAATTGCCCCTCTTGTTAAATCGTGAAGTAACTGTGGTTAATCATATTTTTGGGAAAGCGGAGTTCAGTTTCACTAGCCGCACCAGGGCCTGATTACTGCCAGACCTGTTGAATCAAGAGATCACTTAAATAGAACCTGTCGGACAAAGTGAAGTAGACCAAAAGATTCCTAAAAGGAAGTCATCATCCCGCGATCTAAAGAAATTCCGAAACAGATGATAAAGTAATTGACATCTATCAGTCTGGAAAAGGTTACAAAGCCATTTCTAAAGCTTCAGGACTCCAGCGAACTGCTGTGAGAGCCATTATCCACAAATGGAGAAAAAAATGGAACAGTGGTTAACCTTCCGTGGGGTGGCCGGCCAACAAAAATTACCCCAAGAGTGCAGCGACAACTCATCCAAGAGGTCACAAAAGAACCCAGAACAACATCTAGAGAACTGCAGGCCTCACTTGCCTCAGTTAAGGTCAGTGTTCATGACTCAACCATAAGAAAGAGACTGGGGAAATGGCATGCATGGCAGAGTTCCAAGGCAGAAACCACTGCTGAACAAAAAGAACATAAAGGCTCGTCTCACTTTTGCCAGAAAACATCTTGATGATCCCCAAGACTTTTGGGAAAATATTATGTGGACTCGAAACAAAAGTTTAACTTTTTGGGAGGTGTGCGTCCCGTTACATCTGGTGTAAAAGTAACTCAGCATTTCAGGAAAAGAACATCATGACAACAGTCAAACATGTTGGTCGTAGTGTGATGGTGTGGGGCTGCTTTGCTGCTTTGCTGCTTTTGGAACTGGACGACTTGCTATGATTGATGGAACCATGAATTCTGCTCTCTACCAAAAAATCCTAAAGGAGAATTTCCGGCCATCAGTTCATGAACTCAAGCTGAAGCACACTTGGGTTCTGCAGCAGGACAGTGATCCAAAACACACCAGCAAGTCCACCTCTGAATGGCTTTAAAAAAAGAGAAAGTGAAGGTTTTAGAGTGGCCTAGTCAAAGTCCGGACTTGAATCCAATTGAGATGCTGTGGCATGACCTTAAAAAGGTGGTTCATACTCGAAAACCCTCCAATATGGCTGAATTAAAACAATCCTGCAAAGAGTGGGCCAAAATTTCCTCAACAGCGATGTGAAAGACTCATTGACAGTTATCGCAAACACTTGATTGCAGTTGTTGCTGCTAAGGGTGGCACAACCAGTTATTATGTTTAGGGGGCAATTACTTTTTCACATAAGACCGTGTAGGTTTGGATAGATTTTTTTTCCTTAAAAAAAAATCTTATCATTTAAAAACTGCATTTCTGTTTACTTCAGTTATCTTTGTCTAAAATTTATATTTGTTTGATGATCTGAAACATTTAAATGTGACAAACATGCAAAAAAATAAGAAGTCAGGAAGGGGCAAATTCTTTTCCATTGCACTATACCTTCCAAATCCCCAGTGAAATGTTTGTTTGTCATCACTGCCTCCTCCTTTTCTCTGCATACCCTTTCTGTGATCTTACAAAAATCCTTTTTTAATGGATGCATTAGATAATAACATTGACTTTTTGTGAAAGGAAACTAACTTGACCTCTTCCAAAAAAGCTAGACTGTGGATTACATTGGTCATTTTTCTAACCAGATTTCACGCTAGTAATTTGAATACAGAACAAATGCATTTAAAATACTTAAAGCATTTTTCTGGTGTTCTGCAATTTCATTTTTAAAGAAACTCTCCAGTAATCCGTAATTCAAGTACAGGAAGGTATGTTAGACTGTGTAAATATTTGCAAAGACAGAAAACAAATGATTTACAGTAGATAAAGCACTGCTAATTCAGAGCTGAGGTGTGAAGGTGAAGATTAACACCAGGTGTGCAGCTATGAATTTTTGAGTTGTATACTAACTTCCATATTATAGCGCCTTGCCCTTCTTCCCCAAGAAAATCCTAAAATGACAGGCTTATGAAAATGCAGCAAACCAGGTATTCAAAAAAAAAAAAATAATAACGGCACTTAACACAACAGATAAGTGTAAACCATAATAAATGTTCCTTTTGTAAAAGAAATTTCAGTTCCAGCACATCTCTGCACAAAATAAATATATATTTTCAAAAATGTCAGTGCTTTGCCATGCATGGTATGTGCATGGTTGTGCTCATGATAACTATTTGTGATGTGGTTCCAGGTCACTGTTAAAGAATTAAGACAGTATTTTTTTCACCTGGTATGACAACAGCAACCATTGTGTTTTATTTATTTATTTATTTGCTGTGGAATCAAATTTGACATCAAACTGTTTTATCCTCCCTTTCCTTATTAGCATACTTGAGTGGAGTGTAGAGATTTTATATGTGCATTCGTATGTTTCCTCATGATATTCTGTAGCTTGCAACAGCCATCCTTATATATTTCTTGCCTGATGATGTCATACTGTGAGCTACAATGAGACTTGTGTTTAGTGTTGCCTTCTGAGCACTCAGTGTTTCATTATGGAGTGTAGTTGGAACAGTTTGCAGCGGCATTTTTTTTTTTTTGTTTGTTTATCATTGATGCCTCACCTTTTAAAGGCTACTGTTCCACATTTATGATCTGAAATGGGTCTAATTTACTCACGTCTGTATAAAGGAATGCTAAAATGATTTGCTCTTCTAATTCATTTTGCCAGAAACGGAGCTGGGAATCTGATCTAACAGTTTGTTTCACCAAAAAAAGTCTGTATATATGCAGCCCCAGTATGTGTTACAGACTTGAATACATTGACCGGTTGATTAGTTCTATGACAGAAATGTTAGCCCCAAAGTTGTAGGTACCAGAACTGGAAAAAAACGTGCTTTCAAATCTTAAGGGTTATATTTTTGAGCAGTATTAAAGCAGTTTTGCAATTTCTTTAACTTCCACCCCCTCCTGCTAACTAAGATGGTGTGTACTTCAGAGTGGTTGGACTACCTAGTGGTATTACAACCTTATAATTAGTGATTCCCCATTGCTGGAATACTTCTCTGCCACCATTTCATTGTTGGAATTGTTTGCCCCCATTCTAATTAATAGCAGATGGTGCGACAGATACCTATCCTTTGTTTCTGCAATAGATTGCTTTTGTCTGTCAAGCAGAGTCCTTCCGTAGCAACTTCTTCTGCTGGTAGGATTGCATCTTTACTATTAAAGGTCTAGGTTGCTTACTCTTGGCTTGGTTTGGCACATATGTGCCCTTTCAATTAACAGCTCCTGCTGTGGAATACCAGTCCAGTTGCTTATTTGTGCTTTCATAAAATTTAAACCGTCTATTCCTTCCAGCTTCTCTGGTGTAGCAGAAAATCTCAGGTTTTCCCTACGTGCTCTGTCCTCAAATTCTATTTTTTGAAACATCTCTTCTTGTGCAGTCTCATATTCAGGCAGCCTTTTTTTCATTTCGACCTCTGATTTTTGTAGTTTTTATCACCTCATCTGCATATCTTTTTAAAGCTTCTTCCATTTTTTCCAGCCTTTTGTTTGAGTTGATCAGCATTTTGTTTATTATAATCAGGTCTGTATGCATCTGTCTCGTACGTTCCTCTAGTTTACTGGAAGTCATGTCTGGAGCTTGCATTGCATTTTGCTGTACAGCTGCAGTACTTTTCCCAGTCAGTGTTTTTTCCTCAACTTTTAAAGCTGATTTTCGTTCAGGTCTTCTGCATTTCTTTTTTTTTTTTTCTGGCACCAAAGCAATGCACACTAGCCAGTTACTGAAATTTACCCAGAAGTATAAATTCACTGGCTTTCTCTGCTAAGTGTCATTTTCACACCTGGATAACAAGAATTAAGCTGTTACTCAATGTGCAGCCATCTTGGAAGTCCCCTACACCACCACCACCTTTTTGGCCAATATAAGTAGTGCCTGTGGTTAACCAACCAAGTTTAGGAGAGGTGGTGTTTGGATTTGCTATGTAACAAACCATTAGTAATCTAGACCGAGGACTGTCCTGTTGGGTCTAGCCTCGGGTCTTTGTGGGTCAGCCAGGTTCTGGTTCTATTGAAGGACATCCAGTGGTTTTACCTGTACCATGAAGTGTTTCTTATTTAGATTTCACACACAAACAGATTTGGTGGTAGCTGGAATTGCAAGTAGCATTGTACCATTAGTGAATTTTGTCTGAAGAATGACACAGGCCTCTCTTCATTTTTCTGCTACATTTATGTAGTATTCATTTCAGCACCTCTTCCTGATTTCTCTTTGCAAGTAATGCCTGTCTGTTTATTGTTCTCCATTGTGCATTTCTATGCATGAACTCATGCCTGTGGGTGGTTTATGGTGTGATACTTTCTCGTACACTATGATCCTGTAGGGATTTTGTAGAAACTCAAGGCTACCATCTTAGAGATGAGCAAGTTTAATGTGTCCACATCTATGCTAGATAATCCTTTCTTTGTAATTGCTGTCAGAATTCATAAACAGCTAGTTCTGGCTATGAGCCCTTATTTGAGATACAACTAAGGCATTCTGGAAGCACTCCGACTCTTCCCGTTCCCTCAGCTCCCATAAAGGCTGATGCCTTATATAAGCCATTGACTGAATGGATAAAACAACTTGGTAGGTATGCCAATGCTGACTGTTGTTGATCCCTTCATTCCAGCAGAGATCCTAATGATTATAGGATTATTTCATCTTGCTACCTTTTGTATTCTTGATGTGCTTGTGACCCTCAACTATTTGCCTCTGCTGAAAAGACCTCTTTAAATTTGAGATCAAAATGGGGGCTCCTGAAAGACTGTTGCTTGCTGCTGTAGTAGGCACCTTTTATCCTACTATATATTTCACTGTACTGATGTCTTGGATGTGGACTCTGGTGCAACATGCACAGCATTGCTAAAGCCTACTTCCGTCATGAAGAAACAGAGCTCTTAATGCCCAAACCAATCTGCCTAGGATTTAGTTGATGTCCTAAGTTGGAATTAAGCCATCATGTCCAGGGATGGCTTTTGCACCCCCCCCCCTTTTTCTTTTTCCGTGTCTTTGTAGTCTTAATTAACTCCTATAGTGGAAGGGACCCAGTGTCACCTGAGTGCCTTAAACATCATACTGTTTTGCCACTTGCTAAGTCAGTCAAGATGATAACTCTTCCAGACTTCCAAGATGGCTGTACATTGATCAGGTTGAGTAGAGCTTTCCTAAGGTGAAAGGTGAAAATTACTTTAAAAAAAAAAAATCAGTGAAAGGTCTCAGTTTGGGTAACAAGTAACCGAATGCCAGAAGAGAAGATATTTCAAGTAAGTTAGAGAAAGTTAACCAGAAAAGGGAAAAAAAAACTCCGTCTGGAAAGAGTCTTACAGATGTTCAGCAAAAATTGGCTTTGGTACAGAAATTTAGAGGAAAAAAAATAAGTCTGATGCACTCTGAGGTGTTTGACACGCTAAAAGATTGTTAATGAATTTCTTGGAATTTGTGTTGGAAAACAGTTTTATATATTTTGATGGGGAAATATTATAAGCAGGTGAAGGGAGTGGCGATGGGTGCCACATGTGCTCCTTTGTATGCCAGCATTGCTATGTGGAAATGGGAAGAGAGTTATGTGTTGAATTATGAATTTAGGCACATTTGTCTTATGTATACAGGATTTCTGGGTAATATTTTTATACTGTGGAAGGATTCTCTGTCAGATGAATTAATTACATTAATGCCAGCAGTAGTTATTTAAAGTTTACACACATAGTTTACGATAATTACTGTAGTTATTTAGATGTCACATTATATAAGGAAAATGGTCACTTTCACTGTAGGATATATAGAAAACCTACTTTTTCACATTCTTATTTGCATTTTCAAAGTTGTCACCTATCATTTGAAAAGAGATAATTTCGCAAAAGGGCAATATGTTCGGATCTCTAGAATGACCACATGTGAAAGAGTCAGAAGCTGGCAGACTTGTTTATGGTCAGAGGTTACCCAAACAAATTTATTAAAGAAATTCAAGACAAAGTCATTAGGTTAAGGCAATTGAGATTCAATCCCATTTTGGGCCAGCCTATGACTGCCAATGACAGTCCCACAAGTTCCAGTTACACTAAATGTTTGGTTGTGGGATAACACCCTTTAAGTTATCAGGTAAAGAAAATAGTTTCCAGGTATTGGAAAATTGTGTACTCTGAAAGGAGTGCCCTGACATTTGGAGAATTGTCTCCAAACTTTGTATGTAAAAGAAAAAAAATTAAAAAACTATTTTGAATATACACAAACTCATAAAAGCATGCAGTGAGAAGGCCTGACCAAATGGGGTGTTGTAGGCAATGCCCCTACATTTTGGAAGGGCAATTTTCTTACATAAGGTGAAACAAATATTAAAGTAATTGTAGTCGATTTTGGTAACTGCCACCTGTCAGGAGTTGTATATATTGCTGTCTGTGACCCCTGTTGAGCATTTTATGTAGGAAAAACGGGAAGGTCTTTGAACAGGCGTATATAGAAGCACAGGTATGATATACATAGATTGAACACAAATAGCACCTTGTGCAAGTATAAAACTATTTTGCTGTAACCATGAAATGTTTTAAGTTTGGCATTATGGAAAAAGTGGCACCAAACCCCAGAGGTGTCCCATGGGAAACTATACTTGAAAATAAGGAACTGATGTGTCAACTCTGGTTGAACTCGCAAGACCCTCCTGACATTAATGAAAACATCTGCATTGCTAGTGTTCTTAAATTTAAAGCTATGGATCTTTAAAATGTTCAGGAACATAATGTGATTGTTTTGATTAAATAGGACATATTATACCAATTGATCAACAATTCCTTCATTTAAGAATAGGTTATAGATACTTAAATTTTAATGTATTTAAATATAGTTATAATATTTTTATATGTATCATATTACGATTCATATAAAACTATTTTAATTTGGAAGTTAAAATGAAATGTATTTTTATTGTATAATATTTAAATTTTATGTTGGCTATCATAGCCGTCATTGTTTTATTTATTCTATTAAGGAATCACAGCTTTGGTGATAGTGTATAAAATTGTTTTATTGGTTTATGACAATACATTTAAGGTACTTCATGATTTCGGTGACTGTCGTTTTAAAAGGAAGTGATGTTTTTGTATTTGTGAGATGTCCTCCTATTCCTAAGTTGCAGTATTCATACTGTGGGATTTTCCACCTAGGCAACCCCTTGTCGGCTCCTGTACAAAAGTTTAAGCCTGGCTGCTGTAGGTGTGTGGGACGTCACACACAGGTCCATAACCCAGGGACCATAAATGTGACGTCTGCACGCACAGACCTCAGAACTTTTCAGTCACAGACAACGTTACTTCAGTAGAGCCTGCTGTGCCATATGCAGTGTAGTTGGTCCGCGACAGCCTTAGTAATTGCTAATTGGTTTGTAGTATTTTTCCTGACTTTTTTTCCTCTTAGTAGTCATATGAAGTTTTAGGAAGCTTCTATAGATGTTTTCCAGTGATTTTGAAACCATATTTATTACTTTTCTATCTTTTCCGAGAAAAAGAGGTTTGACCTTGCTATTTTGTTGCTGTACTGGAAGTCTCCTCAGCAGGAGTTTTTTGTTGTAGCTTAAGGTTTAGTGCAGGCTCTTTATCCTTCCTATATGACTATTTCTGGTAAAAGAAAAAGGGTTTCTTCATTTTCCGAAGAGATTCAAGAGATTGAAATTCTAAATGATTTTGACAGGACAGGTTGTATTTTGTTTCCACAGATGGGTTTGGCTAGTTCCTTTTGAAGGATTATCTTTCTTTGCATCTATTTCAAGAATGAAACCAGTTTTCAGTGGGATAACTGTGATTTTTTTTCTTTGTCTCTCAGGAAGTATTATGATTTGTTACGACTGAAATTTCCAGAACATTCTTCTTCCTCCTGTACTTTCCACTTTGGAGGATGTTTTTGTCATCATGTGACTTGTCTGGCAGCCAGCCTTTTGGCCACTAGAAAGCAGATAGACTGTATAAAGTTATTCAGTCATTTTAAGTTTTTATACATTCGGGTAGTTCCAAAATGGTGGATATTCAGTAAACACCCCCTCTCTATGGAGCTCCTGTCCTGAAATATTTTACTCTCATGAAATGTCGAATTCCAGCGATCAAGAAACTCTAACACTGTCATTAACTACTGCCTGCATCTGATCTTCATCTACAAAGGTTCTTTACTTCGATATCTTTATATAAAAGCCACTGATCTCAGCAGGGAAAGCTTGAGGTATTCACGTGTGTATTCCAGGCCTGAAGGATAGAGCAGTACAGTTTAAAGTTGGAATCTAATTTCAGCAAAAATACGCTAAAATGTCAAAAGACTCCGATATCATGGAAACCCAAACTACAAAAACTAAATTGTCTGCAATTGCTTCTCTGGAAAAGGAGATTATAACTAAAAGACAGAATGTTACCAAGCAGCAATAAGAATCAAGCAAACTAAATGCAAAAGCAAAACCGGAGTCCAATATCCACATGGATGACCTCAGGGATGCTCTCCTTCCTCTACAACTTGCAGTACAAAAATTCTCCGAACAGCTATCTGGTTTTGGCAATACAATTAATCATATAGCGGAAGGTATGGGCAATATTGAAGCCAGGATAAAAGCTAACAAACATCAACTGGTCTTTGTAAGAGACGAGCTGAGCGCCATAAACAACATGCTGGATGAGATACAGCAGAAACTTACAGATATGGAAGCAAGGAGCTGGTGTAACAACATAATTATTAGAGGTCTTCCAGAGAAATATGAACACAATCATAGGTTCATAGGTAGGTACTAGGCTATCGGCCCAAGGGCCTACGTAAGCCTAGCCAACAAGGTTCGCTGGCTTATGCCACCCAAGCAAGTTATTTTCCTGCGCCACTGTCGAGCAGAGATGCAGAACTGATCCCAGGGTTGTATTTCCTATTTCCCATCCGCTCATCAAGATTTTTCTTGAAGAGCGCTAATGAAGAACATTGCTAGACATAGATGGGTAGCCTGTTCCAGAGTATGGGAAGTCTTTGGGACAGGAATCTATCCCTCCAGCTTGTCCTGTTTATTGTGGTGACAAGGTCTAGGTCCCTAGAGTGTGTAACTCGGACAGATTGGGATTTCTTTAGGTGTAGCATGTCCAACAGCTCTGGGTTCGACATGGCTTTATATGTTGGGCAGAGATCACCTCGGAGTAGGCAATATGCTACGGAGTAAAGCTGGAGTGTTTTGAGGCGGTCAGTGTAGGACATTTGTTTGAGGCCAGTAATCCTCTTTGTGAGGTACTTCTGTGACCTTTCCAGCTGCTGCAGATGTCTTGTGAGGTACATTCCAAAAGGGGCATTGTACTCTGTAATGGGTCTAATGAGTGTCGAGTAGAGGGGAACAATGACCTCTCTTTTCCTGGATGAGAGCCCTTTTATGATGAGGTGTGCCACATAGAAGGACTTCCTGACTACTGTGGCAATGTGACTATCAAAGGAGAGACTTCTGTTTACCTGGGTCCCAAGGTCTCTTATCACGCATTTCATAAGTAGTTTGCTGCCTATGTGGTAGTTCATGGGTACAGAGTTTTTACCAAAGAGGATGACACTACACTTTTTGGCATTGAGCTTGAGGCCATGGCTCTGACACCAGGCATCTGTCTCAACGAGGCCCTTCTGTAGGATGTCCACATCATTTGGGGACTTGACTATGGCTCCTAGTTTGCAGTCATCTGCGATCTTCATTAGCCAGATGCCTTCTGTGTAGCCTGTACTTCAGAGAAGTAGATACCAAACAGGAGACGTCCCAGGACGGAACCCTGTGGTACTCCACATGTCACTGCTTTGAGGTCAGATTTGGAGTCTGCAACTTTTACAGTGTGGGTTCTGTCAGTGAGCCAGTTGGCAACCTATCTTGTGACATAGGGATTTATACCTAGTTTAGTGAGTTTAGCTATAATTCCAGAATGGGGGATGGTATCGAAAGCCTTGGCGAGGTCAAGATATGCTGTGTGAACCACCTTACCCTCATCTACGGCTTTGCTGACTGCTTCAAAGAAGTCGATCAGGTGGCATGATCTACCTTTCACAAACCCGAACTGGGTGGGATCCAGAGTTTGGAGATTACCAATGTCTTTGTTTTATGAGTTCCATGATGATACGTTCCATGGCCTTGCAGACCAGGCTCGTCAGGCTAATAGGTCGATAGTTCCTGGGATCAGTGGTGGCTCCCCCTTTGTGGAGTGGGGTAACTGTTGCTGTGTGCCATTCAGTGGGCACAAAGCCTGATGCGAGGCTATTATTGAACATGGTGCGTAAGTGGGGAGCCAGTTCATTCTGAAGTTCGTGTAAAACAGCCTGGGATGTTGTCTGGTCCCATGGATGCTGTGTTTTTGGCTTTAGAGAGTGCAGCTTTCACCTGCGTAGTTGTGATTACAGGGACTCTGCATTCTTCCTGTATAGCTATGGGCCCTTTATGGGGTGAGAGGGGGGTAAAGTTAGCACTGAACCTATCTGCCAGGATGTTGGCAATATCAGTTGGTTCTGTAATTTTCTTGCCTTTGTGCTGTAACTCAGAGCAGGTCTGGGTGTTGCCATCAAGATTCTTGATATAGCTATAAAATGCTTTGTGGTTGTCTTTGGAATTAGTGGCTATTTTGTTTTCATAGCTAGTTTTGAAAGATCTTATAAGGGATCTCAACTTCTTACTGAGGCGGACCACGGACCTCCTCCACTCATGGGATTTTACTCTCTTTTGCAACAGTTTCTTCCTTCTGATGTCCTTCATGGATGTATCTGCAGTCACAACAAGTGGGTTGTCCTGTCGTCAGGCAGCCCTGCAGTCGGCCGGATTCCAAAGTCCGGGTCCGGCTTCGGCTGATGTCGCACTCCACCCGACGTCATCTCTGTTGGTCTTCGGGTATAAAAGCATCAGCCGACGCCATTTTCCTCAGTCTTTCTTGCCGCGTGGCGCCCGAAGCAGAAGCTGTTCGCAAGTGCCGGTCGGTCGGATCCAGAGATTATTTCTACCGAATACTACTTCGAAGACTTCTAAAGCTAAGTACCCCGTTGGGGACTCTTTCTTGCCTCAGCCGATGTCAGAAAAAGTTAACAATTGTTTAACCTGTGGGAAACAAATACCTCATAAAGATTTCCACTCTTACTGTCTGCCTTGTTTAGGCCCAGCCCACGACGTAGCAGCCTGTTCGGCCTGTGCCTCTTTCAACCGACGAACGCTTAGGCGTCGGTCGGAGTTTGCAGAACAGTTTTTCGGTTCTGTTTTTGCGTACATTATGCCGTCGGATCCTCCGACTACCCCCAAAAACCGCAAAGATAAAGACCGACACTCGCGGTCCGCGGTTTCGGCCGAAACCACGGTAAAGCAAACCGCGAGTGTCTCGGTTTCGGCTGAAACCGAGAAAACTGATCAAAGTACAGCTGAACCTATTCTTACAACTGAGGCCCCTGCTACAACTCTTGAATCGACCTCAGAAATGTTACCCACTACGGTGGTTGACTTATCTGACACCATTCCCTTGGATGTCTCTACCCCAGCACGTGGTGCTGCTAGGCCTCCTGCTGCCATGTCCATTAAGGCCTTCGCCAGGGCTAAAGCAGCCAAGACTTCTAAAACAGTGCCTGTTAAACCCCCCACATCCAGGCCCTCTTCTAGTTCTCAAATGCTTTCTTTGGCAGAAGATTTAATTTCTTTAATTAGAGGATCTCAATCTCACCCAGACAGGGCCTCTCAGCCCCAGAGAAGAGACCTAGGGCAGAGCCCCTGAGCCAGTGTCTTCTGATGATTCTGCTGATGAATCAGACATAACTGACCAGCCTGAGGCTCCCTTCTCCAATTTTGAAGATTCTGATGCTGAAGAATCCATTCCAGCTGCTTCCCCACCAGAAGAATTCTCCTTTGGGGAAACCTTGCATGCCATGCGAGAACAGTTCCAATGGCAGCAACAGGATTTTTCAGACTCCAGAAAAGACTTAGGACCTTTCTGCACCTCCCACAGCACAGGCCCTTAGCTATACCTCCTGTTCTCTCTGTGGTGGATGATGCTTTCAATGATGTTTGCTCCGCTCCAGATTCTTTACCCCAGCCCCTGCCAAACCAGACAGATTTTACAGGGTGCCAGATACTCATCACCACCTTTATAAGGCCCCACTTGCAGACCCAGAAACTATATCCCAGGGTCCCAAGGCAGTAGCCGCGACCACAGCTAAAAACCCTATTCCTTCTGAAAGGGAAGCAAGGTCATTAGACAGATGGGGTAAAAAGGTCTACACTTCAGCTACTCTCTCAGCTAGAGCATTAAACTGTCAGTTTCACATGATACAATACCAAGAGTTTATGCTTGATCAGTTAACTAAAAAACTAACCACTGATGAATCTCTTGATAAGAAATATGTATTAGAGATGGTAAATAACATACAACAGGTTAGCAACCATTCCTTAAAATGTGGCTATGATGCACTGGAGGCTTCATTTAGATCAGCCATGACAGGCACAGTGATAAGAAGACATGCATGGCTAAAAGAACAAGCTTTACCGGATCATGTTAAAGCTAAGTTGCTAGATGCTCCTATGGACAAGACAAGTTTGTTTGGTACACCTGCCCAGCAGGTTATGAAGAAAATGGAAGAAAAGGCAAAATCTGTTCAAACTGTTAAAGATTTCTTGCAGGTTCAACCCCAAGGTTTAGCAGGAACTGGCCTGCCAAAATTGGTCCTTTCCTGACTCCACAAAATTTCAAAGGGGCAGGAATAGACGCTCCAGAGGCAGAAACCAATCCAGAGGAGGTGCCTACAGAGGACGACAGTGGCAAGGTAACAACAGAGGCGCAGACACAGCCACTGCCACTACATCAGCACAACCACAGTGACTTAATCCTAAATCCGCCTACCAGGGAACAAATAGCAGCTCCTCTAGGCGGAAAGTTAACCTTATTTTCAAAGAACTGGCACTACATAACAAAAGACAAGTGGATTTTACAAACCATAGATCAAGGTTACCGGTTTCACTTCCACACTTTACCAGTCAAAAGAGGAATGCCAAACCTACCTCCAAATCAAAAAACAGAGGCTCTACGCCAGATAATGGAGTTAGCAAACATGAGAGCTGTGGAAAGAGTGCCAACAGCAGAACAAGGAAAGGGGTTCTACTCCAGACTATTCCTAGTTCCAAGAAAGGAAAAAAGTTGGGAGACCAATTCTCGACCTGTCCACCTTAAATACATACATCATTGTCCCAAAATTCAAAATGCTGACCCTACAGCAGCTTCTTCCCATGCTGGGCAAGGAGTCTTGGCTGGTAACTCTAGATCTCAAGGAGGCATACCTGCACGTCCCCATTCGACCAATCTGCAGAAGATACCTCAGATTTCTTGCAGGATCAGAGCACTATCAATTCTCAGCATTGCCCTTTGGCTTATCTACTGCGCCCAGAGTATTCACAAAATGCCTGGCATCAGTAATCGCCCATTGCAGACTACAGGGAATTCAAATTTACCCATACCTGGACGACTGCCTGCTGCAAGGGGTCAACAAAAGCAAGCTGACAACAGATTTACAAAGGGTCATTTACTTGCTACAAGGACTGGGATACACAGTCAATTTACAAAAGTCAAGGCTGATACCATCCCAAACAAGGACGTTCTTGGGCGCGGAATTGGACACAGTACAACAAATGGCATTCCTAACTACAGAAAAACAAAAAGAACTTCCTCTTTACTTCTTGGCACTAACAAAACTGAACAAGTTAACAGCAAGAAAAGTTCTGCAGGCCTTGGGCTTCATGGCATCATGCATAATCTTGGTCCCATTTGCCAGACTACATATGAGGAAACTACAGTGGTACCTAAAGAATTTATGGTCCCAACACAGACACAGTCTAGAAACAGAAATCCCACTAATTCCATGCTTAAAACAGGAGTTCCTATGGTGGGCTCAGGCATGCCAGTCAAACCCAGGCCTACCCTTTCGCAGATGTCAACCAAGCCAGACCATCACAACAGACGCTTCAGACCTAGGTTGGGGGGCCCACATGCTGGACAAATGCGTGCAAGGATTGGGGACACAGGATCAACTTCGCCTGCACATCAATCTAAAAGAAATGCTGGCAGTAAAACTGGCAATCCAAAAGTTCAAACCATTTCTCAAAGAGGGCCAGTTGATGATAAGGACAGACAACACCACAGTCATGTGGTACATCAACAAACAGGGAGGCACTCATTCATACCCCCTATGCAGAATGACCTTGGAGCTGTGGACCCTGGCACTCAGCTACAACATTCAGTTACAGGCAATATTTGTACCGGGGAAAGACAATACTCTAGCAGACATATTAAGCAGAACCACTTCGGATGCCCACGAATGGAAACTGCACCCGGACATCTTCAAGACCATCTCAAAGAAATGGGAATGCCACAGATAGACCTATTCGCATCACCTCTCAATCACCAGCTAAAAAAATTCTGCACAAGGACATTCCACCCACTAGCATGGAAAGTGGACTCACTCTCCTTCAACTGGAAAGGCCTAACAGCATGTGCATTCCCACCTCTTCCTTTGATACACAAGGTACTACTAAAAATCAAGGAAGAACGTCCAAGGATAATCCTGATAGCTCCAAACTGGCCAAGACAGCACTGGTACCCACTACTGAAGAGCATGTCTCGAACAAAATGTGGCCAATACCTCTGATGCCTTTGATGTTAACTCAGAACAACTACAGCATCATACATCCAAACCTAAAACGCTGCAACTGACTGCATGGAACATCAC
Source organism: Protopterus annectens (assembly GCF_019279795.1). Taxonomy (NCBI): domain Eukaryota; kingdom Metazoa; phylum Chordata; order Ceratodontiformes; family Protopteridae; genus Protopterus; species Protopterus annectens. Next base: position 433,334,881 of record NC_056728.1, read on the forward strand.
ATAACAGCAGCTAATCCAGAACTTTCCCAAAGAGTTAAAGACATTATTCTTGAAGCACGCAGACCTTCAACAAGAAGGAACTATGCTGGAAAATGGAAAAGGTTTGTCATTTGGAGTACGGAAAGAGGAAAAGATGTGTCAAACATAGATATGCCTAACATTCTGGAGTATCTGGCGAACTTCTTCATTCAGGCCTGTCCTACTCCTCCATCAAGATACATGCATCAGCTATTTCAGCAGAATACAGCTTTGATCCACCTGTTTTTCGCACCCTTTGCTCAGGCAGTTCCTCAGAGGAATCAAGAATGTAAAACCTCCAAGGAAACCACCATTACCAGCTTGGGATTTAAACTTTGTGCTAGAAAAGTTGACACTATCACCCTTTGAACCAGCAGCAACAGCAGACCTACAACACCTGTCATGGAAAACTGCTTTCCTACTGGCAATAACTTCAGCAAGGAGGGTTTCAGAACTACAGGCCTTAGTGGCAGTGCAACCCTTCCTAATCTTCCACCAAGATAGAGTGTCCATGAGGACTAATCCTACATTTATGCCCAAGGTGGTATCCAGAGTGTCTTTGAACCAGGCAATCCACCTACCTACCTTCTTTCCCAACCCACAAAACAGAGGGGAAAGAATACTGCATACCTTGGATGTACATAGACAGCTACGCTACTACTTGGACAGAACAAAAAACAGCAGAAAGACTGACCAACTTTTGTAGCCTATGCAACAGGAAGGGAAGGAAAAGCTATTTCCAAACAGACAATCTCCAAATGGATAGGAAACTGCATACGATACTGTTACACCTTCCATGGAAAACCAATTCCACAGAACATAAGACCTCATTCTACAAGGGCAACAGCCACTACCACAGCCTTCTTACGAGGAGTGGCAACCAAAGACATTATTGAGGCGGCTACTTGGACCTCCGTGCATACATTTGCCAAGCATTATAATTTGCCTCTATATTCCAGATCCCGAGCAGGGTTTGCCACTGCTGTACTGCAAGGGATCCTAAACACACCATAATCTACCTTTATCCTCCTCCCCTTGTTGGCTATGGTATTCTACCCACTTGTTATGACTGCAGATGCATCCATGAAGGACATAGTACAGTTTTGTACCTACCATAAATGTAGATGTCCGAACTGGATAGCATCTGCAGTCAGGATTACCCTCCTCCTTCCCTCTGTGGTACTCCTAGGGTGTTTACCCTCCTAATAGCTAGCTGTTGGGGAGTCTTTATGGTGTATTTGTTTGTATATATGTACATATATGCTTATTGTTGTGTTTACCTCTATCTATTTGGAAACATTGGCATCTATCCAAATTTTTAGCATGCAAGAGGGCAACTGGCATCTGGGGCAAGAAACACTGAGGAAAATGGCGTCGGCTGATGCTTTTATACCCGAAGACCAACAGAGATGACGTCGGGTGGAGTGCGACATCAGCCGAAGCCGGACCTGGACTTTGGAATCCGGCCGACTGCAGGGCTGCCTGACGACAGGACAACCCACTTGTTATGACTGCAGATGCTATCCAGTTCGGACATCTACATTTATGGTAGGTACAAAACTGTACTTTCTACAGTTTGTTTATGGCAGGGGACCACCAGATTGGCTTCCTTATTTTGGAGGATTGCGTCTTGGTTGTGTTTGGGATAGCAAGATCCATGCACTCGTATACGTGCTTATAGAGTGCATTTGTGTAGGATTCAGCAGTTGGTAACTGTGTTGTCCATCTGCATGGGTGTCATGAAGTTCACCACTTCTGTCTTAAGAAACACGAAGTTGGCTTTAAATAAATTTTTTACTGTGGTTTCCTTAATGGGGGGTAGGGGCGGTATGTGGATATCAAGGGTGATTAGCTTATGGTCGGATCGGACCAACAAGGAGTTGACTTCAGGTGTGGAACACCAGTCACTCATGTTGGTAATGACTAGGTCTAGGATATTGACCCTGGTGGGGGTGTGGATAAGTTGATCCAGGGCATTGGAGTTTATGAATTCCAGAAAGTGTTGAGTTAAGAAGTTGGTACACAACTAGTTTTCCCAGTTAATGGTGGGGTAGTTGAAGTCGCCCATTATTAGGGTGTTTGGTTGAACCCTAATATTTTCCAGTAAATCAAGAAAAGAGGAGTGGGAATCCTGGGGCATGGTGGGGGATCTGTAGCAAGCTACAATTTGGATTGCAGTTTTGCCCAGAGTTAGTTACACTTTGATAACCTCGAATGCATTATGCTGAGCAACTAGCCTGGAGGTGTGGATATCCTTAATGAATATACACACCTCCGCTTTTGGTGTTTCGGTCCAGGTTACATGGCCGAAAAATGTGGTATAAGTTATAGCCTGGTAGTGCAGGGGTGCTCTCTGGAGCCTTGAACCAGGTCTCAGTCACTGCACAGATATCCATTTTAAGGAGCGCCTCGAGTGAGAGCATTTTGAGATTTAGACTTCTAGCATTGAGTAGCATTATCCTCAGTTTTTGCTTGCCTGTTTCTGTTATGGTGGTGAATTTGTTATTTGAACTTTGCCTAAAAAAGGCACTATAGGGGCAGCAAGAGCCTTAGCCAGTATCCGGAATCCCAGGGGCGACAGGTGCAGGCCATATGTGGCAAAGCATCGTGGTCCGTCGACCATGTCATCCCAAGCAGACAGATACTGGATCCCCTTAGAATGACACCAGAAGCTTAGCCAATTGTTGAAGTCAGTCATTTTGTCCTTGTACTGCAGTATCATTTTGGGCGATGGCAGAATGCTAATCAGGGCTAGGGTCATACCTGCCTGGGCTACAAGATCGGAGAGCTCTTCCATGTCTCTTTTCATGTAGTCCCGGGAGGTACATCTCAGGTCATTCACACCAACATGGACAATGACAGAGTCATATTTGTACTTTTTGTGGAGTGACCTGAGTGCGTGGGTTATGTGGCAGATCCTGGCACCCTACAGGCAGCTGACAATAACCTTCTCCTTGTTTAGCCTGGTGAGTGGGACATCAGTGGCTTGACTATGGAGTCACCTATGACTAGTGTGTTGGGTATGTTTTGCGTTATTGGCTGTGGTTGAGTGGCACACTGATTCTGTGGGCTATGTCATTTGGGTTGTGTTGGGGGGGATGGAGGTTGCTTGCGTTTTTGCTTTGGAGGTCTCTGTTGCTTAGACATTATTATTGAGAGCCTCCGCGAATATTTTTGTGTTACTATGTGTGGATTTTGGTGGTGTAGATTTAGTGAGACTATATGATGAGTGTGGTGTGGTGCAGATGATGTCCTTCAAGAATGCAACTGCAGTCATAACATGTGGGTTGTCCTGCCTCAGGCAGCCCTCGGTCGGCCGGATTCCAAAGTCTGGGTCCGACGTCGGCTGATGTCGCATTTCTCTCCGACGTCAGAGTGGCTGGAGTACATAAGCATCAGCCGACGCCATTTTCTTCAGTCTTTCTTGCCACACGGTGCCCGAAGCAGAAGCAGTTCGCAAGTGCCGGTCGGTCAGCTCCTGTATTCTACGATACCGAAGTCATCAAAAAAGCTAAGTACCCCATTGGGGACCTTTTCTTGCCTCAGCCGATGTCAGAAATTACTGAAAAAGTTAACAATTGTCTTTCTTGTGGTAAACAAATACCTCATAAGGATTTCCACTCTTACTGTCTCCCTTGCCTGGGCCCAGACCACGACGTCTCGGCCTGTGTAGCCTGTGCTCGCTTCAACAAGCGCACTCTCAGGCGCCGGGCGGAGTTCGCTGAAGATTTTTTCGGCGATAATTTTGCTTACACCATGCCGTCGGATCTCCCGACATCGCAAACTCCTAAAAAGCGAAAAGACCGGGACCGACATCCTCGGCCCGCGTCTACTACCGACTCCATGCCAAAACCTAGCACAAGTGCTCCAGTTCCCTCTGAGACGGTCTCTCCACCGCTCCGAACCGAAGACACCGCATTACCGACGACTCCAGACATTACTCCGACACCAGTTATAGATTTTCCTCCGGATACCGAAACCGAGGAAATGCCCAAGACCATTGCTGTAGACAAGGTCACTCCTGCACGTGGAGCTGCCAAGCCCCCTATGGCCATGTCTATTAAGGCCTACACTAGGGCTAAGACAGCCAGCAAAACAAAGCATATTACTTCTAAATCCTTACCTCAGTCGACTCCAGAGACATAAATTTTGTCCATGGCTGCTGATTTAATTTCCATGATTAGAGGTTCACAGGCCCATCCTGGGAGAGGATCCCAGCCCCCTCCTGATAAAAGGCCCCGGGTTGAACCCTCTGACTCTACTTCTTCGGATGAAGATTCTGAGGGCTCTGTCCACTCGGATAGCCAGAAAGAGCTCTTTGAGACCTATGAGGACTCGGATGCAGAAGATTCCATCCCCACGGCCTCCCCTCCTGAGGATATTTCTTTTGGGGAAGATGTCCTTCAAGGATGCATCTGCAGTCCTTACAAATGGGTTGTCCTGTCGTCAGGCAGCCCTTCGGTTGGCCGGATTCCAAAGTCTGGGTCTGGCCTCGGCTGGTGTCGCACTTCACCCGACATCATAGCTGCAGTTCTTCGGGTATAAAGGCATCAGCCGACGCCATTTTCCTCAGTCTTTCTTGCCGCGTGGCGCCCGAAGCAGAAGCTGTTCGCAAGTGCCGGACGGTCAGATCCAGAGATTACTACTACCGAATACTACTTCGAAGACTTCTAAAAAGCTAAGTACCCCGTTGGGGACTCTTTCTTGCCTCAGCCGATGTCAGAAAAAGTGAATAACTGTTTAACTTGTGGGAAACAAATACCTCATAAAGATTTCCACTCTTACTGCTTACCTTGTTTAGGCCCTGACCACGACGTAGCAGCTTGTTTAGCCTGTGCTTCTTTCAACCGACGGACGCTTAGACGTCGGTCGGAGTTTGCTGAACAGTTTTTCGGTTCAGATTTTGCGTACATAATGCCGTCGGATCCTCCGACTTCACAAGTTGTTAAGAAACGCAAAGAAAAGGACCGACACTCGCGGTCCGCGGTCTTGGCCGAAACCGCGTCTCTGTTTCGGCCGAAACCGAGCAAACGGTTCTATCTTCAGCCGAATCCATGACTACTACCGAGGCCCCTTCTAACCTGGTTGAATCGGCCTCTGAAATTCAACCTGCTACTGTGGTTTCACAAGAATTATCGGACACCATCCCTTTGGATGTTTCAACCCCTGCACGTGGTGCTGCTAGGCCGCCTGCAGCCATGTCCATAAAGGCCTTTGCCAGGGCTAAAGCAGCCAAAACTTCTAAGTCTGTGCCTGTTAAGCCCCCCTCTCACAGGCGCAGTTCCAGTTCCCAAATGCTCACTCTGGCAGAGGAGCTCATCTCTTTAATAAGGATCCCAACCTCATCCAGACAGGGCCTCTCAACCTCCTCCAGAAAAGAGACCTAGAGCAGAGCCCCTGAGCCAGTGTCCTCAGATGATTCTTCTGATGATACAGACAATACAGACAATCCAGAGGCTCCTTTTTCTCCTTATGAAGACTCGATGCTGAGGAATCGATTCCTTCTGCCTCTCCACCAGAGGAATTTTCCTTTGGGAAACCTTACATGCCATGAGAGAGCAATTCCAATGGCAGGGGCAAGATTTCTCAGATTCAAGGAAAAGGCTTAGGACTTTTTTGCATTTACCACAACATAGGCCTTTAGCTATACCTCCAGTTCTTCCTGTTGTAGATGATGCATTTAATGATGCTTGCACTGCTCCTGATACTTTGCCTCCAGCCCCTGCTAAGCCCGATAGGTTCTACAGGGTCCCGGACACACATCACCATTTATACAAGGCTCCTTTTGCAGATCCCGAGACTATCTCCCAGGGGCCTAAGGCAGTAGCTTCGACCTCAGTTAAAAACCCTCTCCCCTCTGAAAGGGAATCCAGGTCCTTAGAGAGATGGGGTAAAAAAGTATACACCTCTTCCTCTCTCTCAGCTAGGGCATTGAACTGTCAGTTTCATATGATCCAATACCAGGAGTTTATGCTTGATCAGTTAACTAAGAAACTGTCCTCTGATGATTCTTTAGATAAGAAATATGTTCTAGAAATGGTGCATAACATTCAGCAGGTTAGTAACCATTCTTTAAAATGTGGCTATGATGCACTGGAGGCTTCCTTTAGATCAGCCATGACTGGCACAGTTATAAGAAGGCATGCATGGTTGAAAGAACAGGTCTTGCCGGATCATGTTAAAGCAAAACTATTAGATGCTCCTATGGATAAGGTCAGTTTATTTGGTTCTCCTGCTCAGCAGGTACTGAAGAAAATGGAAGAGAAGGCAAAATCTGTACAAACAGTGAAAGATTTCTTACAGGTTCAGGCTCCAAGGTTTAGCAGGAACTGGCCTTCCAAAATTGGTCCTTTCCAGACTCCTCTAAAACACAGAGAGGCAGGAATAGGCCTTCAAGAGGCAGAAATCAATCCAGAGGAGGTGCCTACAGGGACGCCAGTGGCAAGGTAACAACCAGCGAGGCACAGACACAACTACTACCACTGCAACAGGACAATCACAGTGACTTGGCTCTGACACCGCCTACCAGGGAACAAATAGCAGCACCCTTAGGCGGAAAGTTAGCCTTATTTTCAAAAACTGGCACTACATCACAAGAGACAAGTGGATTTTGCAAACTATAGACCAAGGCTACAGGTTTCATTTCCATACTTTACCAGGAAAAGAGGAATGCCAAACCTACCACCAAATCAAAAGACAGAAGCTCTAAAACAAATAGCTCAATTAGCAAAGATGAGAGCTGTGGAAAGGGTACCATCTATGGAACAAGGAAAGGATTTTACTCCAGACTATTCCTGGTACCAAGAAAAGAGAAAAATTGGAGGCCTATTCTCGACCTGTCCGCTTTAAACACATTCATCATTGTTCCAAAATTCAAAATGCTGACCCTACAGCAACTTCTTCCCATGCTGGGCAAGGAGTATTGGCTGGTGACTCTAGATCTCAAGGAGGCATACCTGCACGTCCCCATACGACCAAATTGCAGAAGATACCTCAGATTTCTTGCAGGATCAGAGCATTATCAATTCTCAGCATTGCCCTTTGGCTTATCTACTGCGCCCAGAGTGTTCACGAAATGCCTGGCATCAGTAATCGCTCACTGCAGGCTTCAGGGAATCCAAATATATCCATACCTGGACGACTGCCTGATACAAGCGGACAACAAAAACAAGCTAACAGAAGACTTACAAAGAGTCATTTGCTTACTGCAAGCCCTGGGATATACAGTCAATATAAAAAAAATCAAGACTGATACCATCCCAAAGAATAACCTTCTTAGGTGCAGAATTGGACACAGTAAAACAGATGGCATTCCTAACTGCAGAAAAACAAGAACAACTTCCTTTCTACTTCTTGGCATTAACAAAGCAGAACAAACTAACAGCAAGGAAAGTACTGCAGGCCGTGGGCTTCATGGCATCCTGCATAATCCTGGTCCCTCATGCCAGACTGCATACGAGAAAGATACAGTGGTACCTGAAGAATTTATGGTCTCAACACAGGCACAGCCTAGAAACCGAAATACCACTAATCCCATGCCTAAAACAAGAGTTCCTATGGTGGGCTCAGGCATGCCAGTCAAACCCAGGTTTGCCCTTCCACAGCATTCAACCAAGCCAAACCATTACAACGGACGCCTCAGACCTTGGTTGGGGGGCCCACATGCTGGACAAGTGCATACAAGGCTTATGGACTCCAGATCAGCTGCACCTGCACATAAATCAAAAGGAAATGCTGGCAGTAAAACTAGCAATCCAGAATTTCAGACCATTCCTCCAAGAAGGGCAGTTGATGATAAGGACAGACAACACCACAGTCATGTGGTACATCAACAAACAGGGAGGCACTCATTCATACCCTCTATGCCGGATGGCACTGGATCTATGGAATATGGCTCTGAGCTACAACATTCAGTTACAAGCAATTTTTGTACCGGGAAAAGAAAACATCTTAGCAGACATATTAAGCAGAACTACCTCGGATGCTCACGAATGTCTGCTACACCCGGACATCTTCAAGGTCATCACAAGGAAATGGGAACTGCCACAAATAGACCTATTCGCATCCCCACTCAATCACCAGCTCAAGAAATTCTGCACAAGGACGTACCACCCACTTGCTTGGAAGATGGACTCTCTATCCTTCAGTTGGAAAGGCCTGACAGCATATGCATTCCCACCTCTTCCTTTGATGCACAAGGTGCTATTGAAAATCAAAGAGGAACGTCCAAGGATCATTCTGATAGCTCCAGACTGGCCAAGACAACATTGGTACCCATTACTGAGGAGCATGTCTCGGGGAAAATGTGGACACTACCCCTGATTCCTTTGCTGTTAACTCAGAGCGGCTACAACACCCTGCATCCAAACCTGAAAACTCTGCAGCTGACTGCCTGGAACATTACATAAGAGCAACTAACCCAGATTTATCCCAAAGGGTTAAAGACATTATCCTTGAGGCCCGCAGACCCTCAACAAGAAGGAACCATGCAGGAAAATGGAAAAGGTTTCTCATTTGGAGTACTGAAAGGGGAAAAGATGTGTCAAAGGTAGACATTGCCAACATCCTGGAGTATTTGGCAGAGCTTTTCCATACAGGCCTGTCCTATTCCTCCAACAAGATACATGCATCAGCTATTTCTGCAGAATACAGCTTCGATCCCCCTGTCTTCTCGCATCCTCTACTCAGGCAGTTTCTGAGAGGAATTAAAATGTAAAACCTCCTAGGAAACCACCATTACCAGCATGGGACTTGAACTTTGTGCTAGAAAAATTGACACTCCTTTCGAACCAGCAGCAACAGCAGATCTTCAACACCTATCCTGGAAAACTGCTTTTCTGCTGGCAATTACCTCAGCAAGAAGGGTTTCTGAGCTACAGGCTTTAATGGCAGTACAACCCTTCCTAATCTTCCATCAAGATAGGGTGTCCATGAGAACAAATCCTACATTTATGCCTAAGGTGGTATCCAGAGTGTCTTTAAACCAGGCTATCCACCTACCTACCTTCTTCCCAATCCACAGAACAGGGGGGAAAGACTGCTGCATACTTTGGATGTACATAGACAGTTGCGCTACTACCTGGACAGAACCAAGGGCAATAGAAAAACTGACCAGCTTCTGGTAGCATATGCAACAGGAAGGAAGGAAAAGCAATTTCAAAACAGACAATCTCCAAGTGGATAGGAAATTGCATCAGATTCTGTTACTCCTACCATGGAAAGCAAACTCCACAGAACATAAGGCCTCATTCTACAAGGGCTACAGCCACTACCACAGCTTTCTTACGAGGAGTGGCTACCAAGGACATTATAGAGGCTGCTACTTGGACCTCCGTGCATACATTTGCCAAGCATTATAACTTACCTTTATACTCTAGATCCAGAGCAGGGTTTGCCACTGCTGTTTTGCAAGGGATCCTAACTACACCATAATTTCTTCTTCCTCCTCCCCTAGTTTGGCTATGGTATTCTACCCATTTGTAAGGACTGCAGATGCATCCTTGAAGGACATAGTACAGTTTTGTACCTACCATAAATGTAGATGTCCGAACAGGAATGCATCTGCAGTCAGGATTACCCACCCTCCTTCCCCTCTGTGGTATTCCTAGGGTATTTGCCCATCTAATAGCTAGCTGGGGGGGGTCTCTTATGGTGTATTTGTTTGTATATATGTACTTACATGCTTATTTTTTGTTTGCCTTCTACTATTTGGAAACATTGGCATTTATCCAAAATTTAGCTATCCAAGAGGGCAACTGGCATCTGGGGCAAGAAACACTGAGGAAAATGGCGTCGGCTGATGCCTTTATACCCGAAGAACTGCAGCTATGACGTCGGGTGAAGTGCGACACCAGCCGAGGCCAGACCCAGATTTTGGAATCCGGCCGACCGAAGGGCTGCCTGACGACAGGACAACCCATTTGTAAGGACTGCAGATGCATTCCTGTTCGGACATCTACATTTATGGTAGGTACAAAACTGTACTTTTTGCACACTATGAGGGAACATTTCAAGTGGCAAGGTCAGGAATATTCTGATTCTAGGAAACGCCTTAGGACTTTCCTTAAGAAGCCTCAGCACAGGCCCTTAGCTATTCCGCCTGTACTTGATGTTCTGGATGATTTATTCTGACTCTAGTGCTACCCCTGATTCTCTTCCTCCTGCTCCAGCCAAGCCAGACAGGTATTACAGGGTCCCAGAAACTCATTCCCATTTATTCAGGGCCCATGCTGCTGATTTGGAAACTATTTCACAGGGGCCTAAAGGAGTTTCAGCCTCCACCTCAAAGAATCCTTTGCCCTCCAACAGGGAAGCTAGGTCATTAGAGAGATGGGGCAAAAAGGTTTACACATCCACTACCTTATCTATGAGAGCTTTAAATTGCCTTTTTCATATGTTACAATATCAGGATTATCTTTTAGAAGATTTACAAAAAACATTAGCTACTACTGATCCTTTAGACAGGAAGACTTTGCAGGAAGCTGTACTTAATACTCAGCAAGTAAGCAATCACTTCCTGCAGTGTGGATATGATGCACTGGAAGCTTCATGTAGGGCAGCTATGACAGGGGCAGTCATTCGTAGACATGCTTGGTTAAAAGATCAACCTCTACCAGATCATGTAAAAGCAAAACTTCTGGATGCACCTTTGGAAAAGAACAAGCTTTTTGGTGCAAATGCTAAGGATGTGTTAAAGACCATCGAAGAAAAAGCAAAATCAGTTCAGACAGTGAAAGATTTCCTCCAGGTTCAACCCCCCAGATTCAGTAGGAATTGGCCTTCAAAAAACTGGTCCTTTCCTAATCCAGAAAAGTTTCAAAGGGGTAAGAACAGATGTGGCCGAGGAAGAGGCGAATACAGAGGCCCTTACAGGGGACGACAATGGCAACCAGGAAACCAAAGAAGTGACGCAGGGGTTTCACCTGCCCCACAACCACAATCTCAATGACTTTCCTCTACTACCGCCTACCAGGGAACAACTAGAAGCTCCCTTGGGCGGGAAATTATCTCTGTTTGCAGAAAACTGGCACAGACTGACAAAGGACAAATGGATTTTGGACATTATAGACCGAGGGTACAGGTTTCATTTTCATACCTTACCAAGAAAACAAGGCATGCCAAACCTACCACAAAATCAGAGGGCAGAGGCTATCAAGCAAATCACTCTGCTGACTCGGATGAAAGCAATAGAAAGAGTTCCACGACAAGAACAAGACCAGGGGTTTTACTCAAGACTGTTCCTTGTTCCAAGAAAAGAATCTCAATGGAGACCAATACTGGACTTGTCCGCATTAAACACCTTTCTCATAGTACCAAAGTTCAAAATGCTGACTCTACAGCAACTCCTTCCCATGCTGGGCAAGGGGTCATGGCTGATTACTCTGGACCTCAAGGAGGCATACTTGCATGTCCCTGTCAGACACAGCTGCAGAAGATACCTCAGATTTCTTGCAGGGCCAGAGCACTATCAATTCTCAGCATTGCCATTTGGCTTATCTACTGAGCCCAGAGTATTCACAAAATGCCTGGCTTCAGTAATTGCTCATTGCAGGCTCCAGGGTATACAGATTTACCCGTACCTGGACGACTGCCTCATACAAGTGGACGACAAATTGATGTTGACAAAAAACCTGGATTATGTCATACGATTACTTCAAGCTCTGGGATACACAGTCAACTTCCAAAAGTCAAGACTGCAGCCATCCCAGCAAATAATCTTCTTAGGAGCCAAACTAGACACAGCCTCTCAGATGGCTTACCTGACAGAAGACAAGCAAGAGAAGTTAACTCATTATTTCAAAGGTTTAGCAAAACTCACCCAGATGACTGCAAGGAGATTCCTACAGGCCCTGGGTTACATGGCATCCTGCATTCTCCTGGTTCCATTAGCAAGACTACACATGAGAAAGCGTCAATGGTACCTAAAAAGCATTTGGTCTCAACACAGCAACAACTTGGAGACAGTCATACCACTCATTCCATGCCTACAAAAGGAATTCCTATGGTGGGCCTCGGTGAGCCAGGCAAACACAGGTATGTCATTCAAAAAACCACAGATAACACAAACCATGACTACAGATGCCTCAGACCTTGGATGGGGGGCACACATGGAAGGCAAGTGTATACAAGGACAGTGGTCTCCAAAGGAAACACATCTGCATATAAACCAAAAGGAAATGCTGGCAGTAATGCATGCCATCGAGGTCTTTCAACACCAACTCCAGCAAGGCCATTTACTGATACGGACAGACAACACCACTGTGATGTGGTACATAAACAAGCAAGGGGGCACCCACTCTTACCCCCTTTGCAGACTGACAATGCAGCTTTGGGAGAAATCACTGAGCCTAAACATCCAGTTACAATCCCAGTTTGTTCCAGGAAAAGACAATATGTTAGCGGACAGCCTAAGCAGGAATTTCACATATCCACACGAGTGGAGGTTACATCCGAAGGCCTTCAGACAACTCACTTCGACATGGGGCAAGCCAGAAGTGGGACCTATTTGCCTCTCACCTCAACCATCTTCTACCAAAATTCTGCACAAGGGCATACCATCCAAAAGCTTGGAAAATAGATGCCTTCTCATTCATCTGGAACTCCCTAGCAATCTCTGCATTCCCACCTCTGCCACTGATGACCTCAGTATTACTAAAGATCAAAGCAGAGAAACCCAAGGGAATCTTAATAGCTCCGGACTGGCCAAGACAACACTGGTACCCACTACTACGGAGCATATGTCACACCAGGAGGTGGGCCCTTCCACAGTGGCCTCTACTTTTGACTCAACACAATTTCGAAACACTGCATCCAAATCTTCAGACACTGCAGCTAACAGCGTGGGAGATCCCATAAATAAATCAAGCTTATCTCTCTCCAAGGAAGTTCAGCGGATACTAACAGAGGCTCGAAGACCATCCACCAGAAAGGTTAACTTAGCAAAGTGGAAAAGATTCAGCAATTGGAATACCAGCAAGGGACATGATGCATCATTGTTGAACATCCCACTCATCTTGGAATATTTGGCAGATATGTTAAAGGACGGCCTCTCATATTCCTCCATAAAGATACATGCATCTGCTATTTCAGCTAGATACAACACTGATCCTCCTTTTTTTTCGCACCCTTTACTAAGGCAATTCCTCAGGGGAATCAAGAACATTAAACCACCAAGGAAGGCCCCAGTGCCAGCCTGGGACCTCAATTTTGTCCTAGAAAAACTGACTCTACCTCCATTTGAGCCAGCAGCTTCAGTTGACTTGCAGTTTCTCTCATGGAAGACAGCTTTCCTGTTGGCAATTACCTCAGCAAGAAGGGTTTCGGAGTTACAGGCCCTAATGGCAATACCACCCTTTATTATTTTTCACAGAGACAGGGTTTCATTAAGGACCAACCCTACTTTTATGCCAAAGGTGGTGTCTAGGGTTTCTTTAAATCAAGCCATTCATCTGCCTGCCTTCTTCCCCAATCCTGAGAATAAGGGGGAAAGACTGTTGCATACCTTGGACATTCACAGACAACTTCGATACTACCTGGACAGAACCAAGGCCAGTAGGAAGTCTGAACAACTCTTTGTAGCTTATGCCCCTGCAGTTCAAGGAAAAGCAATTTCAAAACAGACTATCTCTAAATGGATTGGACATTGCATCAGATTCTGTTATTCCTTTCATGGAAAGGCTGTCCCAGCCAATGTCAGACCGCATTCCACTAGAGCTACAGCCACCTCTACAGCATTCTTAAGAGGGGTGCCTATCAAGGACATTCTAGAAGCTGCTACATGGAGCTCCGTGCATACATTCTCCAAACACTACAATCTCCCTCTATACTCCAGATTCAGAGCAGGCTTTGCTTCGGCAGTCCTGCAGGGTTGGATTGCCAATCTTTTTCCTAGAGCATTCCTCCTCCCCCAGCTAAGCTATGGTATTCTACCCACATGTTATGACTGCAGTTGCATTCTTGAAGGACATAGTACAGTTTTGTACCTACCGTAAATGTAGATGTCCGATAGACATGCAACTGCAGTCGGGTTTTCCCTCCCTCCATACCCCTCTATGCCTAGGGTACACTCCTATCCCTGTTTCTCTTAGCTTGGGATATCTGTTATGGTGTATTTGTTTTATTGCTCATTCATGTGTTTGGAATCCTGTTTTTGTCTTCCAATTTGATTACAGCCTTCCTTGGAGGGCACCTGGCATCTGGGGCAAGAAACACTGAAGAAAATGGCGTCGGCTGATGCTTATGTACTCCAGCCGCTCTGACGTTGGTGAGAAATGCGACATCAGCCGACGTCGGACCCAGACTTTGGAATACGGCCGACCGAGGGCTGCCTGAGGCAGGACAACCCACATGTTATGACAGCAGTTGCATGTCTATCGGACATCTACATTTATGGTAGGTACAAAACTGTACTTTTACCATGTTCTTCGTGTTTCACTGTTGCAGTCATTACATTTGGGTAATCTGCTGGCAGGTTGCCCTCAGTCGGCTGAATTCCAAAGTCTTGGGTCCTGCGTCAGTTGCTGTCTCCTCTTCCATGATGTCAGGTAGTCCGGGGTATAAAACAAGCAGCCAATGCCATTTTCTTTAGTCTTTCTTGCCACGCGGTGCCCGAAGCAGAAGCATTTTGCAAGTGCCGGTCGTCCGACTCCTGAAATATTCGAGTTTGAGTTTCAGAACTGAAGTCTTCACTAAAGCTAAGTACCCCGTTGGGGAAACTTTTTTTCTTGCTCCATACCGATGTCAGAAAAAGTTAATAATTGTATTACTTGTGGGAAGCAAATACCTCATAAGGATTACCATTTATACTGTATTCCTTGCCTAGGCCCCGATCACAGCGTACCTGGTTGTCGTTTTTTTGCTAGATTTAACCGACGCACTATTAAGCGTCTGTATATTTTTGCCTCAAAGTATTTTGGAAACAGATTTAACTACCCAGAAATGTCGTCTGATAGCAATCCGACTACCAGAGTACATAGAAAATGCAAGGAAAAGGACAGAGACAGACAGTCGAGGTCCAAAACTGACGACGAAGCTTCTCCTAAACCAGTCGCTGGTTCGCAGCCCCTGATACCCGCTACTTTCGAGTTGCAGGCCCCTACCAAGACCCATTTGGAGTCCAGCACGCTGTGAGATACTCAAAGTATTGGACCCACTGATGTATCTCCCTCGGATGGGTCAGGAGCCACTCAGCAGGCACCAGCTTCTCAGGGTGTATTCAAGCCTCAACATTTTTATATCAAACCGACGACAGCTGCAAAACCAAAGACAAAAGCAACTTCTAAAACTAAATGTTTACCTTCTCCTCATGACTGTCAAGTTCAGTCTTGGTTGGAGAGAGCTTTACCTCCAGTTTGGCTAGATAAGTGCATCTCTCACAGGTTGTAGTGTTGGGTGGTAGGAGGAGAGGGGTTGTCTGTGTACATAGGTTCATAGGTTCATACTAGGCTATCTGCCCGAGGACATTTACAAGCCTAGCCCATAGTTTTGTGGCTTACGCCACCCCTTTAGTGTGGGGAACTATACCCATTATTTTGCTGTGCCTCTGTCGAGCAGTGACACCGAGGTAATCCCTGGGGTATATCTGCGACCTCCCATCCATTGGTCAAGATTTCTCTTGAACAAGGCCAGCGAGGTGCTCTGCCTCACATATACCGGGATTTTGTTCCACAGCATAGGGAGTCTCTGGGTGATGAATCTATCCCTCCAGCACGTCCTATTAATAGCCATGTCGAGGTTAAAGTCTCCCGCCCTTGTGGCTCTGATGGATCTAGATTTTTTGAGGTGAAGCATATTCATCAAATCTGGGTTTGACATGGCCTTGTATGTCAGGCAAAGGTCACCTCTGAGCAAGCGGTAAGCGACTGAATAGAGCTGGAGTTCTTTCAGTCGGGCAGCATAGGACAGATTTTTGAGACCCTTTATCCTTTTGGTGAGGAACTTTTGTGGCCTCTCCAGCTGCTGCAAGTGTCGGGTCAGATACATTCGAATGGGGCATTGTACTCAATCATTGGTCTGATGAGTGATGAGTATAGGAGACTATGACCTCCCTTGATCTAGACGTGAAATCCTTCATGATAAGGTGGGCAATGTAGAAGGTCTTCCTAACTACTTTAGCTACATGGGTGTCGAATGACAGGCTACTGTCAACCTGGGTCCCCAGGTCCCTGATAACTTCTTCTGTGCTCAGTGGATTGCCACCTATATGGTAGCTAGGGGTAACCTTGTTTTTCGAAGGGTATGACTATGCATTTTTGGCATTTAACTTTAGGCCATGGCTCTGGCACCAGTTATCCGCTTCTGTGAGACCCTTCTGAAGGATATCTGTGTCAGATGTGTTTTCGACTATGGCTCCCAGTTTGCAGTCATCTGCAAACTTTGTCAGCCATAACCCTCCTGTGTTTGCTTGTACTTGAAAAGTAGATGCCAAACAAGAGTGGGCCCAGGACTGAGCCTTGTGGGACACCACTTGTGACAGGCTTTGAGTCTGACATGGCGCCAGCAACTCTGACCCTGTGGGTTCTGTCACTCAGCCAGTTTGCAACCCATCTTGTGATGTATGGGTTAACATTTAAGCTGATGAGTTTTTCAATGATACCTGAGTGGGGTATTGTATCGAAGGCCTTCGCCAGATCGAGGTAGGCTGTATGGACTGCCTTTCCTCATCAATGGCTTTGGTGACTGTTTCAAATGTCAACCAAGTTTAAAAGGCATGATCTGCCTTTGACAAAGCCAAACTGGGTTTGATCCAAAGTCTGCAAATTCCCTATGTCTTTATTTATGAGGTCCATTATGATCCTCTCCATGGCTTTGCAGATAAGGCTTGTCAAGCTAATGGGCGGTAATTTCCAGGGTCGGTGGAGGCACCGCCTTTGTGAAGTGGGACCACAGTTGCAGTGCCACTCCTGGCAATATCCAGAGGTGAGACTATGATTAAACAGCTGTCCTAGCTGTGGGTTTAGTTCCTCGTTGAGTTCATGGAGCACACAGCGGGGACACCATCAGGTCCCATGGATGCTGTGTTTTTGCTTTGGAGAGAGCAGTTCTCACTTGGGCTAGAGATGTTTGGGGGCTGCAAGTGTTTGGTATAGATATCTCTCCTTTTGGGGGGGGGGTGGAGAAGTTTGCACTGAACCTGTCAGCCAGTATGTTGGCAATGTCTGTAGGATCAGTGATCTTCACATCATTTTGAACTAGTTCTGAGCATATCTGGGAGTTTCCTCCCAGGTTTCTAACATAGCTAAAGAAGGCCTTATGATTGTCTTTTGAGTCTTTAGCTATTTTTCTCTCAAAATTTGCTTTGGGTGATTTTATGAGAGCTCTTAGTTTTTTACTTATAGTGATTAAAGGTGTCTTACCTTTTAAGGATTTTGCTCTATCTTGTAGTAGCTTCCTCCTTTTGTTGTAGAGTTTGTTTATGGCTGGGGTCCACCAGACTGGACGCTTGCCTTTGGTACAAAGAGTCTTTGTTTTGCTTGGGATTGCCTTATCCATGCAGTCCTGCAGGTGCTGGTAGAAGGCATTTGTAAGTGATTCAGCGGCTTGAGTACTGTTTTCCGCCGGCTCGGGGGCCTTAAAGGAGACCACACTATTCTTTAGAAGTGTGAAGTCTGCTTTCGAGAAGTTCTTCACTGTGGTCTTTTTTATTTCAGGTGGGGGTGGGATGAGGACCTCCAGCAAGATTAGTTTGTGATCTGATCTCACCAGTGAGGGGTATACTTCCGGTTTTGAACATTGTGCTCCCATGTTCGTGATGATGAGATCAAGTATGTTAACTCCTCTTGTGGGGATGGTGACTAGTTGTTCCATGGCATTTGAGTTTATGAATTCCAGGAACTTTTGGGCTAGGGTGTTTGGGCTTGAGTAGTGTTCCCAGTCTATATTAGGGTAATTGAAGTCACCTAGTATGATGGTGTTTGGTGATACATTTATCCCCTCTAGTGTTTTCAGGAAGGCCATGTGAGGTTCCTGAGTTTGTGAGGGTGGCCTGTAACATGCTACAATTTGCAGAGCAGTCTTGCCAATGGTTAATTGCACCTGGATGGTCTCCGATGCATCGTGCGTTGCCACCAGTCTTGAGGTGTGAGTGTCCTTGATGAATATGGATACCCTCCTTTCTTGGTATTGTCCGGATTTTGGGGCGAACGCATGATATGAGGTAAAACCTGATAGTGCTGGGGTGCTCTCAGGAGCCTTGAACCAGGTTTCTGTCACAGCACAGACATCGATGTTCTCCATACTGAGAAGGGCCTCGAGTGTGCATTTTGAGATTTAGACTTCTGGCATTGAGCAGCATTACCCTTAGTTTTTTTCCTTGTTTGTGTTCTAGGGTGGTAGGTTTAGAATTTGAGCCTTGCCTAAAAAAGGCACTATGGGGGTGGCAAGAGCCTTTGCCAGTATCCGGAATCCCAGGGGTGACAGGTGCAAGCCGTCCCTTGCGAAGCAGCGTGGCTTGTCCAGCATGTCATCCCAGGCAGACAGACACTGGATCCCCTTTGAATGACACCAGTGTTTAAGCCAATTATTAAAGCTGATCATCTTATCTCTGTATTGTGGCATCATTCTTGGTGAAGGTAGGATACTGCTCAAGGTCAGGGCTGGGCTACATAATCAGAGAGCTCCTCAATGTCTCTTTTCATGTAGTCCAAGGAGGTACGTCTCGGGTCGTTTACACCAGCGTGGACAATGACTGAGTCATATTTGTACCTGCTGTTGAGAGACCTGAGTGCTTGCGTTATGTGGCGGATTCTAGCGCCCGACAGGCAGCTTACTGTGACCTTCTCCTTACTCAGTCTGGTGAGCGGGACGTCAGTGTGTCTGACTATGGAGTCACCAATGACTAGTGTGTCTGGCATTGTGTTTGGCTTTAAGGGCTGTGACTGACACTCTGACTGTGAGGTCTATGTGCTGCAGGTGTTGTGTTCTGAGGTGGTGGTTGTTTGGGTGTCTGCTTTGGTGGCCTCTGCTGTTTTGGTAGATTTTTGATCAGAGCCTCCGAGTATGTCTTTGTGTGTTTATGTGTATGATTTGAGGTTGTGATGGTACTATGTGAGACTGGGTCTGTAGTGTGTGTGGTAACCTTCTCCTCCTGACTGGTCTTGCCAGTCCTATGTTGAGAGAGCTCAGCCTCCAGTTTGGCCGTATAGTTGCATCTCTCGCATGTATTTGTGTTTTGTGGGAGGAGGAGAGGGTTGTCTGTGTACATGAGGCAATTGTAACATTGCCTCAATATTCCCAGGTTCACCAGCTGAGCAGGAGAGGACACTAGCAACTGATCCCTCGACATGCTAGAAGGAATAGACAAAAAAACTTTAAAGAAGATGAGGCAATTTCTACATTGCCACAAGATGCCCAGATTCATCAGATAGACAGGAGAGAACACTGGGAGCTGACCCTTGGACATGGCTGAATAAAAAACTATTTTTCTCTAGATAAATGAGGAAAGTGAGTACAAGAGCTGTTTTTCTCTAAGCAAGTGAGAAAAGTAAGTACAAAAACTGTTTTCCTCTAGGTAATGAGGAAGATTGAGTGCTATAGTAATTAGTAGCTTATTTAGTGCTTACAAGTTCTGAACAAGTGCTGAGCATGAATAAGCAAATTTAAGTGCTAAAACTAAGAATCTGTATCTGCACTAGACGAGTTACAGGACAGAAACAAGTGCAAATGCAGGCTTTCAAATCAGAAAGTTGAGAGAGTTTGAAGAAATTGCCCAAACGGCCAATAACTACAATTTCAGGGCCAGAACCACTCCTTATGTGGTAGACCGGTTACCTAGTGCTTACCACTCCCACTGATAAGCTAGAAGGCCTCCCTCCAACACAGAAAGGCTTGGGGGGCTCAGAAGCTTACATACAGTCCTGGATACAGCAAATCTGTATCTGGAACACTAGTTACAGGAAAGGTAGGAAACAAGCTTACAGTTTTTTTTTGTTTGTTTACAGAAAAGTAGCAAAAACAGTAGTAAAAACAATTCACATTCAGTGCAGGCTAGCACACTTGAGTATGTAGCAATATTAGACCAAACACAGTTTAAAAAATGCAATTAAATTAAAAAGGAGTAAAAGCAAGTGCAGAGAGAGTTTATTAGGTAGAATGTGGTAAAGAGATTGGACTGGGGGAGTGTCCCAGGTCAAATCTACAGTGGGGCAGGCAACTGCAAAAGCCACCAAATTTAAACTACAAACCAAAAATAGGGTGTGTGGGTGGGGCAAAAGAGTTTCAACAGAGATCTAAGCAACAACTAACAGTACAAACTCTAAAACCAAAAAAATATACTCAGCTCTGTATATTTGCAGATCAGTCTCTCAGAACAGTGAGACAACAGTTTCAACAGAGATCTCAGCAACAATTAACAAACAGTATAACCAAAAAAATATACTCGGCTCTGTATATTTGCAGATAGTGTGGAAGGCAGTCTCTCGGAACACAGGTTCCAGCAATCAACTAACAAGTGTGATCAAACAAATATTTCAAGCACTGCTAAAACCATTTGCTAGTGCTAATGAGATTATCGTCGAGAGAGCACATCGAGCCTTTTACAAAAAACAGGACACAAGACAGATCTACGATAGAATACTTAACTTTCAGGATGTCCAGAAACTTTTAACTGCTGCAAAGAAACAGAAATGTATAATCTGGAATGGCCATAAAATAACCTTATCCCATTATCTTCTGGCAGCAATCATGGAGAAGTGCCAAAAACTGTTGCCCTACTGTGTGGAACTGATTAAGCGCAAGATTAAATTTCAAATGCGCTACCCCAACACCCTGATATTTTTCCATAATGATATAAAATATTCAGTGGACTCACTTGGAGGCAAAAGTTGCCTTTAAAAATGTTTTGGCGAAGTCTCAGAGGCATGATCATCCCATTGGTTCAGCTATGTAGCTATCTTTATTTTTTTTAGATACATTTGGTATCTTATAACTCCTATCCCCGATATGTCATAAGATCTCCTATTAAATAGTAAAAGATTGTTAACCAACCGAAGTGTACACTAAACGGAAGATCTGGTAGATGGGAACAAATTTTCTGGATTGTGTTGGGGTAGAAACCTTAACTCTGAACGCTTTTATTCTTTTCCCCTAACGAAGCATATTTTAGGAGCTTGTACTAAACATACATGCTGAAATGCCTGATTAACACAAGGATTCTGTTCACTGAACAGACGTCTTGACAAATTCTATTTGGAGAGAGATTATTCAACTTTCTGAACTAATATATGAGACTGCTAGTGACCCTGACTTAATTGGGAAGAACTGGAAGAGAGGGAAAAGGGGCAAAAGAGGGCTTAAAAGAATAGTATTAAAACGCTTACCTAATTTTGTTTATTGTTCAAAGCACTTCTACAATAACAATAATCTGGTTAACATTATCAAAAGACTTGATTCTGTTGAGCATTTTGTTACTGAGATAGAGGTGTATATCTTGGATTGTATAGACTTTTAAGATCAGACCTTGGTACACTTCAAATAACTGCTGCTGTTTGGATAATCTGTAACCTAAATTGGTACAGTGCAAAGCACATCATCTAAATGAATCTCTACTGTGTGGGTTTTTTTCCTTCTCCTTCTCTTTCTAAGTATCCAGCTGTGTGTGATATACTATATGAATGTTAAGTTGTCAATCTCGCCTTCATTCTTGCTGGATGGGTTCAGAGCCGATCCTCGGCTCCGACTCGGCACTTGCTTAGCTCGAGAACTCCTTTTACCAGCTCGAGGCAACCCTATATCCCATGATGCAAGGCGGAACTACCTCAGATCTCGTTTGCCGCTTAGCGAAAGAGGTCTCCTTTGCCAGCTGAGGTAAGTTTTTTCTTAGTAAAATAAGAAAAGTGTAGTTAGGAGTTTATTTCCCTTTTGAGTGTCAGTTTAGTCTGTAAACTAGTTACAGCCCACCCTTTCCCTCTTTTTCGATCCTTTTATATAACTTTTATAGTTTAAGTTACAGTAGTTTAGTCAGGCCTAGTTCCCCCTTGGTTATCCCTTCCTTTGTGTTTGTGTAGGGATTAATTTGTGTGTTTGTGGGGACTGTTTGTGTCTATCCTCCTTAGGATGTCTAGAGAAGGCAAGGTCTCAGGCTTCAAGAAGTGTGACCAGTGCTGTCAGAAAATGTCCCTGACAGACGGTCACACTTCTTGTGTGTATTGCCTGGGGCCTTTGCACCTGCAGGACTCCTGTGCGTTGTGTCATGCTTTTAGCCAGAGAGTCCTGCAGGAAAGGAGGAACAAACTTATCCTCCGAGGTTTGCTTAAACCTGAAGGTTCTCCTCCTAAATCAGGGTCAGGAAAATCTCATAAGCCACCGAAGGCTCAGGCTACAGTGTCCAAGCCTCCTCCGGTGGCTCCGGCTCTTTCGGAGCCGACATCGGCTCCGGCTGGAGTCGATACTGTTTCTTCTAAAGTAGTGGGTTCGGTGCCGGCTGGCTACGATACCCTGACTACTGTGGCCTTGTCGGCTCCGGCTGGAGCCGACACTTTATCCAGCATCGGAGCCGAGATATCCTCGGCTCCATCTGGAGTTCAAGGGACTTCGGCTCCGATGGTTTCGACCCATAAGAGATCCCGGTCCCCTTCTATTATGAGTATCCACTCGGCTCCGGGGTCTCCTCTTTTATCGGAGCGGAGCCATCGGAGCCGGTCTTCGAGATCTTCCAGGCTGTCTGACCACGACTTGGAGAGGGTGGTAAGCAGGCTGTTGAAGTCTCAGGCACTGGCCCAAATGCTCCATAGCCCGTCTCAACAGACTGCGGCTATAACCCCTATCATTGAGCTTCCTCCTCCGATTCCACACCAGAGTTCGGGCGGAGCTTCGGGACAGCGACTGTTTCGATGCCGGAGCCGATACATCCTTCGGCTCCGTCGTCCTCGGCTCCAATCTCTTCCTTGAGACCTTCCTTGTAAGGATCCGGTCGTCGGGTTTCCACTGTCGGCTCCGAGGGGCTAGTGGCATCGGACCCTTGTCCGACCCGCTCTCCCTCTCGGGCTTCGCTTTGGTAAGCTCGGCACCGACATCGGCCTCGAGCCTTCTCTCTCTTTGGAGCCGACCATTCCTGTCTCTTCGAGCGGTGTGTTCTGGTCTCCGGGAGAGGAGCCTTTGAGGTGATGAGGAGTGTCCTGGCCTCAGACCAAGGTCAATGGTCCGTCCCTCTAGCTCCTCCCTCATCAGTGCCTGTAGATGCCTCTTGCCAGCCTCTTGCTCTCAGGCCCAGGGATCCATCGCCCCAGGTTTCCCCACTGGGAATTTCCTCCTCTTCCGAGGTTTCTCCTGATCCTGCAGGGGAACCCCTCGGAAGAGGACGGTAAGAGGAAACACACAGACTCCCGAGTCTACTACATCTGATACCGACTTAGATGAGTCGGAGGGTTCCCCGGTCCCCCTCTGAGGATGTCTCTTTTTCAGACATCCTTGAGCTCCTCAAACAGAGGGGGAATTGGCCCTCCATTGACCCCTCCGAGGATGAGTCGGTATACCTGGAGGCGTTTGGATCCCGACCCTCCACCTCCTGGGTGTCTCCGCCTTTCGACCCACTTATGCAGGTAGTGGCTCGAAGGCGTGCGGCTCCAGATTCTGTGGAACCTGTCCCCAGGAGACCATCCAAGTTCATCACAGCCCCTTCGGATAAACAGTTCCTTTCCAAAGGTGTCTCTGTGGATGCTATGGTGGTGGCGGCGGCCACTAAGAAGGAACTGGCGGATCCTTCAGTACCTGTCCATCCTCCTAATAAGGATTCTAGGACCATGGACAGGTATGGAAAGCGGATGTTTTCTTCAGCGACCTTTGCTATGCGTTCGCTGAATTATCTTTGTCACTTCACCAGGCTTCAACGAGATATTCTCAAGGAACTGGGAGAAGTAGTCCAGGATCCTTCTGCTGCTGGGGCTCAGGAAAAGATTGCCTCACAGCTTGCTATCCTGAATTCCATATCTAACTCCTCCATGCGGCTCATATCTTATGCGGCCGATGGAGCGAGCAGGGCCGCAGGCACAGGTGTTGCTCTTAGACGCCAAGCCTGGATGCGGCTGTGTAATTTTGCAGACCCCTTTAAGGCATCCTTCACCAATACCCCCTTTGATGGTTCGGCTTTGTTCGGACCTCAGGTGAAGGATACTTTGACCAGGTGTGAGCAGGGCGGTAAAACTCTTTCTGCCGTTGGAGTCCAGTTTTCCACTCCTTCTAGACCTTATCCCAAAGGTCAGAAAGGGGGGAAGATGTGGTTCCGTAAAGCCCAAGGAGCTACACCGGACACACGTGGTCAGTTTACCCCCAGAGGCAGAGGGGGTAACAATAATAGACGCCGCCCTAGAGGCAGGGGGGGTCCTCAGAACCAGGGCAACAGGGAGTCTCTTCTTGAGAAGCCCTTTCAGCATCCCTGAGGTGTTGCCCGACTGCCCACCCTTGGAGGCAGTCGGGGGAAGGATTTCACTGTACCCAGTAGCCTGGCAATCCCTATCCCAAGAGAAGTGGGTACAGTCTATCATATCCGAGGGTTACAAGATCCCCTTCGAAAGGTTTCCCGTACCTCTACAATCCCTTCCAGACATCTCACCCGGTCAAAGGGATTTGGCAAGACAGGAGGTTTCAAAACTCCTAGAAAAAGAGCCATCCAGACAGTGCCGCAGACCAAGTAGGATCCGGCTTCTACTCAAGATTCTTTTGGTCCCCAAAAGGACGGAGATTGGAGACCGATACTAGACCTGAGCAGACTAAACAAGTCTGTCAAGAAGGCAAGATTCCGGATGGTCACGCTTCAGTCCATTCTTCCCTTTCTGGGCAAGGACAACTGGATGTGCTCTATAGACCTTCAGGATGCGTACTATCACATAAAGATTCACAGACGCTCCAGAAGGTTTCTCCGCTTCGGCTGGGGACCAGTCATTACCAATTCAGAGCACTGCCCTTTGGCCTCACTTCAGCCCCCAGAGTGTTTACCAAATGCATGGCAGTGGTCACAGCTCACCTGAGACGTCGAGGATTCCAGGTGTTTCCTTATTTGGACGACTGGCTCCTCTCCGCCACCACCAAGCATCAGCTTCTTCAGTCCAGAGACTACGCCCTACAGCTTTGCAAGAAACTGGGAATTTCGGTAAATTTCGAAAAATCCTCTCTGCGGCCTTGCCAATCTATCACCTTTATAGGCGCAGAGTTAAATACCGTCAAAATGTTAGCCAGGCTAACAGATCAAAGAATTCTGGACATCCAAAAATTTGTTCGGCTTCTGTTACAAAGCAACAAGATCAAAGCCAGGTTTGTTTTGAAAGTTCTAGGCCTAATGGCTGCGGCCATTGTTCTTCTACCACTGGCTCGCTTCCACATGTGTCTCCTGCAGTGGATGGTATTCACACAGTGGTCGTACCACAATCTTCCGATGAGACACGAAATCTTGGTAACACAGTCGTGCAGGGCTCATCTACAATGGTGGATATCTTCCCCTCTTCTTCATCAGGGCCGACCCTTTATTCCCCCTCCTCCAGTTGCCACAGTCACCACGGATGCCTCTCTGATCGGGTGGGGGGGGCATTATCAGGGCAGGATGGTCCACGGGACGTGGCAACCCATAGAATACCATCTGCACATAAATGTCCTGGAGATGAGAGCAGTGCTTTTAACGTTGCAAGCCCTCGACAACTTTCTTCCCACGGGGACTATTGCAGTACAAACGGACAACATGTCCGTGGTCTGGTACATAACAAACAGGGCGGAACCAGGTCCTATCCATTATGTCGAGAAGCTCTCAGACTTTGGCAATGGGCGATCTCTTCTCACCGGTTTCTGATAGCAACGCACATCCCCGGCAGGTCCAACCTATTGGCGGACAGGCTAAGCAGATCTATTCTGATGCCTCACGAGTGGTCTCTCAATCAATCTGTAGTGGATCAGATTTTTCTGAAGTGGGGCACTCCTTGTTGCGATCTTTTCGCTACCCCTCTAAACAACAAGTGCCCAGACTATTTCACTCTATTTCCCCTTCCAGGCCAACCCCTGAGAGACTCTCTAACCCATGTTTAGCCTCAGGGACTTCTTTATGCTTTTCCTCCCTTTCCTTTGATTCCACAAGTCATTCAGAAAGCCACCGTTTTGAGAGCCAAATTGATCCTCATTGCTCCATATTGGCCTCGACAAATTTGGTTTTCGTCTCTGCATCGTCACCTTCTGGTGCAGCCCTGGCATCTGGACTCAGTTCCGGATCTTTTGATCCACCAGTCGGGTCAGCAGCACCGGGCCATTCATTCTCTCAACCTCACTGCTTGGTTGCTCCACTTCCTTCCCTAGCCAGGCTACCAATGATTTCTGACTCAGAGACATTTTAGTGTCTTCTTTGAAGTCGTCCACTAGAACTATTTATGCTAGCAAGTGGCGACGTTTTTCGATTTGGGCAAACGCCAGAAATATTGATCCTTTTACTGCTCCCGTACATTCTGTTTTGGATTTCCTGGCGGAGGTTTTTCATTCAGGATCCTCGTCATCTACAGTCAGAGTACAACTGGCTGCTATTTCCAAGTATCATGTTGGCTTGCATGACAATAACATCATGTCTCATAGATTATGCAAGGCCTTTTTGAGAGGAGTTTTTTCTCCTAAAACCGCCTGTGAAACACCCTCCTCCGCAATGGGATCTAAACTTAATGTTGGCATCCTTGATTCTACCTCCTTTCGAGCCGTCTGCTACTTGTTCTTTGAAGTTATTGACGTGGAAAACTATATTTTTACTGGCTGTTACTTCTGCAAGAAGAGTTTCTGAGATTCAAGCCCTCTGTATTCGTTCACCTTATCTGGTTTTTCATAAGGATAGGGTTTCGTTAAGAACTAACCCGTCCTTTCTCCCCAAGGTTGCATCTCAAACCAATATTAACCAATCTATAGATCTACCAGTCTTTTTTCCTAACTATTCTGACAGAGCTGAACAGAAGCTGCATTTTTTTGGATGTCCATCGTCAACTCAGGTACTACTTGCATAGGACTAAACAAATTAGAAAATCAGACCAATTGTTTGTCTCCTATGCAGAAAACAGGTTATGTCTTCCAGTTTCTAAAGTGACCTTATCCAGGTGGTTGACTTCCACCATTTCCTATGTGTACTCTCTTAGAGGCAAGCAACTATCTTCTAAGCCAAAAGCACATTCGACCAGGAGTCTATCCACTTCTGTAGCCTTTCAGGGTAGACTACCCATTGATACTATTTTTGCAGCAGCTACTTGGGCCACGCCTCATACCTTTGTGTCTCATTACAAGTTGGATTTGGCCTCCAGAGATAGGACCAGTTTTGGTTCCACAGTTCTCAAGAGTCTGTTCCATTGAGCCACCCGGGATACAGGTGCTAGGGATGCGGTCCCATCCAGCAAGAATGAAGGCGAGATTGACAACTTAACATTTAGAAGTTATGTACCTACCATAACGTTCCATGTTAGTTGTCTTCTCTCGCCTTCTTTCTTGTGTCCCTCCCTCCTTCCCCCTGGCCTGGACAGATCTTGGAGAGTTCCTATTAGATTGCTTCCTCTGGAGCATTGTTATGAGGACTTCTTTTAGGAACCATAGTTCCTATTATGTTAGGATAGTCTTTAGCAGGGTTAGTTAGCTGCCAAACGAGATCTGAGGTAGTTCCGCCTTGCATCATGGGATATAGGGTTGCCTCGAGCTGGTAAAAGGAGTTCTCGAGCTAAGCAAGTGCCGAGTCGGAGCTGAGGATCGGCTCCGAACCCATCCAGTAAGAAAGAAGGCGAGAGAAGACAACTAACATGGAACGTTATGGTAGGTACATAACTTCTAATTACTGTATGTTGATGGTGGAGGAGTCATTAGTAGTATAGCATGAACGTCTGCATAATCTAAACCGACTAGCAGAGTAATAATTATTTGTATGTTTTTCTCTACCTCTGAATGCTCTCATGGGATAGGCATGCTGATGTGACTTTGTTTTCTACACCAGATAACTCTTCTTCATAACGCGATCTGAAATATAGCTGTTGAGATCTAAGAGTTGTATTCAGCCCTGCTAGCTCATAACCTCAGATGTTCTTCGTGTTTCACTGTTGCAGTCATTACATTTGGGTTATCTACTTGCAGGTAGCCGTCGGCCTGATTAACAAAGTCTTGGGTCCTGTGTCGGTTGCTGTCCCTTCTTCTATGACGTCAGGTCGTTAGGGGTATAAAACATGCAGCCAAAGCCATTACCAGTCTTTCTTGCCGTGCGGTGCCCGAAGCAGAAGCAGTTCACAAGTGCCGGTCAGCCGAATCCTGAAATTTTGGTTTTCAAGTTTCAGAACCGAAGTCTTCAACTAAAGCTAAGTACCCCGTTGGGGAAACTTTTTCTTGCTCCTTACCGATGTCAGTAAAAGTTTATAATTGCATTACTTGTGGAAAGACAATACCTCATAAAGATTTTCATTCATACTGTATTCCTTGTCTAGGCACTGACCACGAGGTACCTTGCTGTCGGTTTTGTGTTTTATTTAATCAGCGCACTATCCTTTGTCGGTATATTTTTGCCTCTAAATATTTTGGTTCTCGGTTTAATTATCCAGAAATGTTGTCTCTTAGCCATCAGACTACCGGGGTTCTGAAAAAGCCATCAGACTACCGGGATTCTGAAAAACCGCAAAGATAAAGACAGAGACAGGCTGCCGAGGTCCAAAACTGCAGACGACGCTTCTCTTAAGCCTGTCACTAGTTCGCCGGTACTCAGTCGCTTTCGCAGCCCCTGATACCCACTACTTCTGATTCGCAGGCCTCTACTGAGACCCATTCGGAGTCCGGTATGCTGCGAGATGCTTCAACTATGGAACCCGCGGATGTCTCCACCTTGGATGGGTCCAGAGCCGCTGTGCAGGCACCAGCTTCTGAGGGTGTATTCAGGTCTACCGACTTGCATATTAAATCGATGCCTCCTTCTTTACTTAGGCCTAAATCTCAATCCATGCCTAAAAAACGACACCCAGGCCACATGCTCAGGCCTCTATGCCTAAAAAACAAATGATAGGAATGGCTGAAGATCTGATAACTCTAATCAGGGGTAGCCAAACCCCCCCCCCCCTTCTAAGAGGCCTAGGACTGAAGTTGATTATGAATCTTCTGATCAGGAGTCTGTTTTTTCTGATTCTTCTGATGATTTGGATTTGGCCTTATCTACTTATGAAGAGTCTGATGCAGAGGACTTATTCCCTCTGCTTCTCCTCCTGAAGATTTTTCTTTTGGGGAAACCTTACATACTCTAAGGGAGCATTTCCACTGGGAAAGCCAGGATTTTTCTGATTCAAAAAAGAGGCTTGGGGATTTCCTTCTCCTACCTCAACATAGGCCTTTAGCTATTCCTCCTGTACTAGACATTGCTGATGCTTTTTCCGAATCTAGTTTGGCCCCTGATTCCCTGCCTCCTGCTCCCAGAAAACCTGACAGATACTACAGGGTCCCTGAATCCCACAAGTTCCTTTTTAAAAATCCTATTGCAGATCCAGAGTCTATTTCAAAGGGGTCCAAGGGCATTAAGGCTTCTACTGCTAAAAATCTTACCCCTTCTGATAGAGACTCCAGGGCGCTGGATAGATGGGGTAAGAAGGTTTACACTTGTGTACCCTTGGCCATTAGGGCTTTAAACTGCCAGTTTCGTATGTTAAAGTATCAGCAACATGTTATTGGACTGCTTAAACAGAAAATGATATTGATTCCTGACTGTGTGGAAAATAAAGAATTGCAGGATTTAATGCATTCTGCTGAACAAGTTGGAAAACATACTTTGCAATGTGGTTTTGATTCATTAGAGGCCTCTTGCAGGGCTGCTGTTACTGGGTCTGTGCTCAGAAGGCATGCTTGGCTTAAGGAGCAGTCTTTGCCTGATCATGTTAAAGCTAAATTGTTGGATACTCCCTTAAATCAGGACCGCCTGTTTGGCAACAAGGCTGAGGAAGTTATTAAAAAGATGGAAGATAAAGCTAAATCTATGCAAACTGTTAAAAGATTTTTTACAAGTTTAGCCTCCTAGATTTAGTAGGCACTGGCCCTCTAAGAATTGGTCCTTTCCAGCCCCTTCCAGGTCTTCTCAAGCCAAACTCAGACACAGCAAAATCCCCAGGATGTTCTTCATCTCACATTGCTGCAGTCCTTACACTTGGGTAGTCCGCTGTCCTCGGTCGGCCCGAATATCAAAGTATAAGGCTGACGTCGGTCAAGGCGCATTTGACTGACATCAGGACGTCAGGGTACAAATGCGCATGACCGACGTCATATCCTCAGTCTTTTTTGCTGCATGGTCCGATGCAGAAGCAGCATTGCAAGTGCCGGTTGGCGTTCTGAGATTTTTCGATTTCGAAGTTTCAGACCGAGTTCAAAGTTGGCTAAGTACCCCGTTGGGGAATATTTTAGTTTTTTCTTGCCTCAGTGATTTACCGGATGTCAGAAAAAGTCAATAATTGCATTTCTTGTGGGAAACAGATACCGCATAGAGATTATCATACTTTGTGTATTCCTTGCTTAGGGCCTGAGCACGACGTTGTTGGCTGTCGCTCTTGTGCTAGATTTAATAAACGCACTATAAAGAGGAGATTGGATTGTGCAAGGTTAGTCTTTGGGAAGCGGTGCAATTATAACATGCCGTCGGATGCTCCGATGCCCGCTTCTACAAAGAAGCGCAAGGACAAAGCAGTTAAGCCTAGACTGGAAGAACCGTCTGTACCGGACGCCGGTTCTTTAGAGGTGTCGGTGGAGCCGGTGGCTCCACCGGAGGTTTCTTTGTGTTCCCAGGGTGAGACTTTAGTATTGCAAGATGTGGCCTCTCAGGAGGCAAGTCAAGCTGAGGGGGCTTCTCAGGTTACTATACTCCCCTCCCTTCCAAGGGTGGCTAGGCCCTCTCCTTCTGTTTCTAAGGCTTCTCCCAGGGGCAGGCCAGGTTTAGCTTCAGTTGGTGTTACCCCTAGCTCTTCAGGTACTGTGCCCAAGAAACATATGCTTAAAATGGCAGAAGATTTAATTACTTTGATTAGGGGTTCTATGCTCCCTCCTGATAAGAGGCCTAGGGTGGAGCCTGAGCTGGGGGGTTTTGAGCAGGCTTCAGATGTGTCAGAGTCTTCGGCTCAAGACTTGCAGGAGTACTCTCCTTATTCTGATTCTGATGTGGATGATTCTACTCCTTCTGCTTCTCCTCCTGAGGATTTTTCTTTTTCAGAAACTCTTCATTCCATGAGGGAGCATTTTAAGTGGGAAGGTCAGGACTTCTCTGATTCCAGGAAAAGGCTTAGGGAATTTTGTTTTACCCCAGCATAGGCCTTTGGCTATACCTCCTGTTTTGGATGTAGTGGAAGATGTTTTACAGAGGCTTCCCTTAATCCTGATTCTTTGCCTCCTGCTCCTGTTAAGCGGATAGGTATTACAGGGTGCCTGAAGCTCATAAGTATCTTTTAAGAGTCCTAGGGCAGACCCAGAAACTGTTAGCCAGGGGCCTAAAGGTGTTAAGGCTTCTGTTGTTAAGAATCCGGTTCCTGCAGACAAAGAGGCTAGGGCCTTGGATAGATGGGGAAAGAAAGTTTATACTTCTTCCACTCTTGCTATGAGGGCTTTGAATTGCCAGTTTCACATGTTGAAATACCAAAACTATCTCCTTTCACAATTAAAGTCTAAGGTTGATGCTTTGGCAGTAGGTATTGATTGTAAAGAGTTGCAAGATTTAGTGCATGTTTCTGAACAGGTGGGTAAGCATTCTTTGCAATGTGGCTTTGATGCTGTACAGGCCTCGTCTAGGGTGGCTGCCACTGGGTCAGTTCTTCGCAGGCACGCTTGGCTAAGGGATCAAAATTTGTCTGAACATGTTAAAACAAGGATTTTAGATGCTCCTTTACAATCTGACGTGTTGTTTGGTCCTCCTGTTGAGGCAGTTTTAAAGAAAATGGAAGACAAAGCAAAGTCTATGCAGACTGTTAAAGATTTTTTGCAGGTTCAGCCTCCAAAGTTTAGCAGAAATTGGCCTGCTAAAGGGTGGACGTATCCTTGTTATGATTCCCAGTCTAGGGGTAGATCTAGACGTGGTAGGGGCAGAGCTCAGGGCTCTTTCAGGCCTAGAACAGGGAGTTCTCCTGCACAGTCTTCAGGTGAGGGCAGGGGTCAGTCCTTTCGTAAACAGACCCAATGACCTACCTTTTCAGCTGCCAGAGCCTTCTCGTCTGGCAGCACCTTTGGGAGGAAGGTTGGCACTTTTCAAAGAAAATTGGAGTTTAATTACCCAGGACAAATGGGTATTGGATATCATACACCAAGGTTACAGGTTTTATTTCCATACCTTGCCTCCGTTCAGGGGCATGCCAGACGTTCCTCCTCAACAAAGAATAGAGGCTCACAAGCAAATTTCTCTGTTACTTCAACTAGGGGCCATACAGCCGGTTCCTATGCCAGAAGTGGGCCTAGGATTTTATTCTCGCCTGTTCCTAGTACCAAAGAAGGGGAACACGTGGAGACCAATTTTGGATCTATCTATCCTCAACACTTATCTGGACATTCCCAAGTTCAAAATGTTGACGTTACAACAGCTTTTGCCTCTGCTGGGCAAAGATCATTGAATGGTAACTTTGGATCTCAAGGAGGCTTACCTTCATGTTCCTATCAGACTAAGTTGCAGGAAGTGTCTGCGTTTTCGAGCTGGGACTTTTCGCTATCAGTTCTCTGCATTGCCCTTTGGCTTATCTACTGCGCCCAGAGTGTTCACAAAAGTTCTGGCTCCAGTGATAGCTTTCTTCAGGCTGAAAGGAATACAGATCTATCCTTATTTGGACGACTGCCTGATTCTGGCTCAAGGAAGGGAAGAGCTTCTTCGTCATTTGGAATATGTGATAGCAGTGCTAAGATGCCTAGGGTATTCTGTGAACGAAATAAAGTCCAGTCTAGTACCCTCTCAAGACATGTGCTTTCTGGGTGTGAGACTGAATACAGCATCCCAGATGGCCTTTTTAACCCCGGACAAACAAAAAAGTCTATCCTTTTACTTCCATCAGCTATCTCATCAGTCCGGGCTGACTGCAAGGACAGTCCTTCAAGCCTTAGGGTTCATGGCATCTTGTATTCTGGTGCTTCCCAATGCCAAACTGCATATGAGGAAGCTACAATGGTATCTCAAAAATGTATGGACACAGCACTGCCAGGATCTAGACACTGTCATTCAAATAATACCTTGCATTCAAAAGGAATTTTTGTGGTGGGCTCAGGAATGTCACCTAAACAAGGGACTCTCTGTGACCCGGCCAGAGGCGAGTCAGATTTTAACGACAGATGCCTCAGACAAAGCTTGGGGAGCTCATCTAAATGGAAAGTGGATACAAGACACGTGGCCTGCCAGACTACAGCATCTACATATCAATCTAATGGAGATGTTAGCAGTCCAGTTTGCATTAATAGCTTTCAAGGATTTACTTCTTCCAGGGCAGGTGTTGATTCTAACAGACAACACAACTGTCATGTGGTACATCAACAAGCAAGGGGGAACGCATTCTTATCCTCTATGCAGGCAAGCAATGATTTTGTGGGAGACTGCTCTCAAGTTACAACTCAATCTTCAGGCAAGGTTTCTGCCAGGAGCACAGAACTCCTTAGCAGATGTGTTGAGCAGACAAATTATGGATCCCCACGTGTGGAAATTGGATCCTCATGTGTTTCAGAAATTGACAGTGTCATGGGGATCTCCAGACATAGATCTGTTCGCTTCTCCACTAAACCATCAGCTGCCAAAGTTTTGCACAAAAAGGTTTCATCCCACAGCTTGGAAAGTGGATGCTCTTTCTTTCAATTGGAGCAATCTTCATGTGTATGCCTTTCCACTCTGCCTCTCCTCCCAAAGGTACTTCTAAAGGTCAGACAGGACAAGCCAAGGATGATTTTAATAGCTCCAGATTGGCCTCGACAGCACTGGTACCCATTACTGAGAAGTCTGGTACGGAAGCCTCCATGGCCTTTGCCTTCGATTCCACACCTGTTGTCACAGGAGGACAGCCATTTGCTCAATGTCAAACTTCACTCTCTTCACCTAACAGCCTGTGGCATATTCTGTTTTGAACCATAAAGGGTCTCAACTTCCACAACAAGTTTTGAATGTGATTTTGGAAGCTAGAAGGCCTAGTACAAGGAAAGTGTACGCAGATAAATGGAAGAGATTTTTATTTTGGAGTGCAGCAAAAGATTTTGATGTTTCTGAGCCTAATTTGAGTGTGGCTCTTCAATATCTTACTGAGTTACTGGACAAAGGTTTGTCTTTCTCTTCTATTAAGGTTCATGCTGCAGCAATTTCGGCTCACTATGATTGTGACCCACCATTGTTTTCTCATCCTTTGTTCAAGCAATTTCTTAGAGGGGCAAAGAATATAAGACCCCCACGAAGAGCTCCTACTCCTGCTTGGGATCTCAATTTTGTGTTGGAGAAACTCACTCTACAACCTTTTGAGCCTGCAGCTACTTCTGAGTTGCAGTCTTCCATGACAAATATTTCTTTTTTGTTGGCAATTACTTCTGCAAGAAGGGTTTCTGAATTGCAGGCCCTTATGGCGGTTGAGCCTTTCTTGATTTTCCATAAGGATAGGGTATCATTACGTACTAATCCTTCCTTTATGCCTAAGGTGGTTTCTAGTGTGGCTTTAAACCAAACTATTCATTTGCCTACTTTTTATGCAAATCCTCAAAA
Organism: Protopterus annectens; assembly: GCF_019279795.1. Taxonomy (NCBI): domain Eukaryota; kingdom Metazoa; phylum Chordata; order Ceratodontiformes; family Protopteridae; genus Protopterus; species Protopterus annectens. The sequence goes on from NC_056728.1 coordinate 433,369,541, forward strand.
TAAAGGGGAAAAGATTTTGCACACTTTAGATGTACACAGGCAGTTGCGATATTATTTGGACAGAACTAAAGGGTTCAGGCAGTCTCAGCAGTTGTTTGTTTCTTTTGCTTTGAGTTCTCAGGGCAAGCCTGTGTCAAAACAAACTATTTCTAAGCGGATTGGGTTTTGCATTGCTTTCTGTTATTCCCATCATGGCAAGGAGATTCCAGCTGGGATTAGGCCTCATTCCACTAGGGCTACTGCCACTTCAACAGCTTTTTGAGGGAGTGGCAACCAAGGATATTTTGGAGGCAGCTACTTGGAGTTCAGTGCATACTTTCTCTAGGCATTATCACCTGCCACTTTACTCTAAATCCAGGGCTGGTTTTGCCACTGCTGTTTTGCAGGGCATCTTGGCAGCTCCTGCTTCCTTGTAGTTAGCCATCCTCCCTTACCTCTGCTTTGGGATTCTACCCAAGTGTAAGGACTGCAGCAATGTGAGATGAAGAACATAGTACAGTTTTGTACCTACCATAAATGTAGATGTTCAAGATCCACATTGCTGCAGTCCAATTTACCTCCCTCCTTCCCTCTGTAGTTAGAGGTGGTTGTGTGGGTTGGGTTGTACATATTGTGTATTTTGTATATATTGTACATATAGTTAGTGCAAGGGTGGTGGGTTGGTTGTTTGCTGTCTTTTGGTTTTGACCTTTATTTTTAGGGTCTTCTGACATCTGGGGCAAGAAAAGACTGAGGATATGACGTCGGTCATGCGCATTTGTACCCTGACGTCCTGATGTCAGTCAAATGCGCCTTGACCGACGTCAGCCTTATACTTTGATATTCGGGCCGACCGAGGACAGCGGACTACCCAAGTGTAAGGACTGCAGCAATGTGGATCTTCGAACATCTACATTTATGGTAGGTACAAAACTGTACTTTTCAGTTCCAGGGGGGACACACAACTAAGCAGTGGGACGCCTCCACTTCCAAATCTGGGAATAATAAGACTCCCCCCTTATGGTAAACTGCCTCAATGACTTCCTTTTAAAATTTCCAAGCACTAATCAACTGACTGCCCCTTTGGGGAGAAAGATTGCTCTTCATGCAAAGAACTGGGAACTCATTACCCAGGACAAATGGGTTTTAAATGTAGTGTCCCAGGGATACCAATTTCATTTCCACACGTTGCCAACACCAAGCGGGTGGCTGGACCTACCCCCAAATCCGCGGGCAGAGGCCCAAAAACAAGTACTTTCTCTCTTAAGCATGGGGGCTATTCAACTGGTACCGGAAAAGGGACAAGGTTTCTACTCGAGACTTTTCCTGGTACCCAGAAAAGACAATTCATGGCATCCTATCCTGGACCTGTCTACTCTAAACACCTTTTTGAAGATTCCAAAATTCAAGATGCTGACTCTTCTCCAATTACTTCCTATGCTAGGCAAAGATGCCTGGTTGGCAACACTAGATTTGAAAGAAGCATACCTGCACATCCCAATCAGGGAATCTTGCAGAAGATACCTATGCTTCAAAGCAGGCTACACACACTATCAGTTGTCTGCACTGCCCTTTATCTTATCTACTGCGCCCAGGGTATTCACAAAGTGCCTAGCTCCAGTTATTACATTTTGCAGGCAAAGAAATATTCAAATATACCCATATCTGGACGATTGTCCAATTCAGGCAGAAAGCCAGGACATACTTTTGAATCATCTGGCCTTTGTACAAGGCCACCATGGGGTACACCATAAACGAAAAGTAATCGCAACTGGTACCCTGTCAACAAATTATATTCCTAGGAACAAGCTTGAATACAACTTCCCAGATGGCTTATCTCACACCAGAGAAACAAATTCATTTGACAACCTACTTCAAACAAGTGGCCACAAAAACCCTGCTATCTGCAAGACAAATACTGCATGCCTTGGGGTTCATGGCCTCCTGCATTCTTCTAATTTCATATGCAAGACTGCATATGAGGAAACTGTAGTGGTATCTAAAAAGCCTATGGTGTCAACATTCTCAGGACCTAGAAACAATGATTCCTATCATACCTTGCCTACGCCTAGAGTTCCCTTGGTGGGCAGAGGCCTGCCACCAAAACAAGGGACTACCTTTTACATCACCCCCTGCCACCCAAAAACCCTAACAGACACATCAGGCTATGCATGGGGGGCTCACCTGGCAGGGAAATGCATTCAGGGCAAATGGAACCCAAGTCAAATGCACCTGCATATCAATCAAAAAGAAATTTTAGCTGTACAGAATGCTCTGACAGCCTTCAAGGACCACATTCTTGTAGGACAACTAATGGTAAACATGGAAAACACCACTGTTATGTGGTACATAAACAAGCAGGGGGGTACACATTCTTACCCCCTCTGCAGACTAGCCATGGCATTGTGGAACACAGCCTTGAGCTACCAGGTGCACCTACAAGCTCAATTCCTGCCAGGAAAATTAAATACACTGGCAGACGGACTGAGCAGAAACGTCATGGACCCACACGAGTGGAAACTGGAACCAAGGACTTTCAACATGTTGACAAGCAAATGGGGGAGCCCAGATATAGACCTGTTTTGCCTCTCCCCAGAACTACCAATTGGACAAATTTTGCACAAGGACTCCCCACAAAAGCCTTGAAAGTGGATGCTCTGTCCTTCAGCTGGAAAAACCTATCAGTCTATGCCTTCCCCCTTCTATCTCTGCTCTCCAAAGTACTAGTAAAAATCAAATAGGACAAACCAAGGATGATTTTGATTGCTCTAGACGGGCCGCTCCAACACTGGTACCCCCTTCTGCGCAGTGTGTCATGGTTACCTCCATGGCACCTGCCTCAGACTCCTTCCCTGCTGTCTCAGCAGGAGAACCTGATTCTGCACCCTCAGCTTCTAACATTGAAGCTTGCAGCCTGGCTAATTACTTAATCTCTCCTTTACCATCCCTCAGCAAACCTGTGATGGATATCATTTTAGAGGCAAGGAAGCCTAGTACTAGAAAATCTTATGCTGAAAAAATGGAAAATATTCTGTGCCTGTAACCAGTCTCAAGGGATGAGCACAGCAGTGCCCAATTTACCTCAGATTTTACAATTCTTAACTGAGATGCTTCACAAGAGCCTGTCTTTTTCCTCCATTAAAATCCACGCCTCAGCCATTTCAGCTCATTATAACGCAGAACCTCCCCTCTTCTCTTATCCACTGCTCAAGCAGTTCCTCAGAGGGGCCAAAAATGTGAGACCACCCAGGAGAGCTCCAACCCCAGCCTGATACCTTAACTTTGTCTTGGAGAAACTCACTCTACCTCCTTTCGAGCCAGCTGCTACTGCAGACTTAAAGTTTCTTTCTTGGAAAACAGCTTTCCTTTTAGCAGTCACTTCAGCTAGAAAGGTATCTGAATTACAGGCCCTTATGGCAGTGGAGCCTTTCATCATCTTTCATGCGGACAGGGTGTCCCTCAGAACCAATCCGTCCTTCATGCCCAAGGTGGTATCCATTGTCGCTTGTAATCAGTCCATTCATTTGCCAAACTTCTTTCCCAATCCACAGAATAAAGGGAAATGGATACTGCATTCCTTAGATGTGCACAGACAACTTAAATTGTACTTGGACAGGACTAAACCTCAAAGGAAATCTGAACAACTGCTGGTGGCATTTGCTGCAGGGGCAGAGGGGAAGGCTATTTCAAAGCAAACCATTTTTAAATGGATAAGCCATTGCATTCATTTCTGCTATAAGCACCATGGAAAACCTATCCCACAGGGGATCAGACCTCATTCCATCAGGGCTGCATCCACCTCTACAGCCTTTCTCAGAGGTGTCCTTACTGGGGACATTCTAGAAGCTCCTACCTGGTGTTCTGTACATACTTTCACCAAGCATTATCATTTGCCAATTTTCTCTATATCCAGATCTGGCTTTGCCACTGCAGTCTTGCATGGCCTTATAGCTGGCCCTAATGCTATCTAAATTCCTCCTCCCAGCCATAGCTTTAGGAATCTACCCAAATGTAATGACTGCACCAGTGAAACACGAAGAACATAGTACAGTTGTGTACACTTACCATAAATGTAGATGTTCGAGTGTATTCACTGTTGCAGTCCTGGTTGCCCACCCTCCAGACCTCTAACTTCTTTTGGCTGTACCTCTACTTTCCTTTACTATGCTTAAAAGCCTTTTTTGGTGTGTTTGCTTTTTTGTTGGAGGTATATCTTTGTACTTTTATATTTAATTGCTTCCCATTAGGAGGGCACCTGACATCTCGGGCAAGAAAAACTGATGTAGTGGCGTCAGCTGCATGTTTTATACCCCTGACGACCTGACGTCATGGAAGAAGGGACAGCAACTGACGCAGGAACCAAGACTTTGTTAATCAGGCCGACTGAGGGCTACCCGCAAGCAGATAAACCCAAATGTAATGACTGCAACAGTGAATACACTCAACATCTACATTTATGGTGAGTGTACACAACTGTACTTTACTTAGAATAGAAATGCTGGAAGTCATGGTTAAGCCTAAGGAATGTCAGTAGTTTTTTTGCAGTGGCTCTTACATAAATCGTTCTCTCTAAATATTATAACATCTGCTAACTTTTTAGTAGAATGATATGGGAGGTAGCATAATGTTGCAACAAGCTGATATTTTTTAAGTTTCATTTCCTGTCTCCTTTTTGCCCTCCACCCATTTGTTGACTAAAAGAATGTCACATTTCCTGATTTGCATAGCTCAGCTGAATACCAAAGCTGGTCTAAGTGGCTATGAGGTTTATTCAAACTCAGGCAAGAAAATGATTATAGATTAATGACCTAATAGAAGTACAATAATGCAGCTTTTAATGACAGCATACAGTCAGAAAGTTGTGAGTTTATGTAAGCCCGAATAGCTTTATAATGTCAGGGCGAGTAAAATAATAAAAAGTGACTTTACCCAAATTCCTATAGGAAAAGTAAGTAACTTTGTTATAGCAGGAACTATATTAACACTTGTACTGTATAGCATGCTTATCTTTACAGTGTTTCATATACATGCAATCTGTGTGTATATAGATATGTATATATGGATTCACTTCATAATCTCGAAATACTGAAATATCGAATTTCAGTATCTCGAGACCATGAAACTGAATCCACAAAACACTGAAACAACAAAACCGCGAAATTCAAAACACCGAACAAACTGCGCACATTACACCATACATACACCACAACACCCACATCACAACATAAACAAACAAAACTACACACTTACAGAACTCATACACACATAAGCAGGGGGCTGTGCCCCCTCACCCCCCTACTTATATATACTAACTCTGAGATTGCACAAACAGGAAACAAAAGCAAACTCACACATGCACATTCTCCAATCCCTCACACACGCATCAAACATATCAGCACACTCAGATACACTCTAACTCCCACTCAAAACCATTACAAAACACTCACTAACCTGAAATAACATTTAGAGCTACACACGGCACCGCGCACCATCAGCACAGCGTAAGGTCATAACTGCGAATTCCAGATATTTGAGTTCGCGATTATGAACTTTCGCTATTGTATACATTCGGCTTTATAGTCTCGAAATACTGAAATTCGACATTTCAGTAATTCTAGATTATAAAGCACTATGTATGTGTATATGTGTGTGTGTGTGTGTGTGTATATATGTGTATGTATATATATATATATATATATATATATATATATATATATATATATATATATATATATATATATAGATAGATATATATATAGATATATATATAGATATATATATAGATATATATATAGATATATATATAGATATATATATAGATATATATATATAGATATATAGATATATATATATAGATATATAGATATATAGATATATATATATATATATATATATATATATATATATATATAGATATATAGATATATATATATAGATATATATATATATATATATATATATATATATATATATATATATATATATATAGATATATAGATATATATATATATATATATATATATATATATATATATAGATATATATATATAGTATATCGTAGAAACATATTTGGTTGTTGGTACTGTAAATGCTATTACTATTGCTGTTTTAGTCCATAATATGCTAGTACTTGTGTTCGAGTTAACATTACAGCCTTGAGCTTGTGTACCTTCCTATAGTTTGTTAGTATTATTCAGGACCTATAAATAACAATGTCAGGACCTCAGCCTTGCGCATTGTATAATATGGGTTATATCTGAGAAATGTTATGATCCAGAGTTAGATATTAATTTGTAGTCTTACAAAACTTATTCCTCCTCTTCTCCCCCATTGATGTAACCTTGTATAATACGTAGAATGGTAGAACTCGTACACATAAGCTTTTCCCAAGTAGGCATTAACTAAAGGAGAAGTAATACTAACTTTATGATGTCCTTCAAGGATGCATCTGCAGTCCTTACATATGGGTTGTCCTGCCTCAGGCAGCCCTTCGGTCGGCCGGATTCCAAAGTCTGGGTCCGACGTCGGCTGATGTCACCCCTTCCCTGACGTCAGAGCGCCAGGGGTACAAAAGTGTCAGCCGACGCCATCTTCCTCGGTCTTTCTTGCCGCATGGTGCCCGAAGCAGAAGCAGTTCGCAAGTGCCGGTCAGCCAGCTCCTGTAACTTCAGCTACCGAAGACTTCAAAAGCTAAGTACCCTGTTGGGGACTCTTTCTTGCCTCAGCCGATGTCAGATCAAACGCTTAAAGTTAATAATTGCTTGACTTGTGGGAAACAAATACCTCATAAGGATTTCCATTCCTACTGCCTCCCCTGCCTAGGCCCAGACCACGACGTCTCGGCCTGTACTGCCTGTGCCTCCTTTAATCGACGCACTCTTAGGCGTCGGTCGGAGTTTGCAGAGGAATTTTTTGGGGCTAGTTTTTCTTATAAAATGCCGTTGGAGACTCTGACTTCTCATTTAACCAAGAAACGGAAGGACAAGGACCGACACACGCAGCCCGTGGTTTCGGCTGAAACCGCTCCTAGGCCTGCCGCGAGTGTCTCGGTCTCGGCTGAAACAGAGTTCTTGGTACTTCCGTCCGTAGAAACCGCTCAACCGACAGCCTCGGTCCCGGAGGCCTTTTCTGAGTCGGTTATAGAGTTACCCTCGGAAACTGGTGTTCAGGAACCTACCGACACCATTCCCCTAGACAAAACTACACCAGCACGTGGGGCAGCCAGGCCCCCTGCATCCATGTCCATAAAAGCTTTCACTAGGGCTAAAGCTGTTAAGCAACAAAAAACTCTGCCTCCCAAGTCTATTTCTCAGGGATCCTCTACAGGTTCTCAGATACTAAGTTTGGCTGAGGACCTTATTTCCTTAATTAGGGGCTCTCAGCCTCTTCCGGACAGGGGCTCTCAACCCCCACTATACAAAAGGCCCGGGGTTGAGTCTGCTGAACCTCAGTCCTCTGATGAGGCCTCTGATGGCTCTGCTCTATCAGACTACCAGGAGGAGGCCTTCACGGCCTACAAGGATTCTGATGCAGAGGAATCTATTCCCTCTGCATCCCCTCCTGAAGAGCTGTCCTTTGGGGCGACCCTTCACTCCATGAGAGAGCATTTCCAATGTCAGGGCCAGGAATTCTCCGATTCCAGGAAGAGAGTAAGGACTTTTCTTCATTTACCTCAGCATAGATCTTTGGCTATTCCTCCTGTTTTAAGTGTCATTGATGATGTGTATTTTGAGTCTAGCACTACCCCTGACACCCTTCCTCCGGCTCCTGTTAAACCCGATAGGTACTACAGGGTCCCGGATTCACATAATTTCCTTTACAAGGCTCACTCTGCTGACCCAGAAACTGTTTCTCAGGGCCCTAAAGGGGTTGCAGCTGCCACTACTAAAAATCCACTCCCCTCTGAAAGGGAGTCCAGGGCTTTAGAGAGATGGGGTAAAAAAGTGTACACTTCTTCCACTCTGTCTATGAGGGCTTTAAATTGTCAGTTTCATATGATACAGTACCAAGAGTATTTGTTAGATGAATTGCAGAAAAAACTGTCTTCGCCTGAACCCCTAGATCGTAAGTCACTTCAGGATCTGGTGCATAATTCACAACAGGTTAGCAACCATTTCTTGCAGCGTGGTTATGATGCATTGGAAGCTTCATGTAGGTCAGCAATGACAGGTGCAGTCATACGTAGACATGCCTGGCTGAAGGAACAATCTCTGCCAGATCATGTTAAGGCTAAGCTTCTGGATGCTCCACTGGAAAAGCAAAAGTTATTTAGCTCCACTGCTCAAGAGGTCTTAAAGAAATTTGAGGAAAAGGCAAAATCTGTACAAACAGTCAAAGATTTCCTCCAGGTACAGCCACCAAGATTCAGCAGAAATTGGCCTTCTAAGAATTAGTCCTTTCCAGAAGAGAGATTTCAAAAGGGCAAGAACAGGCGGCGTGCCAGAGGTAGACGGCAAACTAGAGGCTCCTACAGAGGATGTCAATGGCAGCCTCCTAACCAGAGAGGTAGTGCAGGCCCAACAACTTCTGCACAAGGACAGACTTAATGACTTCACCTTGACCCCGCCGACCAGGGCTCAGTTAGAAGCACCTTTGGGCGGAAAGTTGTCTTTATTCTCAAGAAATTGGCACAGTATTACAAGGGACAAATGGACACTGCAAATAATAGACAAAGGATACAGGTTCCATTTCCATACATTACCAGAAAGAAAGGGAATGCCAAATCTGCCACCAAATCAGAGGGCAGAGGCTTTGAAACAAATTGCCAACCTATTACAAATGAAAGCTATAGAAAAGGTTCCTCTCGCAGAACAAGGTCAAGGATTTTATTCCAAACTATTCCTTGTCCCAAGAAAAGAAAAACAATGGAGGCCTATTCTCTATTTGTCCACACTAAATACTTATCTCATTGTGCCAAAATTCAAAATGCTGACCCTACAGCAACTCCTTCCCATGCTGGGCAAGGGGTCTTGGCTGGTAACTCTAGACCTCAAGGAGGCATACCTGCATGTCCCTATCAGGCAAAGTTGCAGAAGACACTTCAGATTTCTTGCAGGTTCAGAGCATTATTAATTCTCAGCATTGCCCTTTGGCTTATCTACTGCGCCCAGAGTATTCACGAAATGCCTGGCATCAGTAATTGCACACTGCAGACTTCAGGGGATTCAAATATACCCGTATCTGGACGACTGCCTTATACAAGCAGACAGCCAACAAACCTTGGAAAAACATTTGAATTATGCCATCTGCCTACTACAGGCCTTGGGATACACAGTCAACATTCTCAAGTCAAGACTTGTGCCTTCCCAAAGAATAACTTTTCTGGGTGCGGAACTAGATACAACCACCCAAATGGCTTTTCTCTCAGAAGAAAAACAAAGGCAACTACCGGATTACAAAACTCTGCACTCCGGCCTGAAAACCCTGCAGCTGACAGCCTGGAGAATACCTTGACTCCTCACCAGGAAAAGCTATCCAAGAGAGTGAAGGATATCATCATGGAAGCTCGCAGACCTTCCACGAGAAAGACATATTCAGCAAAATGGAAAAGATTCCACACTTGGAGCACCGCAAAGGGCCTAGATGCCACAGCAATGAGCATGGCACATATCCTGGAATACTTGGCAGACATGCTCCATAATGGCCTTTCTTACTCTTCCATAAAGATTCATGCTTCAGCAATTTCAGCAGAATACAATACTGATCCACCTGTCTTCTCTCATTCTCTCCTAAGGCAGTTTCTAAGAGGAATTAAAAACATCAATCCTCCAAGAAAACCACCAGTGCCTACATGGGACCTTAACTTCATGTTGGAAAAGTTGACTTTACCTCCCTTTGAACCAGCAGCATCTTCAGAACTGCAGTTCCTGTCTTGGAAGCCTGCCTTCCTTCTGGCCATAACCTCAGCAAGAAGAGTATCTGAATTGCAGGCACTCATGGCAGTACAACCATTTCTTATTTTTCATCAGGACAGAGTCTCCTTGAGAACCAATCCTTCGTTCATACCAAAGGTGGTATCCAGGGTCTCATTGAACCAAGCTATTCACCTGCCTACCTTCTTTCCAAACCCACAAAACAAGGGAGAGAAAATTCTGCATACCCTGGACATTCACAGACAGTTACGCTACTACTTGGACAGAACTAAGAATTTCAGAAAAACTGACCAGCTGTTGGTAACATATGCTGCAGGCATTCGAGGAAAAGCAATTTCCAAACAGACAGTTTCAAAATGGATAGGAAATTGCATTAGTTTCTGCTATTCTTATCATGGAAAAGCTGTGCCAGCTAACATCAGACCTCATTCCACCAGAGCTACAGCCACCTCCACAGCCTTCTTAAGAGGGGTGGCTACCAAGGACATTTTAGAAGCTGCTACATGGAGCTCCGTGCATACATTTTCCAAGCATTACAATTTACCCTTATATTCCAGATCCAGAGCAGGCTTTGCTACGGCAGTCCTGCAGGGCATTTTAGCTGCACCATCATTTTCTTAGAGCCTACCACCCCCAGCTTGGCTATGGTATTCTACCCATATGTAAGGACTGCAGATGCATCCTTGAAGGGCGTAGCACAGTTTTGTACCTACCATAAATGTAGATGTCCGATAGGTATGCATCTGCAGTCAGGTTTTCCCTCCCTCCTTCCCCTCTGTGGTTCTTATTGGGTACTTATCCCTCTTATAGCTAGCTGGGGTTATCTATTATGGTGTATTTGTTTTATATTACTGTGCATGTTTGCAATATTTTGTATTTCTACCAAATTTAGCCTTCCTTAGAGGGCACCTGGCATCTGGGGCAAGAAAAACTGAGGAAGATGGCGTCGGCTGACACTTTTGTACCCCTGGCACTCTGACGTCAGGGAAGGGGCGACATCAGCCGACGCTGGACCCAGACTTTGGAATCCGGCCGACCGAAGGGCTGCCTGAGGCAGGACAACCCATATGTAAGGACTGCAGATGCATACCTATCGGACATCGACATTTATGGTAGGTACAAAATTGTACTTTATCTAGGCACCATCTTTATATAGGAGAGTAGTGGATTTGTGAAGTAGGGTTAATGAAGTCTAATCCTGGATTACGTAACGCAATGTACATTAGGTTTAGTCTCATAGACAAGAATAAAAAGACAGTCAAAATGATCTTCTTAGGTCGCAATTTCATTTTTCTCTAGATTTTACACACTCATGGTTTATTTTGTAACCTCTTTTTCTCAAGCTCTTTCTTTTAGGAAGGGAGGATGGTTAGGCACAGGACTGGTTTTGAAAGAGCTAGGTGCTACTACACGTAAAATTACTTTAATCTTATTCATAAATTTTGATATGAATCTGGTTTCAGGAAACACATTACATCACAAATAATATATATACTGTGGATTAAATTTCGGAGATGTGGATTATAGACTCATGGAAGATAAAAGGTCTACAAGATAAAAGCAAAAAAACTACTAATGCATTTAATTTTTAAATCGGAGGCAAATATATGTTTCTGAAGAACCACTCTATGACCTCAAAAGGGGTTTGTTGTATGTCCATTCCATAGATCCCTGTATAGATCTGTTGGAATATTCCCATTATTCATGCGTCTGATTTGGATGTCTTATCTTGGAAGTAAAGTAGTGATATCCTGGACACTTCCTGTCTTTTCTCAATTATTCTAGCTAATGCTTTAGATGGAAACTGAGCACATTCAGAGTACTTAGCTATGGATCTTAGCTCTTGAAAGGAATAGTTTTGTTGATGTAAGTCATATAGTTGATGTCCTTCATGGATGCATCTGCAGTCATAACAAGAGGGGTTGTCCTGTCGTCAGGCAGCCCTGCAGTCGGCCGGATTCCAAAGTCCGGGTCCGGCTTCGGCTGATGTCGCACTCCACCCGACGTCATCTCTGTTGGTCTTCGGGTATAAAAGCATCAGCCGACGCCATTTTCCTCCGTCTTTCTTGCCGCGTGGCGCCAAGCAGAAGCTGTTCAAGTGCCGGTCGGTCGGATCCAGAGATTACTTCTACCGAATACTACTTCGAAGACTTCTAAAGCTAAGTACCCCGTTGGGGACTCTTTCTTGCCTCAGCCGATGTCAGAAAAAGTTAACAATTGTTTAACCTGTGGGAAACAAATACCTCATAAAGATTTCCACTCTTACTGTCTGCCTTGTTTAGGCCCAGCCCACGACGTAGCAGCCTGTTCGGCCTGTGCCTCCTTCAACCGAACGCTTAGGCGTCGGTCGGAGTTTGCAGAACAGTTTTTCGGTACTGATTTTGCGTACATTATGCCGTCGGATCCTCAGACTACCCAATCTTCCAAAAAACGCAAAGATAAAGACCGACACTCGCGGTCCGCGGTTTCGGCGAAACCACGGAAAAGCAAACCGCGAGTGTCTCGGTTTCGGCCGAAACCGAGAAAACTGATCAAAGTACAGCTGAACCTATTCTTACAACTGAGGCCCCTGCTACAACTCTTGAATCGACCTCAGAAATTTTACCCACTACGGTGGTTGACTTATCAGACACCATCCCTTGGATGTCTCTACCCCAGCACGTGGTGCTGCTAGGCCTCCAGCAGCCATGTCCATTAAGGCCTTCGCCAGGGCTAAAGCTGCCAAGACTACTAAATCAGTGCCTGTTAAACCCACCACATCCAGGCCCTCTTCTAGTTCTCAAATGCTTTCTTTGGCAGAAGATTTAATTTCTTTAATTAGAGGATCTCAATCTCACCCAGACAGGGCCTCTCAGCCCCCAGAGAAGAGACCTAGGGCAGAGCCCCCTGAGCCAGTGTCTTCTGATGATTCTGCTGATGAATCAGACATTACTGACCAGCCAGAGGCTCCTTCTCCAATTTTGAAGATTCTGATGCTGAAGAATCCATTCCAGCTGCTTCCCCACCAGAGGAATTCTCCTTTGGGGAAACCTTGCATGCCATGCGAGAACAGTTCCAATGGCAGCAACAGGATTTTTCAGACTCCAGAAAAGACTTAGGACCTTTCTGCACCTCCCACAGCACAGGCCCTTAGCTATACCTCCTGTTCTCTCTGTGGTGGATGATGCTTTCAATGACGTTTGCTCCGCTCCTGATTCTTTACCCCCAGCCCCTGCCAAACCAGACAGATTTTACAGGGTGCCAGATACTCATCACCACCTTTACAAGGCCCCACTTGCAGACCCAGAAACTATATCCCAGGGTCCCAAGGCAGTAGCCGCGACCACAGCTAAAAACCCTATTCCTTCTGAAAGGGAAGCAAGGTCATTAGACAGATGGGGTAACAAGGTCTACACTTCAGCTACTCTCTCAGCTAGAGCTTTAAACTGTCAGTTTCACATGATACAATACCAAGAGTTTATGCTTGATCAGTTAACTAAAAAAGTAACCACTGATGAATCTCTTGATAAGAAATATGTATTAGAGATGGTAAATAACATACAACAGGTTAGCAACCATTCCTTAAAATGTGGCTATGATGCACTGGAGGCTTCATTTAGATCAGCCATGACAGGCACAGTGATAAGAAGGCATGCATGGCTAAAGGAACAAGCTTTACGGATCATGTTAAAGCTAAGTTGCTAGATGCTCCTATGGATAAGACAAGTTTGTTTGGTACACCTGCCCAGCAGGTTATGAAGAAAATGGAAGAAAAGGCAAAATCTGTTCAAACTGTTAAAGATTTCTTGCAGGTTCAACCCCCAAGGTTTAGCAGGAACTGGCCTGCCAAAATTGGTCCTTTCCTGACTCCACAAAATTTCAAAGGGGCAGGAATAGGCGTTCCAGAGGCAGAAACCAATCCAGAGGAGGTGCCTACAGAGGGCGACAGTGGCAAGGTAACAACAGAGGCACAGACGCAGCCACTGCCACTACATCAGCACAACCACAGTGACTTAATCCTAACTCCGCCTACCAGGGAACAAATAGCAGCTCCTCTAGGCGGAAAGTTAACCTTATTTTCAAAGAACTGGCACTACATAACAAAAGACAAGTGGATTTTACAAACCATAGATCGAGGTTACGGTTCCACTTCCACACTTTACCAGTCAAAGAGGAATGCCAAATCTACCTCCAAATCAAAAACAGAGGCTCTACCAGATAATGGAGTTAGCAAACATGAGAGCTGTAGAAAGAGTGCCAACAACAGAACAAGGAAAGGGTTCTATTCCAGACTATTCCTAGTTCCAAGAAAGGAAAAAGTTGGAGACCAATTCTCGACCTGTCCACCTTAAATACATACATCATTGTCCCAAAATTCAAAATGCTGACCCTACAGCAACTTCTTCCCATGCTGGGCAAGGAGTCTTGGCTGGTAACTCTAGATCTCAAGGAGGCATACCTGCACGTCCCCATTCGACCAATCTGCAGAAGATACCTCAGATTTCTTGCAGGATCAGAGCACTATCAATTCTCAGCATTGCCCTTTGGCTTATCTACTGCCCAGAGTATTCACAAAATGCCTGGCATCAGTAATCCATTGCAGACTACAGGGAATTCAGATTTACCCATACCTGGACGACTGCCTACTACAAGGGACAACAAAAGCAAGCTGACAACAGATTTACAAAGGGTCATTTACTTGCTTCAAGGACTGGGATACACAGTCAATTTACAAAAGTCAAGGCTGATACCATCCCAAACAAGGACATCCTTGGTGAATTGGACACAGTACAACAAATGGCATTCCTGACTACAGAAAACAAAAGAACTTCCTCTTTACTTCTTGGCACTAACAAAACTGAACAAGTTAACAGCAAGAAAATTTCTGCAGGCCTTGGGCTTCATGGCATCATGCATAATCTTGGTCCCATTTGCCAGACTACATATGAGGAAACTACAGTGGTACCTAAAGAATTTATGGTCCCAACACAGACACATTCTAGAAACAGAAATCCCACTAATTCCATGCTTAAAACAGGAGTTCCTATGGTGGGCTCAGGCATGCCAGTCAAACCCAGGCCTACCCTTTCGCAGATGTCAACCAAGCCAGACCATCACAACAGACGCTTCAGACCTAGGATGGGGGGCCCACATGCTGGACAAATGCGTGCAAGGATTGTGGACACAGGATCAACTTCACCTGCACATCAATCTAAAAGAAATGCTGGCAGTAAAACTGGCAATCCAAAAGTTCAAACCATTCCTCAAAGAGGGCCAGTTGATGATAAGGACAGACAACACCACAGTCATGTGGTACATCAACAAACAGGGAGGCACTCATTCATACCCCCTATGCAGAATGACCTTGGAGCTGTGGACCCTGGCACTCAGCTACAACATTCAGTTACAGGCAATGTTTGTTCCGGGGAAAGACAATACTCTAGCAGACATATTAAGCAGAACCACTGGATGCCCACGAATGGAAGCTGCACCCGGACATCTTCAAGACCATCTCAAAGAAATGGGGAATGCCACAGATAGACCTATTCGCATCACCACTCAATCACCAGCTCAAAAAATTCTGCACAAGGACATTCCACCCACTAGCATGGAAAGTGGACTCACTCTCCTTCAACTGGAAAGGCCTAACAGCATATGCATTCCCACCTCTTCCTTTGATACACAAGGTACTACTAAAAATCAAGGAAGAACGTCCAAGGATAATCCTGATAGCCCCAAACTGGCCAAGACAACACTGGTACCCACTACTGAAGAGCATGTCTCGAACAATATGTGGCCAATACCCTGATGCCTTTGATGTTAACTCAGAACAACTACAGCATCATGCATCCAAACCTACAAACGCTGCAACTGACTGCATGGAACATCACATAGCAGCAGCTAATCCAGAACTTTCCCAAAGAGTTAAAGACATTATTCTTGAAGCACGCAGACCTTCAACAAGAAGGAACTATGCTGGAAAATGGAAAAGGTTTGTCATTTGGAGTACCGAAAGAGGAAAAGATGTGTCAAACATAGATATGCCTAACATTCTGGAGTATCTGGCCGAACTTCTTCATTCAGGCCTGTCCTACTCCTCCATCAAGATACATGCATCAGCTATTTCAGCAGAATACAGCTTTGATCCACCGGTTTTTTCGCACCCTTTGCTCAGGCAGTTCCTCAGAGGAATCAAGAATGTAAAACCCCCAAGGAAACCACCATTACCAGCCTGGGATTTAAACTTTGTGCTAGAAAAGTTGACACTATCTCCTTTGAACCAGCAGCGACAGCAGACCTACAACACCTGCCAGGGAAAACTGCTTTCCTACTGGCAATTACTTCAGCAAGGAGGGTTTCAGAACTACAGGCCTTAATGGCAGTGCAACCCTTCCTAATCTTCCACCAAGATAGAGTGTCCATGAGAACTAATCCTACATTTATGCCCAAGGTGGTATCCAGAGTATCTTTAAACCAGGCAATCCACCTACCTACCTTCTTTCCCAACCCACAAAACAGAGGGGAAAGAATACTGCATACCTTGGATGTACATAGACAGCTACGCTACTACTTGGACAGAACAAAAAATAGCAGAAAGACTGACCAACTTTTTGTAGCCTATGCAACAGGAAGGGAAGGAAAAGCCATTTCCAAACAGACAATCTCCAAATGGATAGGAAATTGCATACGATACTGTTACTCCTTCCATGGAAAACCAATTCCACAGAACATAAGACCTCATTCTACAAGGGCAACAGCCACTACCACAGCCTTCTTACGAGGAGTGGCAACCAAAGACATTATTGAGGCGGCTACTTGGACCTCCGTGCATACATTTGCCAATTATTACAATTTACCTCTATATTCCAGATCCCGAGCAGGGTTTGCCACTGCTGTACTGCAAGGGATCCTAAACACACCATAATCTACTTTTATCCTCCTCCCCTAGTTGGCTATGGTATTCTACCCACTTGTTATGACTGCAGATGCATCCATGAAGGACATAGTACAGTTTTGTACCTACCATAAATGTAGATGTCCGAACTGGATAGCATCTGCAGTCAGGATTACCCTCCTCCTTCCCTCTGTGGTACTCCTAGGATGTTTACCCTCCTAATAGCTAGCTGTTGGGGAGTCTTTATGGTGTATTTGTTTGTATATATGTACATATATGCTTATTGTTGTGTTTACCTCTATCTATTTGGAAACATTGGCATCTATCCAAATTTTAGCCTGCAAGAGGGCTACTGGCATCTGGGGCAAGAAACACTGAGGAAAATGGCGTCGGCTGATGCTTTTATACCCGAAGACCAACAGAGATGACGTCGGGTGGAGTGCGACATCAGCCGAAGCCGGACCCGGACTTTGGAATCCGGCCGACTGCAGGGCTGCCTGACGACAGGACAACCCCTCTTGTTATGACTGCAGATGCTATCCAGTTCGGACATCTACATTTATGGTAGGTACAAAACTGTACTTTTTTGCATGAGGTTAATTGATTTTTCCACATCAGGATTTTTACTTAAGGAATTGGAAAAAAAATTCCAGTTAGGTTCAGCTACTAGTTTGTTTTCTTTCTCTTTAACAAGTTTCTTATAATAAGAGGCTTTTTGGATTAATATCCCTCTTATCCTAGCCTTACACTCTGCCCATTGAATTTCATAAGGCATTTTAGCGGACTGTAAGTTCTCATCTAACTCTGATAGCATGTTTATCTCTAGAACCACTTCTGATGTTCATTGTGCATACAGCTGCAGTCATAACAGATGGGTTCTCCTGCCGTCAGGTGGGTCCTCGGTCGGCCGAATTCCAAAGTCTAGGTCCGGCGTCGGTTGTCGTCGCTTCTTCTCTGACGTCAGTGCGACAGGGGTATAAAGGAACCAGCCGACGCCATTTTCTTCAGTCTTTCTTGCCGCGCGGTGCCCGAAGCAGAAGCAGTTCGCAAGTGCCGGTCGGCCAGCTCCTGAAATTACGAAAATTTGGAAACGGAAGTCTTCTTGAAAGCTAAGTACCACGTTGGGGAAACTTTTCTTGCCTCAGACCGATGTCAGACAAAGTTAATAATTGTATTTCATGTGGGAAGCAAATACCGCATAAGGATTTCCATTCCCTCTGTATACCTTGTTTAGGCCCAGACCATGACGTCTCGGTCTGTCGCTTTTGTGCTACATTCAACAAACGCACCATTAAGCGTCGGGCGGAGTTCGCCCAGCATTATTTTGGAAAAACATTTAACTATATTATGTCGTCGGATACTCCGACTCCAGTTTTGTCTAAAAAACGCAAAGATAAGGATCGACACACGAGGTCCGCGGCCTCTACCGACACCACGCCAAAGCCGACTACATGTGGTCCGGTTCTCAGCGAGGCACCTACGCAGCCCCTGACTACCGACGACACTTCATTGGCGGTGTCTCCTGTGCCCGAGGTCGCAGGCTCCTCGGCCCACACCCCGACTACAGATACCGAAGCCACTCCTGGCATTGAACCTCAAAATGTGGACAGGTCAACCTCCACTCAAGGTGTCTTCAGACCTTCCTCTTCTTTTTCCATTAAGGCTTTCACCAAGTCTAAAGCAGCCATGCATTCTAAGAGACAAGCTACACAGGGCCCATCTCCAGGCCCCATGCCTAAAAAACAGATGTTTAAAATGGCTGAGGATTTAATTACTCTTGTCAGTGGTTCTCAACCCCCACCGGACAAAAGGCCCAGAGTGGAGGAAGAATCCCCCTCCTCTGATCAGGGCTCCATTATTTCAGAGCACTCTGATGATCAGGAACATTCTTACTCCCCTTTTGAAGACTCTGATGCAGAGGAGTCCATTCCTTCTGTATCCCCCCCCCAGAGGATTATTCATTTGGGGAAACTTTGCATACCTTAAGGAAACACTTCCACTGGGAAGGCCAAGATTATTCAGATTCCAAGAAAAGGCTTAGGGAATTTCTCTTGCTACCTCAGCACAGGCCTCTGGCTATACCTCCTGTCTTGGACATCCTAGATGATGTTTACTCGGAGGCCTGCCTTTACCCGGATTCTCTGCCTCCAGCCCCAGTCAAGCCTGACAGGTACTACAGGGTTCCTGACTCACACCAGTTTCTATACAAAAGCCATGCTGCTGACCCAGAAACCATCTCACAGGTCCCCAAGGGAATTAAGGCCTCCACTGCTAAAAATCCATTACCTTCCGAGAGAGATTCCAGATCCTTAGAAAGGTGGGGGGAAAAAGGTATATACCTCGGCTACCTTAACCATGAGGGCCTTAAACTGTCAGTTCTATATGCTAAAATACCAACAGTTTTTGTTATCACAATTGAAAAGTAAAATGTCACAACCTGAACAACCAGACTTGAAGGAGTTGCAGGATTTGATGCATAGTGCAGAACAAGTGGGTAAGCATACCTTACAAAGTGGTTTTGATGCTCTAGAGGCTTCATGTAGAGCTGCTGTTAAAAGATCAGCCATACGTAGACATGCCTGGCTCAAGGAACAAACATTGCCTGATCATGTCAAAGCTAAATTACTAGATGCCCCTCTACAAAAGGATGTTTTATTTGGTGCTAATGCTGAGGAGGTATTAAGAAAAATGGAGGAAAAGGCTAAATCAATGCAAACTGAAAGATTTTCTACAGGTACAACCCACACGTTTCAGTAGAAATTGGCCTTCCAAAAATTGGTCCTTTCCAGCCACGGACAGACCCCAAAGAGGTAGATACAGACGCCCGAGGGGCAGAGGACAATCCCAAGGATCGTTTAGAGGCAGACAATGGCAAGCTCCTACACAAAGAGGTGGTGAGGATAACTCGCAATCATTCAGAAAGCAAGCCCAATGACTTTCCCCTTTGCATGCCAAGCAAGACTCAAATGGCAGCACCCTTAGGAGGAAAACTGGCATTATTTTCAAAAAATTGGCATATTGTCACAAAAGACAAATGGATCCTGGACATTATAAACAGAGGCTACAGATTCCATTTTCACACCCTTCCAAAAATGAGAGGCATGCCAAACCTGCCACACAATCAAAGGGCAGAGGCACAAAGGCAAATTACAGATCTTATAGACATGAAAGCTATTCAAGATGTACCTACGCAAGAACAAGGTCAAGGTTTTTATTCCAGACTATTCCTGGTACCAAGGAAGGGAAAAGATTGGAGACCTATTCTGGACCTATCCATCCTAAACACATTTCTACTTGTACCAAAATTCAAGATGCTCACTCTGCAGCAGTTTCTTCCCATGCTGGGCAAGGAGTCTTGGCTGGTAACATTGGACCTCAAGGAGGCATACCTGCATGTCCCAATCAGACAAAATTGCAGAAGATACCTCAGATTTCTTGCAGGTTCAACCCATTATCAATTCTCTGCATTGCCCTTTGGCTTATCTACTGCGCCCAGAGTATTCACGAAATGCCTGGCATCAGTAATTGCCTACTGCAGACTTCAAGGGATACAAATATACCCCTATCTGGACGACTGCCTGATCCAAGCGGACAACAAGCACATTCTTCTGAAACATCTGGCTTATGTAATAATGTTGTTGAACTTTCTGGGATACACAGTCAACAAAAAGAAATCAAGGCTAATACCCTCTCGAAAGATAATTTTCCTGGGTGCCAACTTGGACACAAACACCCAAATGGCCTACCTCACGCCAGAGAAGCAGGGGCAACTAACTCAATACTTCAGAACACTAGCAAATTGCACCAAGCTGACTGCAAGGAAAATCCTGCAGGCTCTGGGATTCATGGCATCTTGCATCTTACTAATCCCATGTGCAAAGCTGCATATGAGGAAACTTCAATGGTACCTGAAAAACCTATGGTCTCAACACAGCCACAGTTTGGAAACAATAATACCACTAATTCCATGTCTACAAAAGAAATTTCTGCGGTGGGCTCAAGCATGCCAAACAAACACAGGTCTTCCATTCAGCAAGCCTCAAGCAAATCAAGTCATCACAACAGACGCCTCGGACTACGCCTGGGGGGCGCACATGGCAGATCGGTGCATTCAGGGCAAATGGTCCCAAAAAGAAAAGCACCTTCACATCAATCAAAAGGAAATGCTAGCAGTAATAAATGCTATTATAGCTTTCAAAGACCTTCTGCAACCAGGTCAACTATTGATAAGAACGGACAACACTACAGTTATGTGGTACATAAACAGGGAGGAACACATTCATACCCCCTATGCAGACTGGCCATGTCCCTTTGGAACATGGCCATGGACTTACAAATCGAACTACAAGCACAGTACTTGCCAGGCAAGGAAAACACGCTGGCAGACAACCTAAGCAGAAATATGACAGACCCACACGAATGGAAGTTGCATCCAAAAGTTTTTACAGAAATAATCCAAGCATGGGGAAGGCCAGATATAGATATCTTTGCCTCCCACAAAAATCACCAATTGACAAAATTCTGCTGAAGGATTTTCCATCCAAAGGCCTGGAGAGTGGACGCTCTCTCTTTCAGTTGGACATCAATGACAGTTTATGCCTTCCCACCTCTTCCTCTGCTGCCCAAAGTTCTATTGAAAATCAGAGCAGACAGACCAAAGATGATTCTCATTGCTCCAGACTGGCCAAGACAACATTGGTACCCACTCTTGAGGAGCCTGATGCATTAACCGCCGTGGACCCTGCCTCTAATGCCTCTTCTCCTGACTCAGCACAGCTTCAAAACTCTTCACAGCCAGCTAAAAACACTCAATCTAGCCGCATGGAAGATTCCTTAGCATCACAACAGACCCTACTCTCCAAGGAGGTGCAGGATGTTGGAGGCTAGAAGGCAGTCAACTAGAAAAGCTTACTCCGCAAAATGGAAACGGTTTTGTGTCTGGAATGAGAAAAAGGGTCAGGATTCTGGAAAACTGAATTTCCCTCAGATACTACAGTATCTAGCTGAGCTGCTAAGCAGTGGACTTCCATTCTCCTCCATCAAAATCCATGCCTCAGCCATTTCTGCAGAATACAACACTGATCCACCCTTATTCTCTCACCCTCTCTTAAGACAGTTCCTCAGAGGGGCTAAGAATCTAAGACCCCCAAGGAAACAACCTGCTTGGGATCTCAATTTCATTCTGGAAAAACTGACCTTGCCTCCCTTTGAGCCAGCTGCCTCATCAGATTTGCAATATTTATCCTGGAAAACAGCTTTCCTTCTGGCTATTACCTCCGCTCGTAGAGTTTCAGAACTATAAGCTCTCATGGCTGTGCAGCCTTTTATCATCTTCCATCAGGACAGAGTTTCCTTACGAACCAACCCGTCCTTTATGCCTAAAGTGGTATCCAGGGTAGCTTTGAATCAGGCCATACAATTACCTACCTTTTATCCTAATCCTCAAAACAAAGGGGGAGAGATTACTACATTCCTTGGACATCCACAGACAACTACGTTATTATTTGGACAGAACAAAGCCTTTCAGAAAATCAGAAGAGCTCTTTGTGTCTTATGCTGTAGGAGCTCTAGGAAAGCCAATTTCCAAACAGACAATCTCAAAATGAATAGCCCACTGCATACGCTTTTGCTATTCTTTTCATGGCAAAACTGTACCTACAGGCATCAGATCTCACTCCCCAAGGGCCACAGCTACCTCCGCAGCTTTCCTCAGAGGAGTTCCTACCAAAGATATTTTGGAAGCAAATACTTGGAGTTCTGTGCATACCTTCTCCAAGCACTACCACCTACCATTATACTCCAAAACTAGAGCAGGCTTTGCCACTGCAGTCTTGCAGGGCATCCTGGCTCCTCCTAGTTCCACCTAGTGCCTACCACCCCTTTCTTAGCTTTGGGATTCTACCCATCTGTTATGACTGCAGCTGTATGCATGATGAACATAGTACAGTTTTGTACCTACCATAAATGTAGATGTTAAGAGTGCTAATACAGCTGCAGTCCAGGTTTCCCTCCCTCCTTCCCCTCTTGGGACAGGCCTATAGGCTAACACCTCCTCAAACAACTTGATTGGGGTATTCATTTATGGTATATTTGCTTGCAACTACTGTATTTTGATTATATTGCATTGCTTTATTACACAAATTTATGTATTGCCTTCCTTTTGGGGGCACCTGACATCTGGGGCAAGAAAAACTGAAGAAAATGGCGTCGGCTGGTTCCTTTATACCCCTGTCGCACTGACGTCAGGGAAGAAGCGACGACAACCGACGCCGGACCTAGACTTTGGAATTCGGCCGACCGAGGACCCGCCTGACGGCAGGAGAACCCATCTGTTATGACTGCAGCTGTATTAGCACTCACACATCTACATTTATGGTAGGTACAAAACTGTACTATTTAAGTAATAGGTTATTATTTAGAGACCAGTTACATCTTCTGGACCTCCTTAATGGTTTACCTATTAAATCTAATTTCACTGTGATTTTTGAGTGTTCAGATAAGTATCTAGGTTCCAGTTAAAGTTTCTGATATAATAAAAAAATCTAGCCTTGACCATGAATTATTGCATTTAGAATAGTAAGTATAGATGTTGCTTTTAGGCATAAATCTGACAATAGTTCAGTTAAAGCTGTTGATGCTTGAAGGTTACTTGGGTTGGAGTTACCAGTTTGGTCAATCCCAGGGTCAATAACTGTATTCCAGTCAACTCTAACAAAAAAGGTAATGGTTTGGGAGCTTATATAATATATTGTATATCTCGAGGATAAAGTCATGTTGTCTTAAGCAAGGGCCATAGACATTTAGAAAAAGGGTTGGTGTGCTAATTGAGGGTTTGAGCTGTAAAGAAACACCATCTGCCATTAGTGTCTGATTTATAATCTATAGTTGTTTCCTGAAAGATTTTTTAATAATAGCTACCTCTCTAGAACTGGAGCTATCCCCAGCTGTGATAATGTTTTACCCATTTTCTGTTCATATCTGCCTTCCATTCTTCCTTAATCATATGCTTTTCTTGTATGAAACCTTACATTCCCTAAACTGAATGAGACTCAAGTAGAATTCCTTAAAGCCCCATTTAAACAACCAGAAGTAGATATTATAGAAACATTAAAAATAGGTAAAGCACCAGGCCCAGATTGGTTTACAGCAGAATTTTATAAAACTTTCAATCAAAAACTATATGTCCTCTTAAAGATTTTCAATTTCTTTAAGTTGAATGTTTTAACTGATCGATATCTAAACAATTCTAGAGCTGTTTTTTATCCCTAAAAGTAACTTAGACAAGTCTAACCCTCACAACTACAGACCCGTATATTTGATAAATATGGATATCAAAATCCTATCCTTGATTTTAGCTGAAAGAATTAAGAAAATCATGCCTTTCGTAGTATCCCCCGAGCAACTTGGTTTCACATGTAATAGACATGCCTGGGATAACACAATAACTCTTGACTCTATGATTTATTTATCTAAGAATGATAAAAACTCAAGATATGCTCTAGTACTAGACGTCTGTAAAGCATTTGATAGAGTTAGCTGGATTTTTTTATTTGCAGTGCTATTATAGTTTAAATTTCCAGCTGATTTCATAGATCTTATTAAAATTTTATACAATGAGTCATGCACTTACCTCTTTATTAACAAAACACTGTCAAGCCCCATTAAAATATCTAATGGGACAAGCCAGGGATGTCCTCTCTCTCCCTATTTGTTTAATCTTTATATAGAGCCCTTTTTTCTTCATATTTCACAGGGTACCTTCCACTCAATCCTCAGATTTTATAAATACTAGAACAACTCTGTCTGCTTTAGCAGATGATTTAAATATCTACTTTGAACACCCCAGTTCAGATTTAAAGAAACTAATTACTTCAGTTGGTATATTTTCAGAAGTCTCTAACTACAGACTCAAATATAAGAAATCCCTCATTTTCCCTATTAATCCTTTAAGCCACAAAGAATATCTTTTCCCAGATAACTCTTTCAAACTTGCCTATTCCGCCAAATATTTGAGGATTCAGTTTGAACATAACCACCTATCCATGTACCAAAATAACCTATTAAAAATAATGGGCAAACATTACACGAGATATTTACCACTGGCAACAACTGAAACTCTCTATGCTATCTAAAGCAGCTATTATCAAAATGAATATCTTACTCAAGCTGTTTAATGCCTCTAATTTTACTATCCCAAACAACTTCTTTCTCAAAATTAAGAGAGTTAGCCAAATTCATCTGGTTTCCTAAATCAGTCAAAATTAATTACCAAAAAGTAACTTACCCTAAAGAAAGAGGGAGGACTTGGCTTACCGAGCTTTCAGCTTTACTACTGGCTTATTTGTGCAAATAGGATTATTTTAATCTCAAACTTTTGCCCTAAGAAAGACAACTATACAATGTGGGACATCTACAAACACAAAGACAAAACCCTGCAAGATTTCCGAAGAGACCTTAATCTTGGAAATAGATATACCATTATTCTACGTCCAATTCAAGAGCTCGTATCACTGTTAAACATTGAACCCTCTATTGTTGATAAAGATATGACTAGCTTGCTGGATGTTATTGAGAGTTTATCTAATAACAAAAGTATGTTTTCAAATACTTATAAACTGATTATTGCCACCAAATATGACTCAGTACTATTATTCTCTAAATATTGGGACCAACACGGAAGTATATTTGCTATATACCAGAAGCTCAAAGCAATTGATTCCACACTCAAATTTGCTCCTTTCAGAAAACTTATATACACGCAATTAATGATCAACAGTAACACCTATTACACTCCCTCCATTTTGGACAGATTTAATTCCACAATCTCCCCATCCTGCCCATGTTGTTCCTCCCCTCAAGCTGATCTCATTCATGTACTAAGGTTTTGTAAACATACACATAAGCTTTGGTGCTCATTAAAACTGCATTTGCAAAAAAAATGAGATGTCATAAATCGACTCTTTCTTGGGAGCTAGCGATTCTCCATATTACAGACCTCAACCTCTCGAAACTACATTACCATGTCTTAATCACTCTTTGCCTACTAATCAAGCTCTATATTACTAAAATTGTTCTGGATCATACCAACTTTTCCTGGAATGACATTAGGAATTTAGCAATCAAATTCATATCTTCTCAAAAACTCATTATTAGAAACATAAATAAACAAACTTACTTCCAGAAATTTTGGAATCTTGTATTTGAACACATCCTTCAAGACTGAGCCTAGAGCTTAAATGACAAGTCAGTAGAGATTTTATATATTTGTAGTGATCCTCTGTTAATCATTGCCTCATGTCTACCTTTAATAAACTCCTTCTCTACTAATACAAATCTCTGACCTTGATAGGGGGCCAACCTGGTTATGTCTGTACTCTGACTCCTCCTACCCTTAGGTTTTAGTAGCACTGTTTGTATATAGTGTATATAGTTTTCATAGATGGTTTGTTTATAGGAATGGTACACGAGCTTCATTTGTAATTGTACTGATCTATGTGAATGTCAGTCGATAATTTGTTGTTCCTGCTGCAGAAAAATAAGAAAAATTTAATTGGAAAAAAAAAAAAAAGTTTTTATACACTTGTCCCTAACCAGACCCAACAGCCATTGCTTTTCCGAACCCAGCAGCTGTTAAATATTTGGTTAATACCAAGCCTTCTCCTTCTGACAGAACCAGGTAATCTGTCTGACTTGAGGTTCCTAACCTGTATAACAGATTTATTGGTTGCTATAATCTCTGTAAGAAGGGTATCTGAGTTGCAAGCTTTTATGGTGAATCAACCTTGCCTCATTTTCCACAAGAACAAGGCATCTTTGAAAACAAATCCTTCTTGTATGCCTAAAGTGGTATCTGAGTTTACTTTATGCCAAGCTATCTATCTCCCCCAATGTTCATAGTGTTTCACTGTTGCAGTCATTACACTAGGGTTATCCTGCTGGCAGGCTACCCGCAGTCGGCCAGAATTTCATAGTCTAGATCCGGCGTCAGTTGCTGTCACCTCTTCCCTGATGTCAGTGCGCCAGGGGTATAAAAGATGCAGCCAACACCATTTTCTTCAGTCTTTCTTGCCGTGCGGTGCCCGAAGCAAAAGCAGTTCGCAAGTGCCGGTCGGCCGACTCGTGAGATTTTCAAAATTGAATTTCAGAACTGAAGTCTTCAATAAAGCTAAGTACCCCGTTGGGGAAACTTTTTCTTGCTCCAGTCCAGTGTCAGTAAAAGTTAAGAATTGTATTTCTTGTGGGAAGCAAATACCTCATAAGGATTTTCACTCTTACTGTATTCCTTGCCTAGGCCCTGACCATGACGTTACTAGTTGTCGGTTTTCTGCTAGATTCAACCAACGCACTATTAAGCATCTGTTTGATTTTGCTTTACATTACTTTGACAGAAGATTTAACTACATAATGCCATAGGAACAACCGATGACTGGAATTCATAAAAAATGCAAAGACAAAGAAAAGGACAGGCTTCCGAGGTCTAAAACCGACGACGAAGCCTCTCCTAGGCCAGTCGCCGGTTCTCAGTGAGGAGCTTTCGCAGCCCCTGACACCCGCTACCTCAGAGCCACAGACCGCATCCGACTCCCACGTGGAGACACCTAGGCCTCTGGAAACTCAAGGTATTGGGCCTACGGAAACTATTCCCTCAGATGGGTCCGGAGCCGCTGAGCAGGCATCGGCTTCTGAGGGTGTTTTCAGACCTTCACAGCTTACTATTACGTCCACTACAGCAGCCAAGGCAAAGTCAAAAACACCACTAAAGACAAGGAAACAAGTACAGCATTCTCCTGGACAGTCATCCATGCCAAAGAAACGGATGCTTAAAATGGCCGAGAACCTAATTACTTTGATCAGGGATTCCCATCCCCCTCCTGATAAAAGGCCTAGGCAAGACACTGACTGTGACTCTTCTGACCAGGTTTCTATTTCCTCTGATTAATCTTCAGGTCAGGGATATTCTGTCCCTCCCTATGAGGACTCTGATGCAGAAGAATATATACCTTCAGCCTCTCCACCTGAGGATTACTCTTTTGGGGAAACCTTCCACTCCATGATGGAGCATTTCCATTGGGAGAGCCAGGATTATTCAGAATCCAAGAAAAGGCTCAGAGACTTTCTTTTATTGCCTCAGCACAGGCCCCTGGCTATCCCCCTCTGCTTGATATTGTTGATTATGTTTTCTCTGAATCCAGTTCGTCTCCTGATTCTTTACCTCCTGCACCAGTCAAGCCAGACAGGTACTACAGGGTCCCAGGCTCTCATAAATTTCTTTATAGAAACCCTGCTGCTGACCCAGAAACAATTTCTCAGAGTCCCAAAGGGGTTAAGGCTTCCACTGCAAAAAACCCTGTTCCCTCTGATAGGGATTCCAGAGCTCTGCATAGATGGGGAAAAAAGTTTACACTTCTGCTACTTTAGCTGTAAGGGCTTTAAACTGCCAGTTTCACGTGCTTACATATCAACAATACCTAATGTCTTTGTTAAAACAGAAAATGCTTACAAACTCGGAATGTCCTGACAGTAAGGAAATGCAGGATTTATTGCATGCATCTGAACAAGTGGGAAAGCATACTCTGCAATGTGGTTTTGATTCATTAGAGGCTTCTTGCAGAGCCGTAGTTACAGGCTCTGTCATTCGAAGGCATGCTTGGTTAAAAGAACAAAGTTTACCTGATCATGTTAAAGTAAAATTATTGGATGCTCCACTACAGCATGATACATTGTTTGGTGTTAAGGCAGAAGAGGTGTTAAAGAAAATGGAGGATAAAGCAAAGTCTAGGCAGACAGTAAAGGATTTCTTACAGGTTCAGCCACCTATGTTTAGCAGAAACTGTCCTTCTAAAAATTGGTCCTTTCCAGTGTCAGACAGGCCACAAAGAGGCAGATACATACGCCCAAGAGGCAGATCCCAGCCCCAAGGCTCATACAGACCTAAACAATGGGGTGCTTCAGCCCCCAAAGGAGGAGAAGACAAATCACACCCATATAGGAAACAGTCCCAATGACTTCCCTCTACAAATGCCAAGCACTTACCTTTTGGCAGCACCCTTAGGGGGAAAGCTAGCAGTTCTCACAAAATTGGCACATGATCACCCAGGACAAATGGATACTGAATATTGTTTCTCAGGGTTACAGGTTCCACTTTCACACCCTTCCAAAAACAAAAGGTATGCCAGACCTGCCACAAAACCAATGGGCAGAGGCAAAAAACCAAATTTCTGCTCTGATGGACATGAGAGCTATTCAAAGAGTACCACAACAAGAACAGGGACAAGGATTTTACTCAAGACTTTTCCTGGTACCCAGAAAGGACAAAGCCTGGAGACCAATACTGGACCTGTCAATCCTAAATACTTTCCTGGATATTCCGAAATTCAAAATGTTAACACTGCAGCAACTTCTACTCATGCTGGGCAAGAAGGCTTGGTTAGTTACTTTGGACCTCAAGGAGGCATACCTGCATGTCCCAATCAGACAGTCTTGCAGAAGATACCTCAGATTCATAGCTGGCTCAATGCATTACCAATTCTCTGCACTGCCCTTTGGCTTATCTACTGCGCCCAGGATCTTCACAAAATGTCTGGCACCAGTAATTGCATTCTGCAGACAAAAAGGAATTCAAATATATCCCTACTTGGATGACTGCCTTATTCAAGCAGAGAGCAAGGACATTCTACTAAAGCATCTGGCATTTGTAAAAAGATTACCAATTTGACTAGCGTACACAGTAAACGAAAAAAAGTCAAAACTAGTGCCCTCTCAAGAGATAATATTCCTGGGTGCAAGCTTAAATACAACTGCCCAGATGGCTTATCTCATGCCAGACAAGCAAAGGCAACTGACTCATTATTTTCACATGATGGCAACAAAGACCCAGCTCCCTGCAAGAAAAATTCTGCAGGCTCTGGGCTTCATGGCATCCTGCATTCTACTAATTTCATATGCAAGACTGCATATGAGGAAACTACAATGGTATCTAAAAAGTGTTTGGACTCAACATTGCCACAGCTTGGAAACAATAATAACTCTTATTCCCTGCCTACAACAGGAATTGAGTTTTGATGGTGGGCACTGGCCTGTCACCACAACAAGGGACAGCCTTTCACCTTACCCACAGCCAGGCAGACAATAACAGATGCATCGGATTATGCCTTGGGGGCACACATGGCAGGAAAATGTATTCAGGGCACGTGGCCCAAGGAACAAATGCATCTTCACATCAATCAAAAAGAGATGCTAGCTGTACAGCATGCCCTGACAGCCTTCAAGAATCTACTACATCCAGGACAACTATTACTAAAGACGGACAATACCACAGTTATGTGGTACATAAGCAAGGGAGCACACATTCCTACCCCCTCTGCAGGCAAGCCATGACTTTGTGGAACACAGCACTGACCTATCAAGTACATCTGCAGGCACAATTCCTGCCAGGAAAGAAAAATACTCTGGCAGACGAACTAAGCAGAAATCTCTTGGATCCTCACAAATGGAAACTAAATCCACAGGTCTTCAGCATGATAAGGAAATGAGGACGCCCAGACATAGATCTTTTTGCCTCCCCTCACAACTGCCAACTACAGAGATTC
The DNA here is from genome assembly GCF_019279795.1 of Protopterus annectens. Classification (NCBI taxonomy): domain Eukaryota; kingdom Metazoa; phylum Chordata; order Ceratodontiformes; family Protopteridae; genus Protopterus; species Protopterus annectens. Next base: position 433,399,855 of record NC_056728.1, read on the forward strand.
TGCACAAGAACTTATCACTCACAAGCATGGAAAATGGATGCTCTATCCTTCAGCTGGAAAACACTGACAGTTTATGCCTTTGCTCCACTACCTCTTCTTCCCAAGGTGCTCCTAAAAGTCAGACAAGAGAAGTCAAAAATTATTCTGATTGCCCCAGACTGGCCACGCCAGTATTGGTACCCAATCCTAAAGAGCTTGTCTCAAGGCCCAGCCAGGCCTTTACCTCAAATTCCTCATCTTCTGACTCAACAAAACAATCAGATTCTGCACAGTCAACTCAGAACCTTAAATCTGGCTGCATGGCAGATAATATAGCCATACAGACCGCACCTCTCTCTAAAGCTGTTATGGATGTCATTTTAGAAGCCAGGAGGCCCAGCACTAGGAAATTTTATGCAGAAAAATGGAAGAGATTCTGTGCTTGGAACCAGCCACAAGGAATCTAACCACTTGTTCCAAATATACCTCAGATTTTACAATACCTTACTGAGATCCTGGACAAAGGCCTATCCTTCTTATCAATTAAGATCCATGCCTCTGCCATTTCAGCTCATTACAATACGGAACCTCCTATTTTCTCTCATCCACTACTAAGACAGTACCTCAGAGGGGCAAAAAACATAAGACCCCCAAGGAGAGCACCAATACCTACATGGGACCTCAGTTTTGTTTTGGAAAAGCTCACACTGCCTCCTTTTGAGCCACCTGATATAAAATTCTTATGGAAAACTGCTCTGCTCCTAGCAATAACTTCAGCAAGAAGAGTCTCAGAGTTGCAGGCATTAATGGCTGTGGAACCTTTCATCATTTTTCATCAGGACAGGGTTTCCCTAAGGACAAACCCAACATTTATGCCAAAGGTAGTATCCAGTGTGGCTCTTAACCAAACCATTCATTTGCCAACATTTTATCCAAATCCCCAGAATAAAGGGGAGAGACTTCTGCACACTTTGGACATACACAGACAGCTACACTTCTATTTGGACAAAACAAAAGCTTTCAGAAAAACTGAACAACTGTTTGTAGCTTATGCTAAAGGATCACAAGGAAAGCCTATCTCAAAGCAGACTATTTCAAAATGGATAGGACACTGCATTCGTTTCTGCTATTCACAGCATGGCAAATCAGTGCCTAAGGGTACTAGGCCACATTCAACCAAAGCAGCAGCCTTCCTCAGAGGAGTACCAACCAAAGACATTCTAGAGGCTGCAACCTGGAGTTCAGTGCACACTTTCACCAAGCACTACCACTTACCTCTCTACTCTGAATCCAGAGCAGGCTTTGCCACTGCAGTTCTGCGGGGCCTTGTAGCCTCTCCTAAACCTATTTAGGCCCAGCCACCCAACCTCAGCTTTAGGATTCAACCCAAGTGTAATGACTGCAACAGTGAAACACGATGAACATAGTACAGTTGTGTACTTCCATAAATGTAGATGTTCGAGTGTATTCACTGTTGCAGTCCAGGTTACCCACCCACCATCCCCCTTTTCTTGCTGGGACTTTTCTGTACTTCTCTATTCTATACAACCTGTGTGGTGTATTTGCTTGTAGATGAAGGAAATGTTTATATTAGTATATGCATGCTTCTTGGCATATTTTTTTAGCCTACCTGTTTGGGGGCACCTGACATCTGGGGCAAGAAAAACTGAAGAAAATGGCATTGGCTGCATCTTTTATATCCCTGGCGCACTGACGTCAGGGAAGAGGCGACAGCAACCGACGCCAGACGTAGACTTTGGAATTCTGGTTGACTGCGGGTAGCCTGCCAGCAGGATAACCCTAGTGTAATGACTGCAACAGTGAATACACTCGAACATCTACATTTATGGTAGGTACACAACTGTACTTTTTCTTTCCTGAACTTAAAAATGAGGGAGAAAGGATACACTGTACCTTGGATGTCCACAGACAACTCTGGCACTGTCTTGACAGAACTAAATCTTCCAGATGTTCAGATCACGTGTTCATTTCTTGTGAAGTTAAGAAGGGACAACGTGTGTCAAAACAGACCATTTCCAAATAATTGTTTAAGGCTATTACTTTTTGTTATACTTTGCATGACAATTTTATTTTTGGCAGGATCAAGGCCCACTCTACAAGGACTTTGGCTATTTGGAAAGGGTTGGGTTCTAGAAGTATTTTGGTCCTTTGTACGTACTTTTACAAAGTTCTGTAAAATTAGATTCCTTTTCTAGGTCTAGATCATGCTTTGCTAGTACCATTCTCCAGGGGCTCCTTCCACCTCCTAAATATGGTTAGGTTTGGTCATCTACCCATGTAGCTAAGGCTACTACAGCAGTGATCAATATAAAACGTATATTACAGTTGTGTAAATTGAACTTACCACAACAATAGATGTTTGAAGGCTGACTGTTGCAGTAACCATTCCCTCCCTCCATACCCCTTGTTTTTGTGTGTTTTTTTATGCCAGGGGTGGACATTTTTTTTTTTTTTTTTTTGGTTATTCTTAGCTTTGTCCCTTCAGGGTTCAGCCTCCATGTCTCTGTTGGCAGGAAAGCTCTGAAGAGCTTTGCATCTAAACTTGTCTTTTAGTCAACTCAACTTTAGCTGCTTGACCGTTTAGGCACATAGAAGTTGCCCTGAAGCTTTGGAAGCTGGACTGCTGTTATATCCTTGGTAGAATATAACCTGTGTAACTAAGGCTACTACAGCAGTGATCATTTGAACATCTACTCTTATGATAAATTCTGTTTATATAGCACTAATTTTTGAATTCTCCATTGGATAACGTTAGTTTTAGATTACCTGCTGCATCGCTCTTAATGAAGTCTGATGAGAGAGATATGCTGAACAATGGGATCTTAGCCTTCCTTCTCCAAGTTGACTAATGGATTTAATGCTCACCCTTCTACTTACTTTTAAGGCAAAATAAATAGTCCCAGCAAGCTATTGGTAAGCAAACATTTCAAAAAGTTATAGCAAGGAGTTTGCAAAAAGTAGTGGATCCATGCAAAACTAAAGATAGTCTAGCAAGTAAGTCTCTGTGACTATTTACAAGCCATTTCCCTCCCACCCTGGCAAGCCCCAACTCTATCAAGGTTACTTTTGACATTGCATTCTTCCTGTATTCTGAGGGATTCCCTCCTCATTTGTCAGAGTAAACACTTCTTTCCCACCTGTCATAGAACATTCACTCTCGGGGGGGGGGGGGGTTTTGAGAAGATCAGGTCCATATCATATGAGCGAATAAGAAAAACCACGAACTCTCAGAATCTCGAAAGTACCGGACCTTGAACTTGCTATTGTGGGAGTCTATACCCCCCACACACCCCACTAAATATATATTCTAACTCTGAGATCACACTACAGTGAAGAAAGGGCAAATATTCCATTCTTCACTGTACCGCAATCTCAGAAAAGCACTTCAAAGTCCAGTACTTTTGAGATTGAGCATTCGCGGTTTTTCTTATTCCTCATGTGATATAGACCCGAGAAGATCTCCCTCCGCCTCTTTTAGGAGAAAGGTCTTATTCAAAATTTCTTCTTATACAAAGTCACCTAATTGTTATCTTTTAATTTTTCTTTGAGTTTTCTGGTAACTTTACATTTTTAAAGATGCATGTCATTGTATTCCTAGCTCCACATGTCAAGTTTCTAAAGGCTTTTGTAACTCTGGAGAACATTATTAGTTTTTCTGCATTAACCATTGGTCTAATCACTGTTGTAAGGGTATATACAAATTGTCTAGCTCCCTTGATAACCTACTGCAGACTGTTCACATTTTTCCTTGTTTAGACAGTTTGCCTTTTTTGCATCCTATTTTTCAAAGTGTCATGGATCTTCTACACAGACCGGGATTCCAGGAGAATATACAGATGTCATGACTGACTATCTCACATTCGTGTTTTCCTGTGGTGCCTGTAGGAACACCTCAGTACAAAGAGGTTTTCTTCCACATGAAAAAAAAAGATGCGTGTCTAGATCTATTCCTGGGTTTTTCTCCTTAGACTACTCTCTGATAGAAAATTCCCCAGGATTCTGGGTCACATCTATGGTTTGCATGATATTATTTGCAAGACTCTACATGACAGAAATCAGTTGGTAACTGTAGTGTTTATGGCCCCAACATCTACATCCCCTGACTTTTCAGTTTTGTGATTTGTGAATGGGATTTTTGGCTGGATGCACCATATTTTTTCTTAATCCATGTCTTATATTCTGTCTCTTAGCGCCAACAGCATCATATCTATGGGGATAAAACTGCAAGGTCTTTGGAACAGACAGAACACACACACACAGATCCAGTGTTGTCGTCTTTGTCTGGCTTCAACCTGTGGGGTATCACATCTGATACCAACCAAATCCTCTAGACTTTAACTTGCCGGGCTCCTCTACTACCAACAATCCTCAACTCCCAGTCGATACCCCAGATCAATTTTGCTGATATTCCAGTCAGGAGGTGGATTCGCTCTCGCCACTACACTATATCCTTTTTGATATCCTTTTCCAGGTTTCTTCCCTAGTCTGTATTTATATCTTGTATAGAACAGGTAAAATAGTTAGCTAGATTTGAGTAGTAAGGATTCTTTTAGGATTTGTAGTCTTTTTGTGTGTGTGCACAGCAGTGGGCTTTAAGGTTTGCAGATATTTAGTAGGCTAATGACCACAAGGGACTTTTTAAGTCTAGCTATGCATCCCAAATCTCTGAGATGTCCTGGTAGCCTTGCTAGTGTAAGCAGAGGCTTGGGAGGTGAACCATTTATAGGCTGCCTATGTCCATTAGAGAGAGAGGTGCCAAACAAGGGATGAATTTCCTGTTCCCCATCCAGTTGTCCAAGTTTCACTTTAATTGAGTTGGGGAGGAACTCTATTTGGATGATGAGCCTGTTCCAGAGAAGAAACGATATTGACTTGCCTGTCTTTCCAGCAGGTCCTGTTTATATCACAGGCAAGGTTTATGTCTTTAGAATGGATAATTCTGGTGCTGTTTGTAATGTGGATATGCAGGAAGCCCATCAAAGAGGGGTCTGACAATGCCTTGTATGCCAGGCATAGATCTCCCCTCAACAGCCTGTAGGAGACGTTGAGGTGGTTTGCATAGGACATGTTACTTGCACCCTGTATTCTTTTAGTGAGGAACCTCTGTGGACGTTCCAGCTGTTTTCTGCCTGGTTAAGAGCATACCACAGGAGGGTTTGTACTCAATGATAGGTCTGATGAATGCCGAACACAATGGAACAATGATCGCCTTGGACTTAGATGTCATATCTCTGTTGATAAGTGGTTCAACATAGAATGATTTCCTCATTACTGTAGACATGTGATGGTCAAAGGCTAGAATATTGGCTGTGTGTGTCCTCAAGTCCCTGATTACTGGGTCATCTCTTAGGGGTGTGTTGTCAGTCCAATAGTTACCAGGGATGGATGACTTCCCGAAGGATACTTTTATGCATTTCTTGGCATTTTCTTTTCAGTCCATGGCTCTGATCAGCTATTTGTCTGCCATCCCTTCCTGGAGAAAATTTGTGTCAGTGTGTGTGTGTGTGTGTGTGTGTGTGTGTGTGTGTGTGTGTGTGTGTGTGTGTGTGTGGGGGGGTTCTATGAATGATCCTAATTTGCAGTCATCTGCAGATTTAGTCAGCCAGAAGTAATTGACATTGGCCTGGACTTCAGAGAAGTAAATGCCAAAAAAGAGCGGTCCAAGGACCAGTCACTGAGAGAGACTGTCTTTGACTATCCTTTTTGTAGAGGTGGTCTCACCATTTCTAACTTTTACAAGGTTTTGTCTGTGAGCCAGCTGGCTGTCCACCGGGTGACATAAGGGTTTACACCTAACCTCTTGAGTTTGTAAACCGTGCCTGAGTGAGGGTATTCTGTCAGGTGCCTTGGCCAGGTCAAAGTAGGCAGTTTGAAACGTTTTGCCCTCATCCATTGCTTTGGTGATCTTCCCAAAGAAGTCCACCACGTTGAGTAGGCTTGATCTGCCCTTGACAAAACCAAACTGGGTTGGGTCCATTCTCTGGAGGTTTACTATATCATTATTGATCATTTCCATGATGATTCTTTCCATGGCTTTGCATATGTGACTAGTGAGAGTTATTGGTCTATAGCTTCCAGGGTCTGTAGATGGTCGACCTTTTGCAGAGAGATGATTGTTATTCATTTGTGAGGCTCAAAGCCTCTTTGGAGGCTACAGTTAAATAGCAATTCCAGAGGGCCTGATAGGTTGTTTCACGCTATTTAGAAGACATCGTGGGCTATTGTCTGGGCCCACTGATGTATTGTTCTTTGGCGTAGGGAGGACATTAAGGACCTGTTCCTTAGTGATAATAGGGGAGTTGTATTTGATAGTATTTCCTGAGGCGAGGTTAAGGAGGAGAGATGGGAAAGCTGAAACTGAATTTGTTGACCAGTAGGTTTGCTATATCTTCTCAGTATAGGTGGTTTCATTAACAGTGAGCTCTGCACACAGTTTTGTATTGCCTTTGAAGTTAGACATAGCTAAAGAAAGCCTTGTGGTTGCCCTTTTTCCTGAGAGACCAAATTTACCTCCTGCGTTCCGAGAGTTATGCTATGTTGACTTTCTGTGTTTTGTGAGGTAGTCTGTTCTTTAGGGTTAAGTATGTAGGTTAGCTTACTGTTTGCTCTGTGTGTGTGTGTGTGTGTGTGTGTGTGTGTGTGTGTGTGTGTGTGTGTGTGTGTGTGTGTGTGTGTGTGTGTAGAGCTGGAGTTTCTTTAGTCGAGCTGCATACGGTATCTGTTTGAGGCCCATGATCCTCTTGGTGAGGTACTTCTGTGGTCTTTCCAGCTGTTGCAGGTGTCGAGTAAGGTACATCCCAAATGGGGCATTGTACTCTATTATGGGCTTGATGAGCGATGAGTAGAGGGGCACAATGACCTCTCCTGATCTAGATGTGAACCCTTTCGTGATTAGGTGGGCTATATAGAAGGATTTTCTAACCACTTTGGCAATGTGATTATCAAAGGAGAGGTTGCTATCTACTTGGTTCCCGAGATCCCTAATTACATCTTCGTACTTAGTGGCTTACCACCCATGTGGTAGTTCGTGGGCACTTTGTTTTTCCCAAAGGGGATGACTATGCACTTTTTGGCATTTAGCTTGAGGCCATGGTTCTGACACCAGGTATTCATCTCCGTGAGACCTTCTGGAGAATGTCTCTGCCGGAGAGTCGATTATGGCCCCCAGTTTGCAATCATCTGCGAACTTGGTCAGCCATAGTCCTCCCGTGTTTGCCTGTACCTCAGAGAAGTATATACAGAACAGGAGGGGTCCCAGGACTGAGCCCTGTGGAACGCCACTTGTAACCGGTTTAGAGTCGGATATGGCACCCACAACTCTGACCATGTGAGTTCTATCCATGAGCCAGTTGGCAACCCATCTTGTGATATAGGGGTTAATGTTCAAGCTGATAAGCTTATCTATAATGCCAGAGTGGGGAATGGTGTCAAAGGCGTTTGCGAGGTCCAGGTAGGCTGTGTGGACTACCTTTCCCTCATCTATGGCCTTGGTAACTGTTTCAAAGAAGTCAACTAGGTTTAGGAGGCAAGATCTGCCTTTAACAAATCCGAATTTGGTCGGGTCCAGTGTCTGGAGGTTCCCAATGTCTCTGTTAATGAGTTCCATGATGATGTTCTCCATAGCTTTGCAGACCAGGCTAGTCAGGCTTATAGGGCGATAGATGTTCATCATGTTTCACTGTTGCAGTCATTACTCTTGGGTTATCCTGCTGGCAGGCTACCCTCAGTCGACCAGAATTCCAAAGTCTAGGTCCGGCGTCGGTTACTGTCGCCTCTTCCCTGACGTCAGTGCACCAGGGATATAAAACATGCAAACAACGCCATTTTCTTCAGTCTTTCTTGCCGCGCGGTGCTCGAAGCAAAAGCAGTTCGCAAGTGCCGTTCGTCCGACTCCTGAGATTTTCAAATCCGAATTTCAGAACCGAAGTCTTCATTAAAGCTAAGTACCCCGTTGGGGAAACTTTTTTCTTGCTCCAGACCGATATCAGAAAAGTTAACAATTGTATTTCTTGTGGGAAGCAAATACCTCATAAGGATTTTCACTCTTACTGTATTCCTTGCCTAGGCCATAATCACAATGTTGCTAGCTGTCAGTTTTGTACTAGATTTAACCAACGCACTATTAAGCGTATGTTCGATTTTGCATTTCATTACTTTGGCCTAAGATTTAATTATGTAGTGCCGTCGGACCAGCCGACAACCGGAGTTTACAAAAAACGCAAGGACAAGGAAAAGGATAGGCATCCGAGGTCCAAAACCGACGAGGTCTCTGCTAGGCCAGTCGCCGGTTCTCAGTGAGGCTCTTTCGCAGCCCCTGGCACCCGCTACCTCAGAGCCACAGGCCGCTTCCGACTCCCACGTGGAGCCGACTGGGCCTCTGGATACTCAAGGTATTGGACACTCGGAAATCATTCCCTCAGATGGGTCCGGAGCCGCTGAGCAGGCATTGGCTTCTGAGGGTGTCTTCAGACCTACACAATTATATATTAAGCCATCTTCAGCTTCAACGACTAAAGTAGCTCTAAAGACAAAGAAACAAGTACAGCATTCTCCTACTGAGACTTCCATGCCTAAAAAACAGATGCTCAAAATGGCCGAAGACCTAATTACTTTGATCAGGGGTTCCCATCCCCCTCCTGATAAGAGGCCTAGGCAAGAGACAGAGTATGATTCTTCTGATCCGGTTTCTATTTCCTCTGATTCCTCTTCTGAACAGGATTACTCCATGCTTCCCTATGAGGATTCTGATGCTGAAGAATCCATTCCTTCAGCCTCTCCTCCTGAGGATTATTCTTTTGGGGAACCCTGCATACCATGAGGGAGCATTTCCACTGGGAGAGCCAAAATTATTCTGAATCTAAGAAAAGGCTCAGAGACTTTCTGCTACTTCCTCAGCACAGACCCCTTGCTATTCCTCCTGTTCTAGACATTGTAGATGATGTATTTTCAGAGTCGGGCCTGTCCCCTGACTCTTTACCCCCCTGCACCTGCTAAGCCAGACAGATACTACAGGATCCCGGATTCTCATAAATTCCTATATAAAAACCCCTCTGCTGACCCAGAAACTATATCTCAGGGTCCCAAAGGGGTTAAAGCTTCAACTGCAAAAAAACATGTCCCCTCTGATAGGGATTCTAGGGCTCTAGACAGCTGGGGGAAAAAAGTCTACATTTCTGCTACCCTGTCTGTAAGGGCTTTAAGTTGTCAGTTTCATATGCTTAAATATCAGCAATATTTAATGTCACTGCTTAAACAGAAATTGTTGACAAATACTGAATGTTCAGAGAACAAGGAATTGCAGGATTTATTACATGTAGCTGAACAAGTGGGAAAGCATACTTTGCAATGTGGTTATGGAGGCCTCTTGCAGGGCCGCTGTTACAGGTTCTGTTATTAGAAGGCATGCTTGGTTAAAGGAACAGAATCTGCCTGATCATGTTAAAGCAAAATTATTAGATGCACCATTACAGCATGATACTTTGTTTGGTACTAAAGCAGAAGAGGTGTTGAAAAAAAATGGAGGATAAAGCAAATTCCATGCAGACAGTCAAGGATTTCTTACAGGTGCAGCCACCCAGGTTTAGCAGGAACTGACCTTCTAAAAATTGGTCCTTTCCAGTGTCAGACAGACCACAAAGAGGTAGATACAGGCATCCCAGAGGCAGATCTCAGTCCCAAGGCTCATACAGGCCTAAACAATGGGGTGCTCCTACCTCCAAAAGCGGAGAAGACAAATCACAACCTTACAGGAAACAGTCCCAATGACTTTCCTCTACCAGATCCAAACACTTTTCTTTTGGCAGCCTCCTTAGGGGGAAAACTAGCACATTTTTCATCAAATTGGCAAATGGTTACCCAAGACAAATGGGTCCTGAACATAGTGCCCAAGGCTACAGGTTCCATTTTCACACTCTACCAAGGTCAAAAGGTATGCCAGGCCTGCCACACAATCAATGGGCAGAGGCACAAAAATAAATTACAGCCCTTATGGACATGAGGGCCATTCAGCAAGTGTCACAACAAGAGCATGAGGGCCATTCAGCAAGTACCACAACAAGAGCAGGGGCAAGGATTTTACCCCAGACTTTTCCTAGTACCCAGAAAGGACAAAACCTGGAGACCAATACTGGACCTGTCTATACTAAATACGTTTTTGGAAGTTCCAAAATTCAAGATGTTGACTCTACAGCAGCTACTGCCCATGCTGGGCAAGAAGGCTTGGCTCGTAACTTTGGACCTAAAAGAGGCATACTTGCATGTCCCAATCAGACAATCTTGCAGAAGATACCTCAGATTCATAGTAGGCTCAATGCATTGCCATTTCTCTGCACTGCCCTTTGGCTTATCTACTGCTCCCAGGGTCTTCACAAAATGCCTGGCACCAGTAATTGCGTTTTGCAGACAAAAAGGAATTTAAATATATCCCTACTTGAACGACTGCCTAATTCAAGCAGAGAACAATGACATTCTTCTAAAGCATCTGGCGTTTGTAAAAAGATTACTAATTAGCCTAGGGTACACAGTAAACGAGAAGAAATCAAAACTAGTGCTCTCTCAAGAGATCATATTCCTGGGTGCAAGCTTAAATACAGCTACCCCAGATGGCTTATCTCACGCCAGACAAACAAAAGCAACTGACTACTTAAAGAAATTGGCAACAAAAACCCACTTATCTGCAAGGAAAATCCTGCAGGCCTTAGGTTTCATGGCATCCTGCATTCTACTTATTCCATATGCCAGACTGCATATGAGGAAACTACAATGGCATCTAAAAAGTGTTTGGACTCAGCATTGCCTCAGCCTGGAGACAGTAATTGCACTCATTCCCTGCTTGCAACAGGAGTTTCAATGGTGGGCAGAAGCCTGTCACCACAAGGGTCTGCCATTCAGTTTACCCACAGCCAGACAGACATTGACAACGGATGCATCAGATTATGCCTGGGGGGCCCATATGGTAGGAAAATGTATTCAGGGCACATGACCTGCAAACCAGATGCATTTTCACATCAATCAAAAAGAGATGCTAGCTGTTCAAAATGTCCTGACAGCTTTCAAGGACCTGCTTCACCCAGGACAGTTACTGATAAAGACTGACAACACTCTGGTCATGTGGTACATAAACAAGCAGGGAATTACACATTCCCACCCTCTGTGCAGACAAGCAATGACCTTATGGGACACAGCATTGGCTTTTCAAGTTCACCTGCAAGCACAATTCCTGCCAGGAAAAACAAATACTCTGGCAGACGAACTAAGCAGAAACCTCATGGATCCCCATGAATGGAAACTGGATCCACAAGTCTTCAGCATGATAAAAAGGAAATGGGGATGCCCAGACATAGATCTATTTGCCGTCCCTCACAACTGCCAATTGCAGAGATTTTGCACAAGGATTTACCACAAGCAAGCATGTAAAGTGGACGCCCTATCCTTCAGCTGGAAAAATCTAACGGTATATGCTTTTCCCCCACTGCCTCTCCTTCCCAGGGTACTCCTAAAGGTCAGATAAGTAAAGCCATAAATGATACTGATTGCACCAGATTGGCCACGCCAGCACGGATACCCAATCCTAAAGAGCTTGCTCAAGGTCCAGCATGGATATTGCCTCAAACTTCTCACTTGCTGACCCAAAAAAACAATCAGCTCCTGCACAGCCAACTCAGGACCTTAAATCTGGCAGCATGGCGGATAATGTAGCCATTCAGAATACTCCTCTTTCAAAAGCTGTTATTGATGTTATCTTGGAGGCCAGGAGGTTCAGTAACAGACAATCTTATGCAGAAAAATGGAAGAGATTCTGTGCTTGGAACCAGGAACAAGGCATTGACACATGTGTACCAAATATCCCTCAGATTTTACAATACCTAACTGAGATGCTGAACAAAGGCCTTTCTTTCTCATCAATTAAGATTCGTGCCTCTGCCATTTCAGCCCACTACAATATGGAACCACCCATCTTTTCTCATCCTTTAATAAGGCAGTACCTCAGAGGGGCCAAAAACATTCGGCCTCCAAGGAGAGCACCAGTTCCGGATGGGACCTCAATTATGTTTTGGAAAAACTCACACTGGCTCCTTTCAAGCCAGCATCAACAGCAGATATAAAATTCTTATCCTGTAAAACAGCTCTGCTCCTAGCAATAACCTCTACAAGATGAGTCTCGGAGTTACAAGCACTAATGGCTGTGGAACCTTTCATCATTTTTCATCCAGACAGGGTTTCTCTGAGGACAAACTCTACATTTATGCCTAAGGTGGTGTCCAGTGTGGCCCTCAACCAAACCATTCATTTGCCTACCTTTTATCCAAATCCACAGAACAAGGGTGAGAAAAGTCTGTATTCTTTGGACATACATAGGCAGTTACGCTTCTACTTGGTAGAACTAAAGCTTTCAGAAAGACTGAGCAACTTTTAGTGTCATATGCTGCAGGATCACAAGGAAAGGCTTTCTCAAAACAGACTATTTCTAAATGGATAGGCCATTGCATCCGCTTCTGCTATTTTCAACATGGCAAATCAGTGCCTAAGGGCATTAGGCCTCATTCCACCAGAGCAGCAGCCTTCCTCGGAGGAGTACCAACCAAAGACATCTTAGAGACTGCAACTTGGAGTTCAGTGCACACCTTCACAAAGCACTACCACTTACTTCTTTACTCTACTCTAAGTCGAGAGCAGGCTTTGCCACTGCAGTTCTGCAGGGCCTCATAGCCTCTCCTAATCCTATTTAGCCCAGCCACCCATCCTCAGCTTAGGGATTCAACCCAAGAGTAATGACTGCAACAGTGAAACACGATGAATATAGTACAGTTGTGTACCTACCATAAATGTAGATGTTCGAGTGTATACACTGTTGCAGTCCAGATTACCACCCTCCACCCCCCTTTTCTTTGCTGGGACTTATCTGCACTTCTCTATCCTGCACAACCTATTTGGTGTATTTGCTTGTAGATGAAGAAAATGTTATTTTTGTGCATGCATTTTTGTTGGCATATTTTTCATCCTACCAATTTGGGGGCACCTGACATCTGGGGCAAGAAAAACTGAATAAAATGGCGTCGGCTGCATCTTTTATACCCCTGGCGCACTGACGTCAGGGAAGAAGTGACAGCAACCGACACCGGACCTGGACTTTGGAATTCTGGTTGACTGAGGGTAGCCTACCAGCAGGATAACCCAAGAGTAATGACTGCAACAGTGAATACACTCAAACATCTACATTTATGGTTAGGTGCACAACTGTACTTTTCCAGGATCCGTTATGGCACCACCTTTGTGGAGCGGGATAACTGTTGCTGTGTGCCATTCTTTGGGGTACATAGCCTGTGCTAAGGCTGGGTTTGAACAGTGAATTTAGGTGAGGGTTTAGTTCATTTTGGAGGTCGTGTAAGACGCAGCCTGGGATACTATCCGGTCCCATTGATGCTGTGTTTTTGGCTTTGGAAAGGGCTGTTTTCACCTGTGTCTGTGATGTCTGGGGCTCTGCATTCTTCTGGGATGGACAACGGGCCCTTTTGAGGGTGGTGGGGGGGGGGTAAAGTTTGCACTGAACCTCTCAGCCAGGATGCTGGCAATGTCAGTTGGTTCATTGTATTTTTTACCATTTTTGCACTAGCTCAGAGCATATCTGAGAGTTGCCACCTAGATTCTTGACCTAGCTAAAGAAGGCTTTGTAATTATCTTTAGAGTGTTTGGCAATTTTTCTTTCGAAGCTGGCCTTGGATGATTTTATGAGGGATCGTAGTTTCTTGCTAATACTGATCAGGGATGCCTTCCCTTTTTGGTATCTGCTCCATCATGTAATAGTTTCCTCCTTTTGTTGTATAGCTTATTTATGGCCGGGGTCCACCAGGCTGGTTTCCTCTTTGTGGAGGAGTGGGTCTTGGATTTACTTGGGATGGCTCGATCCATGCATTTCTGTAGGTGCTCACAGAATGCATTTGTAAAGGATTCTGTGGTTTGGGCAGCTTTATCCTTAAGCAAGGGGGCTTTGAAACTTTCCATCTCGGTCTTGAAGTGTGAAGTTTGCTTTTGAAAAGTTTTCACAGTGGATGTTCATCGTGCATACAGCTGCAGTCATAACAGATGGGTTATCCTGCCATCAGGCGGGTCCTCGGTCGGCCGAATTCCAAAGTCTAGGTCCGGCGTCGGTTGTCGTCGCTTCCTCCCTGATGTCAGTGCGGCAGGGGTATAAAAGAGGCAGCCGACGCCATTTTCTTTAGTCTTTCTTGCCGCGCGGTGCCCGAAGCAGAAGCAGTTCGCAAGTGCCGGGTCGGCCAGCTCCTGAGATTTACGAAAGTATTTCAGACGAAGTCTTCTTGAAAGCTAAGTACCCTGTTGGGGAAACTTTTCTTGCCTCAGACCGATGTCAGACAAAGTTAATTCATGTGGGAAGCAAATACCGCATAAGGATTTCCACTCTTACTGTATACCTTGCTTAGGCCTAGACCACGACGTCTCAGCCTGCCGTTTTTGTGCTAGATTCAACAAACGCACTATTAAGCGTCGGGCGGAGTTCGCCCTTCACTTTTTTGGCAAAAAATTTAATTATATTATGTCGTTGGATACTCCGACTCCAGTTTTGAGCAAAAAACGCAAAGATAAGGGCCGACATACGAGGTCCGCACCACCTACTGATATCACGCTAAGGCCGACTACCGGTTCTCCGGTACTCAGCGAGGCGCCTACGCAGCCCCTGAGTACCGATGACAATGCATTACCGGTGTCTTCAGTACCCGAGGTCGCAGGCTCCACGGCCCCCATTCCTACTACAGATACCGATGCCACTCCTGGCGGGGAAACTCAAAATTTAGACAGGCCTGCCATTTCTCAAGGGGTCTTCAGGCCTTCCTCCTTCCCTATTAAAGCCTTCACTAAATCTAAAACAGCCATGAAAACCAAAAAACAGGTTCCTCAGACACCCTCTCAAGGCACCATGCCTAAAAAACAGATGCTTAAAATGGCTGAGGATTTGATTACTCTTATCAGGGGTTCTCAACCCCCCTCTGACAAAAGGCCCAGATTAGAGGAAGACTACCCTTCCTCAGATCAAGCTTCTATTACCTCAGAACTATCTGAGGACCAGGATTGTGCCTATTCTCCATTCGAAGACTCTGATGCATAGGAGTCTATTCCCTCGGTCTCCCCCCCTGAGGACTTCTCTTTTGGGGAAACCCTGCATACATTGAGGGAACACTTTCACTGGGAAGGCCAAGATTACTCAGATTCCAAGAAAAGGCTCAGGGAATTTCTTCTGCTTCCCCAGCATAGGCCTCTGGCTATCCCTCCTGTTTTAGATATATTAGGTTCATAGGTTTATACTAGGCTATCTGCCCCAAGGCATTTATAAGCCTAGCCCGAATTTTTGTGGCTTACGCCACCCCTTATATGAAAAAATACTGTACCCATTAGTTTGTTGTGCCTCTGTCCAGTAGTGACACAGAGATGATTCCCGGGGTAAACCTACGATCTCCCATCCACAGGTCAAGATTTCTCTTGAACAGAGCCAGCGAGGTGCTCTGCCTCACATGGACCGGGACTCTATTCCACAGCATAGGGAGTCTCTGAGTGATAAATCTATCCCTCCAGCACGTCCTATTTATATCCGTGCTAAGGTTTAAGTCGCTTGCTCTAGTGGTTTTGGTGGATTTGGATTTTTTGAGGTGGAGCATGTCCATTAATTCCGGGTTGGACATGGCCTTTGTATGTCAGGCACATGTCACCTCTGAGCAGACGGTATGCGACTGAATAGAGCTGGAGTTTCTTCAATCTGGCAGCATATGACAGATTTTGGAGTCCCTTTATCCTTTTGGTGAGAAACTTTTGGGGTCTCTCCAATTGCTGCAGATGTCGGGCGAGATACATCCCGAATGGGGCATTGTACTCTATCATTGGTCTGATAAGTGAAGAGTACAGTAACAATGACCTCACTAGATCTGGATGTGAATCCCTTCATGATCAGGTGGGCAATGTAGAAGGTCTTTCTAACCACTTTAGCAACGTGAGTGTCAAAAGAAAGGCCACTGTCAACCTGGGTCCCCAGGTCCCTGATAACCTCTTCTGTGCTTAGTGGATTGCCACCTATATGGTAGCTTGGGGTTACCTTGTTTTTCCCGAAGGGTATGACTGTACATTTTTTGGCATTTAACTTCAGGCCATGGCTCTGGCACCAGCTATCTGTTTCCGTGAGTCCCTTCTGAAGGATATCCGTGTCCGATGCACTTTCCACTATGGCGCCCAGTTTGCAGTCGTCTGCAAACTTTGTCAGCCAAAGACCTCCCATGTTGGCCTGTACTTCTGAAAAGTAGATGCCGAACAATAGGGGGCCAAGGACCGAGCCCTGTGGGACACCACTTGTGACCGGCTTGGAGTCTGACATAGCGCCAGCAACTCTAACCCTGTGGGTTCTGTCCTTAAGCCAGTTTTCAACCCATCTTGTGACATATGGGTTTACATTTAAGCTGATAAGTTTTTTTACAATACCCGAGTGGGGTATTGTGTCGAAAGCCTTTGCAAGGTCAAGGTAGGCTGTATGGACTGCCTTTCCCTCATCAATGGCCTTGGTGACTGTTTCGAAGAAGTCGACCAAGTTCAAAAGACATGATCTTCCCTTGACGAAGCCAAACTGGGTCAGGTCCAATGTCTGCAAGTCCCCTATATCTTTGTTTATGAGCTCCATTATGATCCTCTCCATAGCTTTGCAGACTAGACTTGTTAAGCTTATGGTGCGGTAATTACCAGGGTCCGTAGAGGCACCACCTTTGTGGAGTGGGACCACAGTTGCCGTACGCCACTCCTTGGGCACGTATCCTGTGGTAAGGCTGAGATTAAACAGCTGCCTTATGTGCGGGTTTAATTCCTCATTTAGCTTGTGTAGCACACAGCCGGGGACACCATCCGGTCCCATTGATGCTGTGTTTTTAGCTTGAGAGAGAGCAGCTTTCACCTGCGCATTTGAGATGTCTGGGAGGCTACACTCCGCTGGGATAGTTATCTCTCCTTTAGGGGAGGGGGGTGAAGTTTGCACTGAACCTGTCTGCCAGTATGTTGGCAATGTCTGTGGGTTCAGTGATTTTTGTATCATTTTGGACTAATTCTGAGCATATCTGGGAGTTTCCACCCAGGTTCTTAACATAGCTGAAAAAGGCCTTATGATTGTCCTTTGAATCCATGGCAATTTTTCTCTCAAAATTGGCCTTAGTTGATTTTATGAGTGCTCGTATTTATTTACTAATAATGATCAGGGTGACTTCCTTTTATGGATTTTGTTCTATCATGTAATAGCTTTCTCCTCTTATTGTAAAGTTTGTTAATGGCTGGGGTCCACCAGACTGGACGTTTGCCCTTTGTGGAAAGTCTTGGTTTTATTTGGGATTGCCTGATCCATGCAGTCCTGGAGGTGTTCATAGAAGGTATTTGTAAGGGCTTCCGCAGCTTGGGTTGTGGTTTCCACTGTCTCAGGGGCCTTGAAGGATACCACACCAGTCTTGAGTAGTGTGAAGTTTGCTTTAGAGAAGTTCTTCACTGTGGTCTTTTTTGTTTGGGGTGGGAGCGGGATGTGGATTTCCAGTGAGATTAGTTTATGATCAGATCTCACCAATGAGGGATATACTTCCAGTGTGGAGCATTTTGTCCCCATGTTTGTGATAATGAGATCTAGTATATTTTCTCCTCTCGTGGGAACAGTGACTAGCTGTTCCATGGCATTTGAATTTATGAACTCCAGGAACCGTTGGGCTAGAAAGTTAGGGCTTGAGTAATGTTCCCAGTCTATATTCGGTAGTTGAAGTCACCCAATATGATGGTGTTTGGAGATACATTTATACCCTCCAGTGTCTTCAGGAAGGCTGTGTGGTGTTCCTGAGTTTGAGAGGGTGGCCTGTAGCATGCTACAATTTGTAGAGCAGTTTTGCCTATGGTTAGTTGCACCTGGATGGTTTCCGAAGCTTTGTGCGTTGCCACCAACCTGGAGGTGTGGGTATCCTTTATGAATATGGATACACCCCTCCTTTTGTGGTGTGGTCCGGGTTTTGGGGCGGAATGCATGATATGAGGTAAAACCTAATAGTGCCGGGTGCTCTCAGGAGCCTTGAACCAGGTTTCAGTTACAGCACAGACATCGATGTTCTCCATACTGAGAAGGGCCTCGAGTGCGTGCATTTTGAGATTTAGACTTCTGGCATTGAGCAGCATTACCCTCAGTTTCTTCCCATTTTGTTTTCTAGGGTGGTAGGTTTAGAATTTGAGCCTTGCCTAAAAAGGCACTATAGGGGTGGCAAGAGCCTTAGCCAATATCCGGAATCCCAGGGTGACAGGTGCAAGCCGTCCCTTGCGAGCAGCGTGGCTTGTCAAGCATGTCATCCCAGGCAGACAGACACTGGATCCCCTTTGAATGACACCAGACATTAAGCCAATTGTTAAAGCTGATCATCTTGTCTCTATATTGTGGCATCATTCTTGGTGAAGGAAGGATACTGCTCAGGGTTAGGGTCATACCTGCCTGGGCTACATAATCAGAGAGCTCCTCTATGTCTCTTTTCATGTAGTCCAGGGAGGTACGTCTCAGGTCGTTCACACCAGCATGGACAATGACTGTGTCATATTTGTACTTGCCGTGGAGTGACCCGAGTGCTTGTGTTATGTGACGGATTCTAGCGCCCGATAGGCAGCTTACTGTGACCCTCTCCTTGTTCAGCCTGGTGAGTGGGACGTCAGTGTGTCTGACTATGGAGTCACCTATGACAAGTATGTTTGGTGTTGTATTTGGCCTTAAGGGCTGTGACTGCTTTGCACACTGCTTTTGTGGTTTATGTGTTGCTTGTGGGGTGTTTTGAGGTAGCAGTTGTTTGGGTGTCTGCTTTGGAGGCCTCTGCTGTTTAGGTAAATTTTACTCAGAGCCTCCAGTATGTCTTTGTGTGTTTATGTGTTTGATTCAGTGGTGTGGTAGCATTATGTGAGGCTGGTTTTGTGGTGTGTGTAGTTGCCTTCTCCTCCTGTCTGGTCTTGCCAGTCCTGAGTTGAGAGAGCTCAGCCTCCAGTTTGGCTAAATAGCTGCATCTCTCGCAAGTATTTGTGTTATGTGGGAGGAGGAGAGGGTTGTCTGTGTACATGAGGCAGTTATAACATTGCCTCAAGATTCCCAGATTCACCAGCTGGACCGGAAGATTGACAACTGACCTTTGGACATGCTAGAATAATATTGGGAATTCCTTAATAATTGAAAACAAGGGCCAGTGGGGAGTGAGGGTGTAGTGCTGTTAATTTTTAGTGCTGACTTATATAATTGCTTTAGTGAGCAAGTGCCAGGTAACTTGAGTGCAATGTGTTACAAGTAACTAAATGCAAAAACGACAAACAGTAACTTTCTTTCAAGTGAAACAAGGAAATAAGTACAGTAAGCAATGCAGATATCACTAGTGATCCACAGAAGCTGAGAAGCCGCGTATTAGGTGGAATTAGCTTCCAGGGAAATAACAAGCAAACAAACAACAAGCATATAAACAAAGCTAGATTCAGCAGGCCTGGATCTAGTCTATGCTAGAGCAAACAAGGTGTACCAATTTCAGTAAGATACAGTTCAAATATTCAGGCACTATAAACCTTTAACCAGAAATTCCCAGCTCAGAAGGGCAGAGTCCAGCCTCTTCTCCCACAAGAGTGCAGACCACGAACCTTCTTAATGTAAAATAACTGGCCTGAAGCCCAAGTGCCTAAACCAGAACTAATACACTTGGACACTGGGCTCTCAATCAGCAGTTCCCAACTTAGAAGGATGAAAGCTACCTGTCCTGCCACCACAGTGCTTGCCACAAACCTTCCTAATGTAAAACAACTGGTCTGAAGCCCAAGTGCTTAATCCAAAAGACTTAGAATGATAGCTACACTTTAATCAAGTTACAACCAAGCAGTAATAAATATAATCGAATACTTTAGAGAAAGTCTGGATTAGTGCTCAAGTTACACAAACAACGCTAGATCCAGCAGGCACGAATCCAGTCTATGCCACAGCAAACAAGGCGCACCAACTTCAGTAAGAAGCAGTTCAGATATGCATGCACTATAAGCCTTTAACCAGAAATTCCCAGCTCAGAAGGGCAGAGTCCAGCCTCTCCTCCCACAAGAGTGCAGACCACGAACCCTCTTAATGTAAAATAACTGGCCTGAAAGCCCAAGTGCTTAAACCAGAATTAATACACTTTTAGAATAACAGACACCGAGCCCTCAATCAGCAGTTCCCAACCTAGAAGGATGTAAGCTACTTGTTCTGCCACAACAGTGCAGACCACAAACCCTCTCAGTGCAAAACAACTGGTCCGAAGCCCAAGTGTTTAAACCAAAAGGCTTAGAATGAGTTACACCAAGCAGTAATAAATACAATTGAGTATTTTTAAGATGATGCAAAAGTAAAATGAAGTAGGTAGAAACACAAGTACAGTAAAAGCAGATGAATTTTTTTTTTTTTTTTATCTGAACAAGTGCTGAGATCAAAGAAACAGATTTGAGAGCTGAAACTAGAAAGCTGGCTAGTTATAAGGAAAAAAAAAAACAAGCTAGAAGGCTTCCCTCAAACACAAAAGGGCTTGGGGGCTCAGAAGCCTACAAATAGTCTATACCACTTAACAGGAAAGGCAGGAAATGAGCTTAATTTTTTTTTTGTCAGTTTCCCAGATGCTCTCTTTTTACACAGTAGGAGTGCCTGAAATCAGAATATGATCTCACTGCACTCAGTTGAGTGAGCAAATGAGCCCAGAGGCAGGCTGAGGGGCGGGCAGTTTCAAGGCCACTAAGATGAAGAGCAGAAAAACTACCAGCTCAGTTTAAATTCCTTCAACACAGTTTAAATCAAATTAAATACTGTATTTTTTTTTTTTTTTTTTTAAAGTGCAGATAAAGGTACTTAAATTCTCTTATACGTCCAGTTGAATATA
Source organism: Protopterus annectens (assembly GCF_019279795.1). Taxonomy (NCBI): domain Eukaryota; kingdom Metazoa; phylum Chordata; order Ceratodontiformes; family Protopteridae; genus Protopterus; species Protopterus annectens. Next base: position 433,420,779 of record NC_056728.1, read on the forward strand.
ACCAAGTTGTTAGCCTGCCAAAGCTGAGGTATTTAAGCAGAAAATAATTTCACAATGCACCACTTAACTAGGCAAGGACAGGAAATCAAAGAATGTGGCTACCCCCACACCTGTAATTACTAGCAAATAACAAAATTCAGCAAACACTAGCTTCTGTTCAAGTTACTAAAGAGCAGAAGAGCAGAAAACTGCCAGCTCAGTTAAAATTCCTTCAACACAGTTTAAATCAAATTAAATACTGTATTTTTTTTTTTTTTAAAGTGCAGATAAAGGTACTTAAATTCTCTTATACGTCCAGTTGAATATAACCAAGTTGTTAGCCAGCCAAAGCTGAGGTATTTAAGCAAAAAATAATTTCACAATGCACCACTTAACTAGGCAAGGACAGGAAATCAAAGAATGTGGCTACCCCCACACCTGTAATTACTAGCAAATAACAAAATTCAGCAAACACTAGCTTCTGTTCAAGTTACTAAAGAGCAGAAGAGCAGAAAAACTGCCAGCTCAGTTAAAATTCCTTCAACACAGTTTAAATCAAATTAAATACTGTATTTTTTTTTTTTTAAAGTGCAGATAAAGGTACTTAAATTCTCTTGTACGTCCAGTTGAATATAACCAAGTTGTTAGCCGGCCAAAGCTGAGGTATGTGTACACAGAAGCCAGCCTTAATCCTGATTCTTTGCCCCCAGTTCCTTTTAAACCAGACAGGTATTACCGGGTTCCTGATTCTCACCAGTTCCTATATAAAAGCCATACTGCTGACCCAGAAACTGTTTCACAGGGTCCCAAGGGAATTAAGGCCTCTACTGCTAAAAACCCATTACCTTCAGAGAGACATTCCAGATCTTTAGAAAGGTGGGGGAAAAAGGTGTACACGTCGGCCATTTTAACCATGAGGGCATTAAACTGTCTATCCATATGTTAAAGTATCAACAGTTTTTGATATCTCAGCTGAAAAGCAGGATGAAACAACCAGAACAACCAGATTTAAAAGAGTTGCAGGATTTGTTGCATGGTGCAGAGCAAGTGGGTAAACATACCTTGCAGTGTAGTTTTGATGCTTTAGAGGCCTCATGTAGAGCTGCTGTTACGGGGTCTGTTGTACGTAGGCATGCTTGGCTCAAAGAGCAAACCTTACCAGATCATGTCAAAGCTAAATTATTAGATGCACCTCTTCAAAAAGATATATTGTTTGGTGTTAAAGCAGAGGAGGTGCTAAAGAAAATGGAGGAAAAAGCGAAATCAATGCAAACAGTGAAAGATTTCCTGCAGGTACAGCCTCCACGTTTCAGCAGAAACTGGCCTTCAAAAAATTGGTCCTTTCAGCCACGGACAGACCTCAAAGGGGCAGATACAGGTTTCCAAGGGGTAGAGGGCAACCTCAAGGATCTTTCAGAGCCAGACAGTGGCAAGCACCAACCCCAAGAGGTGGAGAGGATAGATCACAGTCTTTTAGAAAACAGACACAATGACTTCCCCCTACACCTGCCAAGCAAAGCTTTAATGGCAGCACCTTTGGACGGAAAACTGACATTATTCTCAAAAAATTGGCATATTGTTACAAAAGACAAATGGATTCTGGACATTATAGACAAGAGACTACCGGTTCCACTTTCACACCCTTCCAAAAATGAGAGGCATGCCAAACCTGCCACAAAATCAAAGGGCAGAGGCACAAAAACAAATTTCAGCTCTCATGGACATGAAAGCAATTCAAGAGGTACCTGCAAAAGAACAAGGTCAAGGGTTTTATTCCAGACTATTCCTGGTGCCAAGGAAAGACAAAGATTGGAGACGTATCTTAGACCTATCCATCCTAAATACATATCTACAGGTGCCAAAATTCAAGATGCTCACATTACAGCAGTTTCTTCCCATGCTGGGCAAGGAGTCTTGGCTGGTAACATTGGACCTCAAGGAGGCATACCTGCATGTCCCTATCAGACAAGATTGCAGAAGATACCACAGATTTCTTGCAGGTTCAACCCATTACCAATTCTCTGCATTGCCCTTTGGCTTATGTACTGCAGCCAGAGTGTTTACGAAATGCCTGGCATCAGTAATCGCCTTCTGCAGACTACAAGGGATACAAATCTACCCATATCTGGATGACTGCCTGATCCAAGCGGACAACAAGGACATACTACTGCAGCACCTGGCGTTTGTAATAAAACTGTTGAACTTCCTGGGATACACAGTCAACAAAAAGAAATCAAAACTAATACCCTCTCAGCAAATAATTTTCCTGGGTGCCAGCTTGGATACAACCACCCAGATGGCCTACCTCACGCCAGACAAGCAAGGGCAACTGTCTCAACACTTCAGAAAAATGGCAACATACACCAGGCTAACTGCAAGGAAAGTCCTGCAGGCTCTGGGATTCATGGCATCTTGCATCCTACTAACCCCATGTGCAAAGCTGCATATGAGGAAACTTCAATGGTACCTAAAAAACTTATGGTCTCAACACAGCCACAGCTTGGAAGCAATTATACCACTCATTCCATGCCTTCAAAAGGAATTTATGTGGTGGGCTCAAGCTTGCCAAAGAAACACAGGTCTTCCTTTCTGTGTACCTCAAGCAACTCAAATCATCACAACAGACGCCTCAGACTACGCCTGGGGAGCACACGTCAGATCATTGCATTCAGTGAAAATGGGCACGAAAAGAGAAGCCTCTTCACATCAACCAAAAGGAAATGCTAGCCGTGCAAAAGGCTATTATGACCTTCAAAGACCTACTGCATCCAGGCCAGCTATTGATAAGGACAGATAACACCACAGTGATGTGGTACATAAACAAACGGGGGAACTCATTCATACCCCCTGTGCAGTCAAGCCATGAACCTATGGAACACAGCATTGGAATTGAAAATTCAACTACAGGCACAATTCCTGCCAGGGAAGGAAAACACACTGGCAGACAACCTAAGCAGAAATGACAGATCCACACGAATGGAAGTTGCATTCTCAAATTTTCACCAAGATAACTCAGGCATGGGGACAGCCAGACATAGATCTCTTTGCTACCCACAGAAATTGCCAGTTGAAAAAATTTTGTTCAAGGACCTATCATCCACAGGCCTGGAAAGTGGATGCATTTTCCTTTAATTGGGCAACATTGACCGTCTATGCCTTCCCGCCTCTTCCTCTGCTGCCCAAAGTTCTATTAAAAGCCAGAGCAGAGAGGCCGAAAATGATTCTCATTGCTCCAGACTGGCCCAGGCAACACTGGTATCCGCTCCTGAAGAGCCTGACACATTCCCCACCATGGATCCTACCTCTAGTCCCTCTTCTGTTGTCCCAGCACAACTACAAAACTCTTCACAGCCGCCTCAAAACTCTAAATCTAGCTGCATGGAGAATTCCTTGATTTCACAACAGTTTCTCCTCTCCAAGGAGTTGCAGGATGTCATCTTGGAGGCCAGAAGACCTTCTACTAGAAAGGCCTACTCTGCCAAATGGAAACTATTTTGTGCCTGGAATCAAAAGAAGGGACAGAATCCTTGGGTAATAAATATACCTCAAATTTTACAGTACCTAGCTGAGATGTTAAAGAATGGACTTTCCTTCTCCTCCATCAAGATCCACGCTTCAGCCATTTCTGCACAATACAACACAGATCCTCCTTTATTCTCTCGTCCTCTCTTAAGACACTTCATCAGAGGGGCAAAGAATATAAAACCCCCAAGGAAACTACCAGTCCCTGCTTGGGACCTCAACTTCGTATTAGAAAAGCTGACCCTTCCTCCCTTCGAGCCAGCTTCTTCATCAGAGTTACAGTACTTGTCATGGAAAACAGCCTTTCTTCTGGCTATCACCTCAGCTCACAGGGATGTTCTTCATCTCACATTGCTGCAGTCCTAACACTTGGGTAGTCCGCTGTCCCTCGGTCGGCCCGAATATCAGAGTATAAGGCTGACGTCGGTCAAGGCGCATTTGACTGACATCAGAACGTCAGGGTACAAATGCGCATGACCGACGTCATATCCTCAGTCTTTTTTGCCGCATGGTCCGATGCAGAAGCAGTGTTGCAAGTGCCGTTCGGCGTTCTGAAATTTTTCGAATTCGGAGTTTCAGACCGAAGTCAGAGTTGGTTAAGTACCCGTTGGGAATATTTTGGTTTTTCTTGCCTCAGTGGTTTACCGGATGTCAGAAAAAGTGAATAACTGTATTTCTTGTGGGAAACAGATACCGCATAGGGATTACCATAATTTGTGTATACCTTGTTTGGGACCTGAGCACGGCGTTGTTGGGTGTCGCTTTGTGCTAGGTTCAATAACGCACTATAAAGCGAAGGTTGGATTGTGCCAGGTTGGTCTTTGGGAAGCGGTGCAATTACAATATGCCGTCGGATGCTCCGACGCCGGCTTCCTCAAAGAAGCGCAAGGACAAGGCAGTTAAACCTAGGTTAGAGGAGTCGTCCGAACCGGACGCCGGTTCTTTAGAGGCGTCAGTGGAACCGGTGGTTCCGGCGGAGGCCTCTCTGGAGTCCCAGGGAGAAACTTTGATTTTACATAATGTGGCCTCCCAGGAGGCAGGTCAGGCTGTAGGGGCTTCTCAGATAACTGTACTCCCCTCCCTTCCTAAGGTGTCTAGGCCCTCTCTTTCTGCTTCCAAGGCTTCTCCTAGAGGCAGGTCTAGTTTAGCTTCTGTGGGTGTCACTCCTAGTTCTTCAGGTTCTGTGCCCAAGAAGCACATGCTTAAAATGGCAGAAGATTTAATTACTTTAATTAGAGGCTCTATGCCCCCTCCTGATAAGAGGCCTAGGATGGAACCAGTGTTGGGGGATTATGAGCAGGCTTCGGATGTGTCTGAGTCTTCGGCTGAAGACTTGCAGGAGTATTCTCATTATTCTGATTCTGATGTGGATGATTCCACTCCTTCTGCTTCTCCTCCTGAGGATTTTTCTTTTTCAGAGACCCTTCACTCCATGAGAGAGCATTTTAAATGGGAAGGTCAGGACTTCTCTGATTCCAGGAAAAGGCTTAGGGAATTTTGTTTTACCCCAGCATAGGCCTTTGGCTATACCTCCTGTTCTGAATGTGGTGGAAGATGTGTTTGCAGAGGCTTCTCTTAATCCTGATTCTCTGCCTCCTGCTCCTGTTAAACCAGATAGGTATTACAGGGTGCCTGAAGCTCATAAGTATCTTTTTAAGAGTCCTAGGGCAGACCCAGAAACTGTTAGCCAGGGGCCTAAGGGTGTTAAGGCTTCTGTTGTCAAGAATCCGGTTCCTGCAGATAGAGGCCAGGGCCTTGGATAGATGGGGAAAGAAAGTTTATACTTCTTCCACTCTAGCCATGAGAGCTTTGAATTGCCAGTTTCACTTGTTGAAATATCAAAATTATCTCCTTTCACAGTTGAAATCTAAGGTTGATGCTCTGGCGGAAGGTATTGATTGTAAAGAGTTACAGGATTTAGTGCATGTTTCTGAACAGGTGGGTAAGCATTCTTTGCAATGTGGTTTTGATGCTGTACAGGCCTCGTCTAGGGTGGCTGCCACTGGGTCAGTTCTTCGCAGGCATGCCTGGCTGAGGGATCAAAATTTATCTGACCATGTTAAAACTAGGATTTTGGATGCCCCTTTGCAATCTGAGGTCTTGTTTGGTTCTCCTGTTGAGGCAGTTTTAAAGAAAATGGAAGACAAGGCTAAGTCTATGCAGACTGTTAAAGATTTTTTGCAGGTTCAGCCTCCAAAGTTTAGTAGAAATTGGCCTACTAAGGGGTGGACGTATCCTTCTTATGATTCCCAGTCTAGGGGTAGATCTAGACGTAGCAGGGGCAGAGGTCAGGGCTCTTTCAGGCCTAGAACAGGGAGTTCTCCTGCACAGTCTTCGGGTGAGGGCAGGGGTCAGTCCTTTCGTAAACAGACCCAATGACCTACCTTTTCAGCTGCCAGAACCTTCTCGCCTGGCAGCACCTTTGGGAGGAAGGTTGGCACTTTTCATAGAAAATTGGAGTTTGATTACCCAAGACAGATGGGTATTGGATATCATACATCACGGTTACAGGTTTTATTTCCATACCTTGCCTCCTTTCAAAGGCATGCCAGACATTCCTCCTCAACAAAGAATAGAGGCTCACAAGCAAATTTCTCTGTTACTCCAAATAGGGGCCATACAGCCGGTTCCTATGCCAGAAAGGGGCCTAGGATTTTATTCTCGCCTGTTCCTTGTACCAAAAAAGGGGAACACGTGGAGATCAATTTTGGATTTATCTATCCTCAACACTTATCTGGACATTCCCAAGTTCAAAATGTTGACGTTACAACAGCTTTTACCTCTGCTGGGCAAGGATCACTGGATGGTAACTTTGGATCTCAAGGAAGCTTACCTTCATGTTCCTATCAGGCTAAGTTGCAGGAAGTATCTGCGTTCGGACTGGGACTTCTCACTATCAGTTCTCTGCATTGCCCTTTGGCTTATCTACTGCGCCCAGAGTATTTACGAAAGTTCTGGCTCCAGTGATAGCTTTCTTCAGGCTGAAAGGAATACAAATCTATCCTTATTTGGACGATTGCCTGATTCTGGCTCAAGGAAGGGACGAGCTTCTTCGTCATTTGGAATATGTGATAGCAGTGCTAAGATGCCTGGGGTATTCTGTGAGCGAAATAAAGTCCAGTCTAGTACCCTCTCAAGACATGTGCTTTCTGGGTGTAAGACTGAATACAGCATCCCAGATGGCCTTTCTAACCCCGGACAAACAAAAGAATCTTTCCCTTTACTTCCATCATCTATCTCTTCAGTCCGGGCTGACTGCAAGGACAGTCCTTCAAGCCTTAGGGTTCATGGCATCTTGTATTCTGGTGCTTCCCAATGCCAAACTGCATATGAGGAAGTTGCAATGGTATCTCAAAATGTATGGACACAGCACTGCCAGGATCTGGACACTGTCATTCAAATAATACCTTGCATTCAAAAGGAATTTTTGTGGTGGGCTCAGGAATGTCACCTAAACAAGGGACTCTCTGTGACCCGGCCAGAGGCGAGTCAAATTTTAACGACAGATGCCTCGGACAAAGCTTGGGGAGCTCATCTAAACGGAAAGTGGATACAAGACAAGTGGCCTGTCAGACTACAGCATCTACATATCAACTTGAAGGAGATGTTAGCAGTCCAGTTTGCATTAATAGCTTTCAAGGATTTACTTCTTCCAGGGCAGGTGTTGATTCTAACAGACAACACAACTGTCATGTGGTACATCAACAAGCAAGGGGAACACATTCTTATCCTCTATGCAGGCAAGCAATGATTTTGTGGGAGACTGCTCTCAGTTTACAACTAAGTCTTCAGGCAAGGTTTCTGCCGGGAGCACAGAACTCCTTAGCAGATGTGTTAAGCAGACAAATCATGGATCCCCATGAGTGGAAACTGGATCTTCATGTATTTCAGAAATTGACAGTGTCCTGGGGAACTCCAGACATAGATCTGTTCGCTTCTCCACTAAACCACCAGCTGCCAAAGTTTTGCACGAAGAGGTTTCATCCCACAGCTTGGAAAGTGGATGCTCTTTCTTTCAGTTGGAAAAATCTTCATGTGTATGCCTTTCCTCCTCTGCCTCTCCTCCCAAAGGTACTTCTGAAGGTCAGACAGGACAAGCCAAGGATGATTTTGATAGCTCCAGATTGGCCTCGACAGCACTGGTACCCATTACTGAGAAGTCTAGTACGGAAGCCTCCATGGCCTTTGCCTTTGATTCCACATCTGTTGTCCCAGGAGGACAGTCATTTGCTCAATGTCAAACTTCACTCTCTTCACCTAACAGCCTGGCATATTCTGTTTTAAACCATAGAGGGTCTCAACTTCCACAACAAGTTTTGAATGTGATTTTGGAAGCTAGAAGGCCTAGTACAAGGAAAGTGTACACAGATAAATGGAAGAGATTTTTGTTTTGGAGTGCAGCTAAGGATTTGGATGTTTCTGAGCCTGATTTAAGTGTGGCTCTTCAATATCTTACTGAGTTGTTAGACAAAGGTTTGTCCTTCTCTTCTATTAAGATTCATGCTGCAGCAATTTCAGCTCACTACGACTGTGACCCACCATTGTTTTCTCATCCTTTGTTCAAGCAATTTCTTAGAGGGGCAAAGAATATAAGACCCCACGAAGGGCTCCTACTCCTGCTTGGGATCTCAATTTTGTGTTGGAGAAACTCACTCTACAACCTTTTGAGCCTGCAGCTACTGCTGAGTTGAAATATTTGTCATGGAAGACTGCTTTTTGTTGGCCATTACCTCTGCAAGAAGGGTTTCTGAATTGCAGGCCCTTATGGCAGTTGAGCCTTTCTTAATTTTCCATAAGGATAGGGTATCTTTACGCACTAATCCTTCCTTTATGCCTAAAGTGGTTTCTAGTGTGGCTTTAAACCAAACTATTCATTTGCCTACTTTTATGCAAATCCCCAAAATAAAGGGGAAAAGATTTTGCACACTTTAGATGTACACAGGCAGTTGCGATATTATTTGGACAGAACTAAAGGGTTCAGACAATCTCAGCAGTTATTAGTTTCTTTTGCTTTGTGCTCTCAGGGCAAGCCCGTGTCAAAACAAACTATTTCTAAGTGGATTGGATTTTGCATTGCTTTCTGTTATTCCCATCATGGCAAAGAGATTCCAGCTGGGATTAGGCCTCATTCCACTAGGGCTACTGCCACTTCAACAGCTTTTTGAGGGGGGTGGCAACTAAGGATATTTTGGAGGCAGCCACTTGGAGTTCAGTGCATACCTTCTCTAGGCATTACCACCTTCCACTGTACTCTAAATCCAGGGCTGGTTTTGCCACTGCTGTGTTGCAGGGCATTTTGGCAGCTCCCGCTTCATTATAGTTTAGCCATCCTCCCTTACCTCTGCTTTGGGATTCTACCCAAGTGTTAGGACTGCAGCAATGTGAGATGAAGAACATAGTACAGTTTTGTACCTACCATAAATGTAGATGTTCAAGATCCACATTGCTGCAGTCCAATTTACTCCCTCCTTCCCTCTGTAGTTTGAGGTGGTTGTGTGGGTTGGGTTATCCATCTGAGGTATATTGTGTATATTGTATATATTGTATATATTGTACATATTTTTGGTGTTAGGCTGGTTGGTTGTTTAGTTGTTGTCTATGGGTTTTGACCTTTCTTTTTAGGGTCTTCTGACATCTGGGGCAAGAAAAGACTGAGGATATGACGTCGGTCATGCGCATTTGTACCCTGACGTTCTGATGTCAGTCAAATGCGCCTTGACCGACGTCAGCCTTATACTCTGATATTCGGGCCGACCGAGGGACAGCGGACTACCCAAGTGTTAGGACTGCAGCAATGTGGATCTTCGAACATCTACATTTATGGTAGGTACAAAACTGTACTTTTCGGAGCTACAGGCCCTCATGGCTGTGCAACCATTCATCATTTTCCATCAGGACAGAGTTTCCTTACGAACCATCCTTACCTTTATGCCAAAGGTGTAGTATCCAGTGTAGCTTTGAATCAGACTATCCACTTACGTACCTTTTATCCTAATCCACAAAACAAAGGGGAAAGACTGCTACATTCCTTGGACATTCACAGACAACTTTGTTATTATTTGGACAGGGCAAAGCCATTCAGGAAATCTGAGCAACTCTTTGTGTCCTATGCTGCAGGTACTCAAGGAAAGGCTATTTCCAAACAGACTATTTCAAAATGGATAGCCCACTGCATATGCTTTTGTTACTCATTTCATGGAAAAACTGTGCCTGCATGCATCAGATCCCACTCCACCAGAGCCACAGCTACCTCTGTAGCCTTCCTCAGGGGGGTCCCTACCAAGGAAATTTTGGAAGCAGCCACCTGGAGTTCAGTGCACACTTTCTCCAAGCACTATCACCTCCCACTATACCCTAAATCTAGAGCGGGCTTTGCCACAGCAGTCCTGCAGGGCATCCTAGCCCCTCCTAGTTCCACTTAGTGCCTACCACCCTTACTTAGCTTTGGGATTCTACCCATCTGTTATTACTGCAGCTGTATGCACGATGAACATAGTACAGTTTTGTACCTACCATAAATGTAGATGTTCGAGTGCTCATACAGATGCAGTCCAGGTTTCCCTCCCTCCAACCCCTCTTAGGACAGTACTTATGACAAACCCTTTTCATATAACCTTTTGGGGTATTCTTTTATGGTGTATTTGCTTGCAACTACTGTTTTTGATTTATCAACATTGCACTTTTGCATAACATTATGTTTGCCTTCATTCTGGGGGCACCTGACATCTGGGGCAAGAAAAACTGAAGAAAATGGCGTCGGCTGCCTCTTTTATACCCCTGCCGCACTGACGTCAGGGAGGAAGCGACGACAACCGACGCCGAACCTAGACTTTGGAATTCGGCCGACTGAGGACCCGCCTGATGGCAGGATAACCCATCTGTTATGACTGCAGCTGTATGAGCACTCGAACATCTACATTTATAGTAGGTACAAAACTGTACTTTTCCTTGACTAGGGGTGGGGTCTGGATGTTCATCGTGCATACAGCTGCAGTCATAACAGATGGGTTCTCCTGCCGTCAGGCGGGTCCTCGGTCGGCCGAATTCCAAAGTCTAGGTCCGGCGTTGGTTGTTGTCGCTTCTTCCCTGACTTCAGTGCGACAGGGGTATAAAGGAACCAGCCGACGCCATTTTCTTCAGTCTTTCTTGCCGCGCGGTGCCCGAAGCAGAAGCAGTTCGCAAGTGCCGGTCGGCCAGCTCCTGAGATTACGAAAATTTGGAAACCTAAGTCTTCTTAAAAGCTAAGTACTCCGTTGGGGAAACTTTTCTTGCCTCATACCAATGTCAGACAAAGTTAATAATTGTATTTCTTGTGGGAAGCAAATACCACATAAGGATTTCCATTCCCTCTCTATACCTTGTTTAGGCCCAGACCACGACATCTCGGTCTGTCGCTTTTGTGTTACATTCAACAAACGCACTATTAAGCATCGGGTGGAGTTCGCCCAGCATTATTTTGGGATAGCATTTAACTATACTATGTCGTCGGATACTCCGACTCCGGTTTTGTCTAAAAAACACAAAGACAAGGACCGACACACGATGTCCGCGGCCTCTACTGACACCACGCCAAAGCCGACTACACGTGGTCAGGTTCTCAGCGAGACTCCTACGCAGCCCCTGACTACCAACGACACTTCTTTGATGGTGTCTCCTGTGCCCGAGGTCGCAGGCTCCTCGGCCCACACCCCGACTACTGATACCGAAGCCACTCTTGGCGTTGAAACTCACAATGTGGACAGGTCCACCTCCACTCAAGGTGTCTTCAGACCTTCCTCTTCTTTCTCCATCAAGGCTTTCACAAAGTCTAAAGCGACCATGCACTCTGAGACCAGCTACACAAGGCCCATCTCCAGGCCCTATGCCTAAGAAACAGATGCTTAAAATGGCTTAGAATTTAATTACTCTTATCAGAGGTTCTCAGCCCCCACCGGACAAAAGACCCAGAGTGGAGGAAGATTCCCCCTCCTCTGATCAGGGCTCCATTATTTCAGAGCACTCTGATGATCAGGAACATTCTTACTCCCCTTTTGAAGACTCTGATGCGGAGGAGTCTATCCCTTCTGTATCCCCCCCTGAGGATTACTCATTTGGGGAAACTTTGCATACCTTAAGGGAACACTTCCACTGGGAAGGCCAAGATTATTCAGATTCCAAGAAAAGGCTCAGGGAATTTCTATTGCTACCTCAGCACAGGCCTCTGGCTATACCTCCTGTCTTGGACATCCTAGATGATGTTTACTCTGAGGCCTGCCTTAACCTGGACTCTCTACCTCCAGCTCCAGTTAAGCCTGACTGGTACTACAGGGTTCCTGACTCACACCAATTTTTATACAAAAGCCATGCTGCTGACCCAGAAACCATTTCACAGGGCCCCAAGGGAGTTAAGGCCTCCATTGCTAAAAATCCATTGCCTTCCGAGAGAGATTCCAGATCCTTAGAAAGGTGGGGAAAAAAGGTATATACCTCTGCTACCTTATCCATGAGGGCCTTAAACTGTCAGTTTCATATGCTAAAATACCAACAGTTTTTCTTATCACAATTGAAAAGTAAAATGTCACAACCTGAACAACCAGACTTGAAGGAGTTGCAGGATTTGATGCATAGTGCAGAACAAGTGGGTAAGCATACCTTACAATGTGGTTTTGATGATCTAGAGGCCTCATGTAGAGCTGCTGTTACAGGATCAGTCATACGTAGGCATGTCTGGCTCAAGGAACAAGCCTTGCCTGATCATGTCAAAGCTAAATTACTAGACGCCCATCTTCAAAAGGATGTACTATTTGGAGCTAATGCTGAGGAGGTATTAAGGAAAATGGAGGAAAAGGCTAAATCAATGCAAACAGTGAAAGAATTTCTACAGGTTCAACCCCCACGTTTTAGTAGAAATTGGCCTTCCAAAAACTGGTCCTTTCCTGCCACAGACAGACCCCAAAGAGGCAGATACAGGCGCCCAAGGGGCAGAGGACAATCCCAAGGATCGTTTAGAGGCAGACAATGGCAAGCTCCTACACAAAGAGGTGGTGAGGACAACTCGCAATCTTTCAGAAAGCAAACCCAATGACTTTCCCCTTTGCATGCCAACCAGGTCTCAAATGGCAGCCCCCTTAGGAGGAAAGCTGGCATTATTTTTAAAAAATTGGCATATTGTCACAAAGGAAAAATGGATCCTGGACATTATAAACAGAGGCTACAAATTCCATTTTCATACACTTCCAAAAACGAGAGGCATGCCAAACCTGCCACACAATCAGAGGGCAGTGGCACAAAGGCAAATTACCTACGCCCGAACAAGGTCAAGGTTTTTATTCCAGGCTATTTCTGGTGCCAAGAAAGGGAAAAGATTGGAGACCTATTTTGGACCTATCCATCCTAAACACATTTCTACTCGTACCAAAATTCAAGATGCTCACTCTACAGCAACTTCTTCCCATGCTGGGCAAGGAGTCTTGGCTGGTAACATTGGACCTCAAGGAGGCATACCTGCATGTCCCTATCAGACAAAATTGCAGAAGGTACCTCAGATTTCTTGCAGGTTCAACCTATTATCAATTCTCTGCATTGCCCTTTGGCTTATCTACTGCGCCCAGAGTATTCACGAAATGCCTGGCATCAGTAATTGCCTACTGCAGACTTCAAGGGATACAAATATACCCCTATCTGGACGACTGCCTGATCCAAGCGGACAGCAAGCACATTCTTCTGAAACATCTGTCTTATGTAATAATGTCATTGAACTCTCTGGGATACACAGTCAACAAAAAGAAATCAAGGCTGATACCCTCTTCGGAAGATAATTTTCCTGGGTGCCAATTTGGACGCAAACACCCAGATGGCCTACCTCTCACCAGAGAAGCAGGGGCAACTAATTCAATACTTCAGAACACTAGCAAATTACACCAGGCTGACTGCAAGGAAAATCCTGCAGGCTCTGGGATTCATGGCATCTTGCATCTTACTAATCCCATGTGCAAGGTTGCATATGAGGAAACTACAATGGTACGTGAAAAACATATGGTCTCAACGCAGCCACAATTTGGAAACAATAATACCACTAATTCCATGTCTGCAAAAGGAATTTCTGTGGTGGGCTCAAGCATGCCAAACAAACACAGGTCTTCCATTCAGCAAGCCTCAAGCAAATCAAGTCATCACAACAGACGCCTCGGACTACGCCTGGGGGGGGCGCACATGACAGATCGGTGCATTCAGGGCAAATGGTCCCAAAAAGAAAAGCACCTACACATAAAAAAGAAATACTAGCAGTAATAAATGGTATTATAGCTTTCATGGACCTTCTACAACCAGGTCAACTATTGATAAGAACGGACAACACCACAGTTATGTGGTACATAAACAGGGAGGAACACATTCTTACCCCCTATGCAGACTGGCCATGTCACTTTGGAACATGGCCATGGACTTACAAATGGAACTACAAGCACAGTACTTGCCAGGCAAGGAAAACACGCTGGCAGACAACCTAAGCAGGAATATGACAGATCCACACGAATGAAAATTGCATCCAAAAATTTTTACAGAAATAATCCAAGAATGGGGAAGGCCAGACATAGATCTCTTTGCCTCCCACAAAAATCATCAAGTGACAAAATTCTGCTCAAGGATCTTCCATCCAAAGGCCTGGAGAGTGGACGCTCTCTCTTTCAGTTGGACATCAATGACAGTTTATGCCTTCCCACCTCTTCCTCTGCTGCCCAAAGTTCTATTGAAGACCAAAGCAGACGGACCAAAGATGATTCTCATTGCTCCGGACTGGCCAAGGCAACACTGGTACCCACTCCTGAGGAGCCTGACGCATTCCCCACCATGGACCCTGCCTCTAATGCCTCTACTTCTGACTCAGCACAGCTTCAGAACTCTTCACAGCCAGCTAATAACACTCAATCTAGCCACATGGAAGATTCCTTAGCATCACAACAGGCCCTACTCTCCAAGGAGGTGCAGGATGTCATTTTGGAGGCCAGAAGGCCATCAACTAAAAAAGCTTACTCCGCAAAATGGAAACGTTTTTGTGTCTGGAATGAGAAAAAGGGCCAGGATCCTGGAAAACTGAATTTACCTCAAATACTGCAATATTTGGCTGAACTGCTAAGCAGTGGACTTTCTTTCTCCTCCATCAAAATCCATGCCACAGCCATTTTTGCAGAATACAACACTGATCCACCTTTATTCTCTCACCCTCTCTTAAGACAGTTCCTCAGAGGGGCTAAGAATTTAAGACCTTGAAGGAAACCACCAATACCTGCTTGGGATCTTAATTTAATTCTGGAAAAACTAACCTTGCCTCCCTTTGAGCCATCTGCCTCATCAGATCTGCAATATTTGTCCTGGAAAACAGCTTTCCTTCTGGCTATCACCTCAGCTCGTAGAGTTTCAGAACTACAGGCTCTCATGGCTGTCCAGCCTTTTATCATCTTCCATCAGGACAGAGTTTCCTTACGAACCAACCCATCCTTTATGCCTAAAGTGGTATCCAGGGTAGCTTTAAATCAGGCCATACATTTACCTACCTTTTATCCTAATCCTCAAAACAAAGGGGAGAGATTACTACATTCCTTGGACATCCACAGACAACTGCGTTATTATTTGGACAGAACAAAGCCTTTCAGAAAATCAGAACAACTCTTTGTGGCTTATGCGGTAGGAGCTCAAGGAAAACCAGTTTCCAAACAGACAATCTCAAAATGGATAGCCCACTGCATACGCTTTTGCTATTCCTTTCATGGCAAAACTGTACCTACAGGCATTAGAACTCATTCCACCAGGGCCACAGCCACCTCTGCAGCTTTTCTCAGAGGAGTTCCTACCAAGGATATTTTGGAAGCAGCCACTTGGAGTTCTGTGCATACCTTCTCCAAGCACTACAACCTACCATTATACTCCAAATCTAGAGCAGGCTTTGCCACTGCAGTCTTGCAGGGCATTTTGACTCCTCCTAGTTCCACCTAGTGCCCACCACCCCTTTCTTAGCTTTGGGATTCTACCCATCTGTTATGACTGCAGCTGTATGCACGATGAACATAGTACAGTTTTGTACCTACCATAAATGTAGATGTTCGAGTGCTAATACAGCTGCAGTCCAGGTTTCCCTCCCTCCTTCCCCTCTTGGGACAGGCCTATAGGCTAACACATCCTCATACAACCTGATTGGGGTATTCATTTATGATGTATTTGCTCTTGCAACTACTGTATTTTGATTATATTGCACTGCATTATTACACAAATTTATGTATTGCCTTCTTTCTGGGGGCACCTGACATCTGGGGCAAGAAAAACTGAAGAAAATGGTGTCGGCTGGTTCCTTTATACCCCTGTCGCACTGACGTCAGGGAAGAAGCAATGACAACCGATGCCGGACCTAGACTTTGGAATTTGGCTGACCGAGGACCCGCCTGACGGCAGGAGAACCCATCTGTTATGACTGCAGCTGTATTAGCACTCGAACATCTACATTTATGGTAGGTACAAAACTGTACTATGTGGATGTCCAGTGTGATTAGTTTATGGTCTGATCTTACCAGCGACGGGTTTACCTTTGGTGTGGAACATTGATCCCCCATGTTGGTGATGATCAGGTCCAATATGTTGTCACCTCTTGTGGGAGTGCTGACCAGTTGTTCCAGGGCGTTCGAATTTATAAACTCTAGGAAGCGTTGGGCATAGGAGTTTGTACTTGAGTAGTTTTCCAAGTCAATATTTTGGTAGTTGAAATCACACAGTATCATGGTGTTTGGTAGGACCTTCATATTTTCCAATGTTCTCAGGAATGCTGAGTGGGGGTCCTGAGACAAGGTGGGTGATCTGTAGCAAACTGCAGTCTGAAAAGCAGCTTTGCCCACTGTTAGTTGCACATGGATGGTCCTCGAGGCCTCGTGCTGTGCCACTAACCTGGAGGTGTGGGTATCCTTGATGAAAATGGATACACCCCTGCCTTTTATATTTCGGTCCGGCTTCTGGGGCCGAAAGGTATGGTATGAGTTATAGCCTGGTAGTGCTGGGGAGCTCTCTGGAGCCTTGAACCAGGTTTCTGTTACTGCACAGATATCGATTCTCTCCATACTGAAGAGTGCCTTGAGTGCGTGCATTTTGAGGTTTAGGCTTTTGGCATTGAGTAGCATTACCCTCAGTTTTTGGTTTCTTGTGTTGTTTATGGAGGTGAGTTTGTCTTTTGAGCCTTGCCTAAAAAAAGGCACTATGGGGGTTGCAAGAGCCTTGGCCAGTATTCGAAAGCCTAAGGGCGACAGGTGCAAGCCATCTCTGCCGAAGCAGCGTGGCTTGTCGAGCATGTCATTCCAGGCTGACAGACACTGGATCTCCTTTGAACGACACCAATAGCTTAGCCAATTGTTAAAATTGATCATTTTATCTTTATACTGTGACATCATTCTTGGTGAGGGCAAGATGCTACTCAGGGTCAGGGTCATACCGGCCTGCGCTACATGATCAGAGAGCTCCTCTATGTCTCTTTTCATGTAGTCCAGGGAGGTACGTCTCAGGTAGTTCACACCAACATGGACAGTGACAGAGTCATATTTGTACCTGTTTTGCTGTGACCCGAGTGCTTGTGTTATGTGGCAGATCCTGCCACCCGACAGGCAGCTTACAGAACTTCTCGTATCCTTCTCCTTGTTCAGTCTAGTGAGTGGGATGTCTGTGTGCCTGACAATAGAGTCACCTATTACTAGTGTATTGGGTGTGTTATTTAGCCTTAAGGGCTGTAATTGCCTGGCACACTGACTTTGTGAAGTATGTGATACATGATTGTTGTTGGGGGGGGGGGGGTGTGGAGGCTTCTTGGATGTCTGCTTTGGAGGTCTCTGCTGCTTTGGCAGATTTTTATTTAGAGCCTCCGAGTATGTTTTTGTGTATTTCTGTGTTGTTTGCTGGTGCAGATATGACTGATCTATGTGAGACTGGTAGTGTGGTGCAAGTGTTTCCCTTCTCCTCATGAGTGACTGTTGCAGTCTTGGGTTGAGAGAGCTTGGCCTCCAGTTTAGCTATATAGTTGCATCTCTCACATACATTTGTGTTTGTTGGAAGGAGGAGAGGGTTGTCTTTGTACATGAGGCAATTGTAACATTGCCTCAAGATTCCCAGATTCACTCGCTGGACTGGAGAACCTGAAACTGCCCTTTGGACATGCCTGAATAGATGAAATGAACTGTTTTACTGATTGTCCGGTAGGGCCGAATAGGGAGCCTTGTACTTCTGTTTAGTATGATGGGGGGGGGGGGGGGTAGTGCTTGCGTTTATTAGTGCTTACCAAGAGATTTGAGCAAGTGCTGGACTGTAAAATGAAAGGTTTGAGTGCTTGAGTGTTTGACTAGTTCCAAGGGAAAAATTGAAGGGCAATCTTCGTGGAGCCGGGAATAGTTCAACCCTAGCTAACCGGTGCTGCCCGGCACGCAAAACCACGCAAATGCCGGTTTTAAAGCAGGGAGATGAAAGAGATAGAAATTAGCCCAAAATGGCCAATAAACTACAAGTTTCTGGGCTGAGACCACTCCTCCAGGGACCGATAGGCTGCTCAAGGCTCCCCACTCTCACTGGTGAACAGAGAAACTTCCTTCTATCCAAGTAAGGTATGGGCAACACAGGAACTTGTACCACAGCCCTGAACTCAGCAGAACATGAAAACTGGACTAGACTAGCTTAGAAAAGGCGAGAAACAAGAATTTTTTTTTTCTTTTTTTTCACACAAATACAGTAACTTGCTCTAAAACACTTTAAATGCACAGAAAAGGCTAGAGCACTTGAGTGTGTAGCCTACAACAGTTAAACAGATGATTAGAACACACAAACGACTATAAACGACTTATACAAGTGCAATCAGAAAAAATAAGTACAATTATGCAGCAAAAATGAGCTTTTAAGAACACAAAAGAACACTAGAAAAACGCATTTTAGGTGAAACTAGGAGTCAACAGAAACAGTGACAAAAGAGATTTTAGAAAATCAGTGTCTTAAGGTTTTGGCAAAAGACGCCTTAGAAGTAACTTATTTCTCTGAGGGTGAGATGTCTGTAAAGAAGAAGGCCAAGAAAGCTAGGTCTGAATCTTTGGCTGTGCCTTCTCTGCCAGACATCTCTCTTGAGGCTATTGAAACTCAGAAGATCACCTGGCTCCTTTGGTGGATTCCTCTACCATGACCGCTTCAGAGGCTGAAATGGATGTGGCTTAACACAAGTCACTGGAGGCCTTGCAGACGTCCACTTTGGATGTTCAGGGGGAACTGAGGCCGATTATTACTGAAGACCCTAGGGCTTTTCCTCAGATTTTGGTTAGGGACTACCATTATAGAGTGTTGTAGAGGGTGTGAGCTTTCTAGGTTTTACAAGGCTGATGTTCCTTTAAAGAAGAAACAAAAAAAAACATGTTTTTCCTACTCCAAAGGACCCTCAGAGTGAATGGCAGAATTTCACTCAAGGATTGTTTAATGCCCTTATGGCTTTGATGCCTCCTCAAGGAGTTTCTGTTCCAGCTCCCTCTTGGTCTTCTACTCTGTATACCTTGGCTACCCTTGCTTTTAGGGCTGTCAGTTATCAGACCCATTTGACAAGATATATTTTGGCTCTTCTGTCTCAGGCCTGTCAGGTTGTTTCTGAACTTCCTAATTCGAAAGCAAGACTTCTGCTCTCTTCTTGATAGGGACATCTTCTCAGGTGGCTCACCGCTCTATTAGATGCAGTTATGATGGAGCAGATGCTTCTTCTGCAGCTGCTGCTTCTGGCTATGTGCTGAGCAGATATCCCTGGCTTCAGCTTCAACCTTTGCCTGATGGTATTAAGACTAAGATGGCAGATGGTTCTGTGGATAACAAGCATTTGTTTGGCACTGCTGCTGCAGATTTAAATCCCTACAGGAAAAGACTACGTCTTCAAAAGATCTAAAGCATATCTTTGTTTCTCCTGTACCTAAATTCCAAAGGAATTATCCTAATAAGCTAGTGTTTGATCGTAGACAGTCTCATCCTCCATAAAAGTAAGGGTGGTAGAAGGGCTCCTCCTGCTAAGGCTACCCAGAATCATTTAGCTCAGAAATCTCTTTTTTCTTACAAACGAGAAGGCGTCTGGCTATCCTTTTCTCAGCCACATTCCCCTTTCTTAGGTTCATAGGTTGGTACTGCTCTACAAGCCTAGCCATAACAATTCCCTGGCTATTTCTTCCCACACTGTTTAATTCCCTGGACCCCTGTCTAGCAGGGCGGCTGACGTGATCCCTGGGGTGAATGTCCTTCCTCCCATCCAATCGTCAAGGTTCCTTTTGAAGAGGGCCAAAGAGGTGCTGTGCTTGACATGCATGGGCAGTCTATTTCAGAGTCTGGGGAGTCTCTGGGTCAGGAACCTATCCCTCCAGCATGTTTTGTTTATTAATCCAAAGCAAGTACCCAGTACACAGCGTCGGTGAAAGGATTTAATTAAGCAGCAAGACAGCAGTCAAACAAAACAAAACAATACGTAGTTCACTAAACAATCCACATTTCGTCAGTAACTTCCTCAGCATAAAAACACATTGAAACTGCAAAGTAACATTTAAATACAAGTACCTGGTTTAAATAAACCAATACAATCTGAAATCCTTGCATACATTAATTAAAGCATACACACGTCACATCCTACACACATAACTACAGAATCAGTCTGAATTAAATATTGAATTAAATATAATAAATCATTAATTAACAAATCTGTGTTGTTAAAATTTAAAATCTGTAGTATTAGTCATGGACACACTAAATGTGACATTAAAAGATGATATGCTCTGAAATACACTGAATAATTTTAATACATAAAAAAGATTAAAAAAGAGAGATGTAATGGCACCATCTGGTGGTAAAAGTTAGCGTTACAAAAAGACTGTTTAACCTGATAAAATCCAAAAGTGTATTTGAATGTATAAAAAACATTATAAATATGTTAAAATAGTAATAAAATATCTCAATGTGAAAATATGTAAAATTCAACTAACCAGTTTGAACTAGGATGTGTTATAATTTAGCTGACCTAAGTTTCAAAACTGGTTTGAGGGAAATCAAATCATTTATGCCAGGGTATTTGTTTGCTTCTAGTACCATCTGCCAATATAGTTCTCTCTATTCAACTAAAGTTTCCCACATACCCCCTCTAGGGTCAGTGGGAACAACTTCCAAAACAAAGAACTCAAATGTAGCTTCCTTACAAATTTGTGTGTGTTTGAAAAGTGAGTTAGTTTCTCGAGAAGTTTTTATATCGTACAGATGTTCGTAAATCCTCTGTTTAATCTTCCTCTCACTTTTCCCAATGTAGAAGGCATCACATTTTGTACATAGAGCAATATAAATAATACCATTAGTGTTGCAATTGACAAAAGATTTTACTGTCAAAATTTTATTCCTGGCTTTCAAACAAACTGATTCTCCTGTTTTTAAATACATACAGTAACTACAAGCCCCACATTTGAAAACTCCATTTTTCTTTTTCTTGCTTTTCTCAAAAAACTTGTTGTTAGAACCTCTTTCCAAAAGACATTTAATGGTTTTACCCTTCTTGTAAACATATTTGATATCTTGATCAAAAATGTTACTTAAGTCAGAAACTTTTGCAAAATTTTTCCACTCTTTGTCAATAATTTTCCTGACCAGACCAGCCTGACCGTCATAGATAGTGGATATACCTGAACAAAATTCATTGTTTGTAGTAACGTCAACCCTATGGACAGGAGTCTCATGTATAGGTTTACCCAAAATTGGGGCAAATCTGTCTGTCCTACCTTCACAAACTTCGTGACATATCTCATCTAACATTTTTTCAGGGTACCCTCTTTCTAGAAACATACACTCTTCCATGAAGGTCGTGTCATCAGATGTCATTCTACAAATCCTGACCATCTGTCCTTTTAAAACACTTTTCTTTTGGTATAAGGGGTGGGAACTGGTGTAGTGTAAGTATGTATTTGAAAAAGTGTTTTTCCTATATACTCTTGAAGCGAAATTCTTCTCTAATTTCATAATGTTACCATCCAAATAGTTGACCTCATGTTCATTGAAGGTCTTGGTAAATTTGAGAAAATCTGTGGATTCGTTGATGTAATCCACAAATAAATCAAACTCGTCATTGGTACCTTTCCACAAAAAACATAAATCGTAGAGAAATCTACAGTACAATGTCCATTTGTTACTGTACACTGAAGTTAAAATAAATTTGTTTTCCCAAAATGCCATAATAATGTTGGCGTACGTAGGTGCACAATGTGCTCCCATAGCCACACCCCTGACCTGTCTATAATATTCTCCTTCAAAAAACAAGAAGTTGTTCTTCAGAACAATTTCCATGAGAACAAGTATAGTTCTGAAGTCATTGTGGGAAATGTCTTTACATGTGAGTAACATCTCTTCGAACCACATTAGTCCTAGTTCATGTGGAATAGATGTGAACAAGTCCACCACGTCACAGTTACCAAAACCTTTCGTATCACTGTGCATGGAATGGACAACTTTTCTCAAAAAATCCCAAGAATCTTTTAAAATAATAGTATTTTCATTGACAAGTTTTTTAATCTTCACATCTATGTATTTTGCCAAAGGTGCTGTTATTGAACCTTCAGAGGAAACAATAACTCTGAGTGGAGGGTCATTGATGTTCTTATGTACTTTCGGAATACCAGAGACAGATGGTATTTTAGGTTTTTCTACTTGGAGATATTTGTAGGTCTTAAAATCTATAGACCCATCAAGTAGTAAATCATTTAGTAAAATACTAATTTTATTGTGTGCAATATTGATTTCGTTTTTAGAAATTCTAGTATATTTGTCTGTGTCATTCAGTATTTCAAACATTTTACTCTCATATAATATATGGTCCATCAGCACAACCCCCCCACCCTTATCGGGTTTTATGTTTTATGTTTTGTTTATTGTGATGACAAGGTTTAGATCCCCTGGAGCATGTGGCTCTGAGGGATTAGGATGTCTTTAAGTGTAGAATGTCCAATAGCTTTGGGTTTGACATGGCCTTGTATGTTAAGCAGAGATTGCCTCTGAGTAGACGATATGCGACAGAGTACAGCTGGAGATTTTTAAGACTGTCAGCATAGGGCATCTGCTTTAAGTCTGTGATTCTTTTAGTGAGCTATTTCTGCAGCCTTTCCAGTTGTTGCAAATGTCTTGAGAGGTACATACCAAGCGGGGCATTGTATTCTATAATGGGTCTAATGAGGGATGAGTACAGTGGGACAATGACCTCCTTTTTTCTGGATGAAAATCCCTTGGTGATGAGGTGTGCTACATAGAAGGATTTCCTGACTGTTGTGGTGATGTGGTTATCGAAGGTGAGACCACTGTCCACCTGTGTCCCTAAATCTCTTATCATACTTTCGGTGTTTAGTGTACTGCCACCTATGTGGTAATTCATGGGTACATGTTTTTTCCCAAAGGGGATAACTGTACATTTCTTGGCATTGAGCCTGAGCCCATGGCTTTGGCACCAAGCATCTGTTTCTGTAAGGTCGTTTTTTAGAATATCCACATCATTTGGGGATTCAGTAATGGCTCCCAGTTTGCAGTCATCTGCGAACTTTGTTAGCCAGAGTCCCTTAGTGTTGGTCTGTACTTCAGAGAAGTAGATGCCAAACAAGAGCAGTCCCAGGACTGAACCCTGAGGTACTCCACTTGTCACTTGTCT
Organism: Protopterus annectens; assembly: GCF_019279795.1. Lineage (NCBI taxonomy): Eukaryota > Metazoa > Chordata > Ceratodontiformes > Protopteridae > Protopterus > Protopterus annectens. Next base: position 433,443,958 of record NC_056728.1, read on the forward strand.
GGAGCTGGATGTGGAGTCGGCTACTTTTACAGTGTGGGATGTTCTTCGTGTTTCACTGTTGCAGTCATAACTGTAGGGTGCTCCTGCCGGCAGGCAGCCCGAGGTCGGCCAGAATCCCAAAGTCTGGGTCCGGCGTCGGCTGTACAAGCTAGTACCCTGACGTCAGTACGCTTTGGTACATAGCCCTCAGCCGACGCCATCTCCTCCAGCCTTTCTTGCCCTAGATGTCAGAAGTCCCCAATAAAACAAAAATGAATCCAACAAGGAAACACAAATACACCACAAAAAAGGAAAAGGTAGAAAAAAGAGGGGATAGGAGGGAGGGAAACCCCGACTGCAACAGTGAAGACACCCGAACATCTACATTTATGGTAGGTGTACACAACTGTACTATGTTCTTCGTGTTTCACTGTTGCAGTCATAACTGTAGGGTGGAATCCCAAAGCAGTGTAAAAGGGGAGGAGGCTTTAGATAGAAGAAGGGGAGGCAAGAATACCCTGCAAAACAGCAGAGGCAAAGCCTGCCCTGGTCTTAGAAAACAGAGGGAGATTGTAGTGCTTGGAAAAAGTATGCACAGAACTCCAAGTGGCAGCTTCAAGATATCCTTGGTAGGGACTCCTCTGAGGAAAGCTGTAGAAGTGGCAGCTGCTCTAGTAGAATGACTTCTAATGGTACCTGGAAACTGTTTCCCATGATGAGTGTAACAAAATCTGATTCCATAAGCAATCCATTTGGAAATAGTTTGTTTAGAAATAGGCTTTCCAAGAGAACTGGAGGCAAAAGAAACAAACAATTGATTAGACTGTCTGAACTCTTTAGTCTTGTCCAGGTAAAATCGTAATTGTCTGTGTACATCTAATGAATGCAAAATCCTTTCCCCTTTATTTTGAGGATTTGGAAAGAAAGTAGGAAGGTGAATTGTCTGATTTAAAGCCACTTTCGAAATCACCTTAGGCATGAAAGTAGGATTGGTCCTCAAGGATACTCTGTCCTGATGGAAAATAAGGTATGGTTCCACAGCCATGAGAGCTTGCAACTCTGAGACCCTTCTGGCAGAGGTCAATGCTAATAAAAGGACAGTCTTCCAAGACAAAAACTTAATATCTGAAGATGCAGCAGGCTCAAAAGGAGGCAAAGTAAGTTTTTCTAAAACATAATTAAGATCCCAGGCAGGGACAGGAGGGGCCCTGGGATCAGTATATTTAATGCCATTCTGTTGTAGCTCAGAGCAGATCTGAGCATTGCCATTTAGATTCTTGACATTGTTATAGAATGCCTTCTGGTTGTCTTTGGAATCTTTGGCAGTTTTATTTTCATAAGCTTTGGAGGATTTTATGAGGGATCTCAGCTTCTTACTGAGGCTGGTAAGGGAGTTTTTTGCATCCTGGGATTGTCTTCTTTTCTGCAACAGTTTCTTCCTTTTGTTGTAAAGTTTGTTTATAGCAGTGGACCACCAGATTGGCTTCCCTTTTTGGAGGAGAGCATCTTGGTTCTATTTGGGATGGCACGATTCATGCATGAGTGGATGTGCTCGTACAGTGCCTTAGTGTAGGATTCAGAAGTCAAACTTTCAGTTCCCGTCTGCATGGGTGTCATGAAGTTTTTCACTTCTGACTTGAGTAGCATGAAGTTGGCTTTGGAGAAGTTTTTATGGAGGTTTCCTTACTGAGGAGTGGGGGTGGGATGTATATGTTAAGGGTGATTAGCTTATGGTTAGACCTGACCAACGAGGGGGGTGACCATAGGTGTGGAGCATCGATTTCTCATGTTGGTAATGACCAGGTCTAGGATATTGGAGCCCCTGGTGGGACTATGGATTAGTTGATCCAGGGCATTGGAATTTATATTCCAAGAACCGTTGGGCAAAGTTGTTGGAACAGTAGTAGTTTTCCCAGTTAATGGCAGGGTAGTTGAAATCACCCAGTATTAGGGTGTTTGGTTGTATCTTAATATTTTCCAGTATGTTTAGAAAGGTGTAGTGAGAATCTTGGGGCATGGTAGGGAATCTGCAGCAAGTTACAATTTGGATTGCAGTCTTACCTAGTGTTAGTTGCACCTGGAGAATTTCAGACATATTGTGTTGGGCAACTAACCTGGTGGTGTGAATATCCTTGGTAAATATGAACACTCTTCCACCTTTAGTGTTTCGGTCCAAGTTTGTTGGTCGAAAAGTGTGGTAAGAGTTGTAGCCTGGTATTGCAGGGGTGCTCTCTGGAGCCTTGAACCAGGTCTCGGTTACTGCACAGATATCGATGTTCTCTATTTTTAGGAGTGCCTTGAGAGAGAGTGCATTTTGAGGTTTAGACTTCTAGCATTGAGTAGCATTACCTTCAGAATTTGCATGCTTGTACCTGTTATGGTGGTGGTTTTATCCTTTGAACTTTGCCTAAAAAGGCACTATAGGGGTGGCAAGAGCTTTAGCCAGTAACCTAAATCCCAGGGGCGACAGGTGCAGACCATTTCTGGCAAAGCATCGTGGTCTGTCGATCATGTCGTCCCAGGCAGACAAATACTGGATCCCCTTTGAATGTCACCAGAAGCTTAGCCAGTTGTTGAAGTCATCCCTTCCTGTTTGGTTAGATTACTCTTTCCATCATTCACCAAGGGTATTACATGGTCTGGAAGTCTCTTTCCCCTTTCATGGGCATTCCTCAGTCCCATCAGGAACAAATAGCCTTTTTTCCAGAGGTGCTTCAGGGTCTCTCAAATTAGAGAAATATTCAGGAAGTTTCAGTTTCCCCAGGGGGGAACGGATTTTATATCAGAATGTACTTAGTCCCCAGGAAAGAGGGCACTTAGAGATCCGTTCTGGATCTCTCTCACCTAAACAGCTTTCTGAAGGTCCCTTCCTTTCGGATGTTGTCCCGTTCAGACTTGGTTTCCTTTTCTGCTTCCTCAGGCTTTCCTTGTTTCTCTGGAGGTTAAGGATGATTATGTACATATCCCTTTTCTTCCCATTTTTAGGAAGTTTTTAAGTTTCTCTGTTGGTTTCTGGCATTTTCAATCCTCTGCTTTGCCCTTTGGCTTCTCTACTACCCAAAGGGTATTCACCAAATGCCTTGCTCTTGTGATTGTACTGCAGCATCTTCATTTTTCCATTTCTCTCCTGCAAAGCCTGGAGTTCACTATAAATTTCCAAAAGTCCTTCCTGACTCCTTTGCAGGATCTTGTGTTTCTGGGATGTAGGATCCAGACTGTTCCAATGGTGGCATCCCTGCCTCCTCCCAAGGACTTAACTCTCATTGCCTTCTTTCAGTCCCTTCTTCCTCTGGTCTCAATTACAGCCAGTGCAAGTCCTGCAGGCCCTCCTTTTGAACCCTCTGCTACTTCAGACCTAAAGTTCTTACCTTGGAAAACCTTGTTTCTGGTGGCTGTTACCTTAGTCACGAGAGTTTCCAAGCTACAAGCTCTAGATTCTACTACTCCTTATCTGGTGTTTCACAAAGCTAGGGGTTCATTATGCACTAATCCTTCCTTTCTTCCCAGTGTAGCCTACAACAGAAATTTGAATAGTTCTAGTCACCTTCCTATGTTTTTCCCCCTAATTTCTCGAGCAAGGGTGAATACTTGGTGCATTGTTTGAATGTGCATGTACAATTGAGATTTTACCTGGACAGGCCAAAAGCCTTGAGAAAATCCAGTCTGTTTCCTTCCTTTTTGAAATCCAGATTCAGGAGACTTGTATCTAAAGTAACGTTATACAAGTGGCTGTGCAGACTGAATTTTCTTTGTGTATACCTTGAAAGGCAATACTTTACAGGGTAAACCTAAGGGTCCTTCTACCAGAACTGTAGCTATTTTTATGGCTTTCTTTTCCAGAACTTCCTTGAATGATGATTGTGCAGCAGCTGCTTGGGTTGGCCATCATACAGTTGTTTCTCACTACAAGCTGGACATTCAGCGTAGATCCAGGGCTTCTTTTTGCCCTCCATGTTGTTGAATATCCTTTTGTAGATCCTCCTGGAGATTTTTACGTGGCTGGGGGGCTCTGCCCCACAGGTTAAAGCCACAGTAAGAAGACAACATTGACTGTGAAATTTATGTATTTAACATAACAATAGATCCATGTTGTCTGTCTTAGTCTGGTTCAACCTCCCCCCTGCCCCCACCATTTTTGGTTAGTCTCGGTGCTTAACATGACCAAGTGGGGGGAGGCTTGGTTGCTGTTATTTTCTTGGAGTCCTTTGTCCTTTTCCGGTGACAAAGGTAATTTAGAGCTAAGTTAAGGAGGGGCAAAGCCTATCTAAGGTATCTGCTGGGGAGCATTGGACTGTGGGTAGGAGAGGCAAGCCGAGCAAGTTGAAGTCTAGAGGATTTGACTGGCATCGGATTTGATAACCCCTAGGTTGACCCAAACAGAAGCAGACAACACAGATCTTTCATTATGGTAAGTACATACTTTTTGTATTTTAGCATTTACAGATTTCCTCAACTCTCTCTCTCCCACTCATTCAATTTTGGTCCCTTTGACCTTTACAAGTGTTTATAGAGAACAGCTCAGTAATGTGGTACATAAACAGGCAAGGGAGTATCAGATGTTCTTCGTGTTTCACTGTTGCAGTCTTTACATTTGGGTAATCTGCTGGCAGGTTGCCCTCATTCGGCCTGAATAACAAAGTCTTGGGTCTTGCGTCGGTTGTGGTCTCCTCTTCCATGACGTCAGGTCGTCAGGGGTGTAAAACATGCAACCGACGCCATTTTAATCAGTCTTTCTTGCCGTGCGGTGCCCGAAGCAGTTCGCAAGTGCCGGTCGACCGACTCATGAAATTTTCGTATTCGAGTTTCAGAACCGAAGTCTTCAAACTAAAGCTAGGTACCCCGTTGGGGAAACTTTTTCTTGCTCCTTACCAATGTCAGTAAAAGTTAATAATTGCATTACTTGTGGGAAGCAAATACCTCATAAGGATTTTCATTTGTATTGTATTCCTTGCCTAGGCCCTGATCACAATGTGCCTTGCTGTCAGTTTTGTGCTAAATTTAACCAGCGCACTATTAAGTGTCTGTATATTTTTGCTTCTAAATATTTTGGTTCAAGATTTAACTACCCTGAAAGGTCGTCTGTTAGCAATCCGACTACCAGAGTTCACAAAAAACGCAAGGAAAAAGACAGGCAGACCGTCGAAGTCCAAAACCGACAATGAAGCTTCTCCTAAGCCAGTTGCCGGTACTCAGTGAGGTGCTTCGCAGCCCCTGATACCCGCTACTTTTGAGTTGCAGGCCTCTACTGAGACCCATTCGGAGTCCGGTATGCCGTGAGATTCGCAAAGTATTGAACCCACAGATGTCTCTCCCTTGGATGGGTCCGGAACCGCTGAGTAGGCACCGGCTTCTGAGGGTGTTTTCAGGCCTCAACATTTTTATATTAAACCGATGCCAGCAACAAAAACAAGGTCAAAAACAACTTCAATGTCTAAAAAACTGACACATTGTCCACGTGCTCAAGTCCCTATGCCTAAAAAACAGATGATCAAAATGGCTGAGGATTTAATTACCTTGATCAGTGGTTCCCCCCCTGCTAAGAGGCCTAGGCAAGGCACTGATTATAAATCTTTAGATCAGGTTTCCATTTCTTCTGATCAGGAATTTTCTATTCCACCCTATGAGGATTCTGATGCAGAGAGGAGTCCATCCCATCTGCATCTCCTCCTGAGGATTACTCTTTTGGAGAGACTTTGCATACTTTAAGGGAACATTTTTCACTGGGAGAGTCAGGACTTCTCTGAATCAAAAAAGAGGCTTAGGGATTTCCTCCTCCTTCCTCAGCATAGGCCTTTGGCAATACCTCATGTATTAGACATTGTTGATGATGTGTTCTCGGAATCAAGCATGGCTCCTGATTCCCTGCCTCCAGCTCCTAGTAAGCCAGACAGATATTACAGGGTTCCTGACTCCCACAAATTTATTTTCAAAAGTCCTGCTACTGATCGTGAGACTATTTCTCAGGGCCCCAAGTGTGTTGAGGCTTCTACAGCCAAAAATCCTACCCCTTCTGATAGAGATTCCAGGGAGCTGGATAGATGGGGTAAGAAGGTTTATACATCTGCAACCTTGGCAGTCAGGGCTTTAAACTGCCAGTTTCATATGCTTAAATATCAACAGCATGTTATGGGCTTACTGAAACAGAAAATGAGGTTGATTTCTGATTGTGTGAAAAATAGAGTTACAGGATTTATTGCATTCAGCAGAACAGGTTGGAAAGAATACTTTACAATGTGGTTTTGATTCCTTGGAAGCTTCTTGTAGGGTCGGCGTTACTGGATCTGTGACTAGAAGGCATGCCTGGCTCAAGGAGCAAAATCTGCCTGATCACGTTAAAGCTAAATTGTTGGATGCTACTTTGCAGCGTGATACTCTTTGGTAATAAGGCAGAAGAGGTTTTAAAGAAAATGGAAGACGAAGCTAAATCTATGCAAACTGTAAAAGATTTTTTGCAAGTGCAGCCACCCAGGTTCAGTAGGCACTGGCCTATTAAAAATTGGTCATTTCCTGTGTTTAGCAGAGCCACTCAGGGCAAACCCAGGCACTTAAAAGGCTCCAGATATCAATCACAGGGTTCTTACAGGTCAAAGCAATGGGGTGCCTCCACCTCCAAATCTGGAGGAAACAAAGCACAACCCTATAGTAAGCAGTCTTAATGACTTTCCTCTACCATCTCCAAGCACTTATCTTTTGGCAGCCCCCTTGGGGGGAAAACTAGCACTTCATGCTCAAAATTGGCAGTTAATTACCCAGGACAAGTGGGTATTAAACACAGTATCCCAGGAGTATAGATTTCATTTCCATACTGTGCCAATTCCAAACGGATGGCTGGATCTGCCACAAAACCTGTGAGCAGAGGCCCAGAAACAAGCCGTGTTCCTCATGGATATGGGGGCTATTCATCCGGTACCAGAAAAGGAAATAGGACAAGTATTTTATTCAAGACTTTTCCTGGTACCCAGAAAAGAGAATTCATGGCGTCCAATACTGGACTTAACGATTCTGAACACGTACCTGGACATTCCAAAATTCTAAATGCTGACTTTACAACAGCTACTAACTATGCTAGGCAAGAATGCTTGGTTAGTAACTCTAGACTTGAGGCATACCTGTATATCCCAATAACAGAATCATGCAGAAGATACCTCTGCTTCAAAGCAGTTTTTTTGCATTACCAATTCTCTGCACTGCCCTTTGGCTTATCTACTGCGCCCTGGGTCTTTACAAAGTGCCTGGTACCAGTAATTGTATTCTGCAGACAAAGAAACATCGAAATTTATCCTTATCTGGACGATTGTCTCATTCAAGCAGAGGACAAGGACACTCTCCTTCAACATCTGGCATTTGTAAAAAAGCTTCTAGCATGCCGAGGGTACACCATAAACAAAAATAAATCACAACTGGTACCCTCTCAATTGCATTCCTGGGTGCAAGCTAGAATACATCTGCCCAGATGGCTTACCTCACGCCAGACAAACAAAGGCATTTAGCAACATACTTCAAACAAATGGCAACAAAAACCCAGTTATCTGCAAGACAAATTCTGCAGGCTTTGGGATTCATGGCATCCTGCATTCTACTAATTCCATATGCGAGACTGCATATGAGGAAACTTCAACTGTACCTATAAAGTTTACGGACTTAACATTGTCACAGCCTGGAAACAATGATTCCTCTCATTCCCTGCCTGCAACAAGAGTTTCTTTGGTCGGCAGAGACATGTCACCAAAACAAGGGACTGTCATTCACTCTACCCCCTGCCACCCAAACCCTAACTACAGACGCATCAGACTATGTTTGGGGGGGCCCACCTGGCAGGGACATGCATTCAGGGAAAATGGAGTCCATACCAAATGCATCTGCATATCAACCAGAAAGAAATGCTAGCTGTTAAGAATGCTCTTACAGCCTTCAAGGACTTACTTCATCCAGGACAGCTACTGATAAAGACGGACAACACCACAGTTATGTGGTACATAAACAAGCAGGGGGGTACACATTCCTACCCCCTTTGCAGACTAGCCATGGCCTTGTGGAACACAGCCTTGACTTACCAAATACATCTTCAAGCACAATTCCTGCAAGGAAAGCAAAATACTCTGGCAGACGATCTAAGCAGAAATCTTATGGACCCGCACGAATGGAAACTGGATCAACAAATCTTCAGCATGTTAACACAGAAATGGGGGAGCCCAGACATAGATCTATTTGCCTCTCCCCAAAACTATCAGTTGGACAAATTCTGCACAAGAACTCATCACAAAAAAGCGGATGCTCTATCCTTTAGCTGGAAAAACCTATCAGTCTATGCCTTTCCCCCTCTGCCTCTGCTCTCCAAGGTCTTACTTAGAAGTCAGACAGGAAAAACCAAAAATGATCCTAATTGCTCCGGACTGGCCTCGCCAACACTGGCACCCGCTTCTAAGGAATATGTCACACCTTCCTCCTTGGAACTTGCTTCAAACACCTCATCTACTGTCTTAGCGGAACTTTCAAATTCTGCATACTCAGCTCCAAACTCTGAATCTTGCAGCATGGCTAATCAACTAATTATTCAAACCACATCTGTCAGTAAACCTGTGATGGATGTCATTTTGTAAGCCAGAAGGCCTAGTACTAGAAATTCTTATGCTGATAAATGGAAGAGATTCTGCACTTGGAACCAAGCACAAGGAATAGACGCAACAAAGCCCAATATTCCTCAGATTTTACAATACTTAACTGAGATGCTTGACAAGGGCGTATCTTTTTCTTCAATAAAAATCCATGCCTCTACCATCTCGGCTCATTAAAACACAGAGCCTCCCCTCTTTTCTCATCCACTGCTTAAACAGTATCTCAGAGGGGCCAAAAATTTAAGGCCTCCCAGGAGAACACCAACTCCTGCATGGGACCTCAATTGGAAAAACTCACCCTGCGTCCTTTTGAACCAGCAGCTACTGCGGATGTAAAATTTCTATCTTGGAAAACGGCTTTTCTTTTGGCAGTCACTTCAGCAAGAAGGGTTTCAGAACCACAGCTCTCATGGCAGTGGAACCTTTCATTATATTTTACCCGGACAGGGTGGCCCTCAGGACCAACCCTCCTTTTATGCCTAAGGTGGTATCCAGTGTGGCTCTTAACCAGACCATTCACCTGCCAGCATTTTTTCCAAATCCGCAGAACAAGGGGGAGCAGATTCTGCATTCATTGGATGTACACAGACAACTAAGATTCTACTTAAACAGGACAAAATCTCTAAAAGTCTGAGCAACTACTGGTAGCATTTGCTGCAGGGTCAGAGGGGAAGGCTATATCAAAGCAGACTATTTCTAAATGGATAAGCCATGGCATTCGTTTCTGCTACTTGCACCATGGTAATCCTGTGCCCAAGGAGATCAGATCCCATTCCATCTGGGCTGCCTCTACTTCAGCAGCTTTTCTCAGAGGGGTCCCAATCAAAGACATTCTAGAAGCTGCTACTTGGAGCTCTGTTCATACATTCACAAAGCATTATCATTTACCTCTCTTCTCTAAATCCAGGGCAGGCTTTGCCACTGCAGTCCTGTAGGGCCTTATAGCTGCTCCTAATGCTGTTTAGCTCCATCCTCCCATCCATAGCTTTGGGATTCTACCCAAATGTAATGACTGCAACAGTGAAACACGAAGAACATTGTGCAGTTGTGTACATTTACCATAAATGTAGATGTTCGAGTGTATTACCCACCCGCCATCCCCCACTCTATATCTTTTCTTTCCTTCACTATACTCAAAAGCCTTTGTGGTGTATTTGCTTTTAGTTGAAGGTAAATTTTATGTTTCTAAAGTGCATTTATATATTTACAGTTTATATATATTTTTGCTCCCCATTTGGGGGGCACCTGACATCTGGTGCAAGAAAAACTGATTAAAATAGCTTTGGCTGCATGTTTTATACCCCTGACGACCTGACATCATGGAAGAGGAGACAGCAGCTGACGCAGGACCCAAGACTTTGTTATTCAGGCTGATTGAGGGCAACCTGCCAGCAGTTTACCCAAATGTAATAACTGCAACAGTGAATACACTCTAACATCTACATTTATGGTATGTGTACACAACTGTACTCTCTTGCCTTCTGTTCAGACTAGCCATTGTAGCCTGGGATATAGCTTTTCAGCACAATTTTACCCTACAGGCTTCTTATATACCATGAAAGCTAAACTATGTGGCAGACCACCTGAGGAGGATCAAGGCAGACCCTCATAAATTAAAGTTTTACCAGGAGGCCTCCCAAGATTTGATCAAAATGTGAAGAACAACTAAAATTAGTTTTTTGCCTCCACTCTCAAATAACATTTAGTGAAATTCTGCACCTGGTTCCCATTCTTGTAGGCCTGGAAGATGCTTTTCTTTTTTTTTTTTTTTTTTTTTAGACATGAATTTTCTTGTATACTTTTCCACCTGTTCCAATAATATCTGTGGTCATTCAGAAGATTCTGGAGCTTAGTCCATTAATCATTGTGGTGACTCCCTTCTGGCCCAGACAGCAGTGGGTCTTCCTTCTTTTGTAATAGCCAAGAGTAGTTGTCACAAGCTTCCTCACAGACTGGCCTCACTCAAACAAGACCAGGGGTGTTTGATGCATGACAGCCCTAGCATATATAATTACCTGGATAAGAAAATCTTTGTACCATTAGGCACCTTTTTTTATAAGGGCATGCAGCAAGCAACAAATCCTGCTACTAGAAGATCATATGTGATTAAATGGAAAAGGTTTTCTAGTTGGTGCCAAGAGAAGAACCAGCACCCATTCAGGGCTAGTGTTTCTCTGATTCTGCATTATTTGTGCGAGCTACTGTCCTATGGCTTGTCCTTCCACTTAATGAAGGCTCATACGTTGGGCTTTTCAGCTTGTTTTCCCTTGGATCCCCCTCTTTCAGTGCAGTCATGTGAAAATGTTTTTGAAAAGGTGTTGCATGTGAAGCTGTCTAGAATTCAGGTGGCTGCTTTGGATCTTAATCTGGTGGTAGTATAATTACTTGTTTCTCTATTTAAACCAGCTCCTCACTCTATCTTGAAATTATTGACATGGAAAACAGTGTTACTAATTGCGGCAACCTTCTGCAAGAATATCTGAATTGCAAGGTCTTGTGCTTGGGTCATCCTTGTCTTGTTTTCCACATGTATAAGATTTCCTTAAAAAGTAATCCTTTATTTGTGCTTGTAGTAGTGTCTGAGGTTGCCTTTTAGCCAAGCTTTTCATCTCTCTCTCATTTCAGAACCTAGTATGAGGGAGCTAGCTAGACTATTTTTATACCTTAGATGTCCACAGATGACTCTGGTACTATCTTGACAAAGCATAATTTTGCAGGATCTCTGATCTGTTCTTTTCTTGTATAGGTTTTTCTTTTTCTTTTTTTCTTTTTTTAAACATCCTGTGTCAATGCCTTTTTCTGTTCCTATCGCAACAAAAATATTCCCAACCGGCTCAAGGCATATCCTACTAGGGTCTTGGCTTCATCTGAGGCTTTTTGGAAACTGGTGGATTGTAGAAGCAGCAATTTTGGTTCTTTTCATTTATAGTGCTTTACAAAAGTAAGACAGATTTTTTTCTACAGTTGTAGGACAGGCTTGCCAGGACCATTCTTACAGGGCTGCTGGACCCTCATCCTTCCTTCTCCCAGTCAATATAAGTTACTGTAATCAACCTATATAGTTTAGGCTACTGCAGTAGTGGCCATTATGAAGAACATGGTATAGCTGAGTAAATAAACTTACCATAGCAGTATGTTCAAATGATCACTGCTTCAGTAGCCACTCCCTCCAACCCCCCCTTTTTTTCATATGCTGTTATGCCAGGGTGTGGACATTAGTATTATTACTTTTCTAGCACTGTCCTTCCCAGGGCTTTAGCCTCCTTCTCTCTGTTGGTATGAAATTTCTGAAGAGCCTGGCACCCAAACCTTTCTTTTATAGTCAGTTCAGCTCGAGCTAGCTAACTAGGTGTGTGCAAGCTGCTGTGAAGTTTTGGAAGCAAGCTGGCTTGGTAGCATATACCCCATATACACAACTGTACTGTTTATCGTCATTATGTTTATATCCCAAAAAGACTTGAATCTGTCTAAAAATTCCACAACACTGAGATGTCTTTCTCGAATTAAGTACAAAATATCTGCATATGAAGCTAACTTTTTGATTAGTGTACCAGTTATATACTTGAATTATTGAGCCCCTTGTTTTCTTTGCAAATGGCTCAATATAGAGTAGTAAACAAAGGGGAAATTTACTCTTCATTGTTAGGTTTCTTTTGCTTTCTCCGAGAGCTTAGTTTGAGGTTGATGGATTCCTCAGGCATTCTGTGGTGTGAAGTGATTCCTCAAAAAATGTAGTTTAGCTGTGATTATAATCAAAAAGCTTATTTCACAGTCATAATAAATTCACTTTTTTCAGATTGCAGTAAAAAAGATTTAACTGTATGACTTAAATGGCATTCAGCTGCTACTTATCTGCTGATGTAATGGTGGCTGACCTCTGCCATGCTAAAGCAGTCCTCCAGGGTCTTTGTTTTCTTGCACCTCTATGGCCCTGCAGATGGACAATGCAGTTACGACTGCTGAATCCTACACAAATGCACTCTATAAGCACTTACACGAGTGCATGGATCGTGCTATCCCAAACAGAACCAAGACGCTATCCTCCAAAAAAACAAAGCCAATCTGGTGATCCCCTGCCATAAACAAAGTCTACAACAGAAGGAAGAAACTGTTGCAAAAGAGAGTAAAATCCCATGAGTGGAGGAGCTCCCTGGTCAGCCTCAGTAAGAAGCTAAGATCCCTTATAAGATCCTCCAAAGCTAGCTACGAAAACAAAATAGTCACTGATTCCAAGGACAGCCACAAAGCATTCTATAGTTATGTCAGGAATCTCAATGGCAACACCCAGATCTGCTCTGAGTTACAGCACAACAGCATGAAAATTACAGAACCATCTGATATTGCCTGCATCCTGGCAGATAGGTTCAGTGCTAACTTTACCCCCCTCTCACCCCCTAAAGGGTCCATACAGGAAGAATGTAGAGTCCCTGTAATCACAATTACGCAGGTAAAAGCTGCACTCTCTAAAGCCAAAAACACAGCATCCATGGGACCGGACAACATCCCAGGCTGTGTTTTACACGAACTTCAGAACAAACTGCCTCCCCACATAATCACCCTGTTCAATCATAGCCTCACATCAAGCTTTGTGCCCAGTGAGTGCTGCACAGAAACAGTTATCCCACTCCACAAAGGGGGAGCCGCCACTGATCCTGGGAACTATCGCCCTATTAGCCTGATGAGCCTGGTCTGTAAGGCCATGGAACGTATCATCATTGAACTCATAAGCAAAGACATTGGTAACCTCCAAACTCTGGACCCCACCCAGATCGGGTTTGTGAAAGTCGGATCATGCCTCCTGAACCTGATAGACTTGTTTGAGGCAGTCCCCAAAGCTGTAGACAAAGGTAAGGTGATTCACACAGCCTATCTTGACCTCGCCAAGGCTTTCGACGCCATCCCCCATTCTGGAATTATAGATAAACTCACTAAACTAGGTATAAAGATGGGTTGCCAACTGGCTCACTGACAGAACCCACACTGTAAAAGTTGCAGACTCCAAATCTGACTTCAAACCAGTGACAAGTGGAGTACCACAGGGTTCAGTCCTGGGACTTCTCCTGTTTGGTATCTACTTCACTGATGTACAGGCTAACACAGAAGGCCTTTGACTAACGAAGTTTGCAGATGACTGCAAACTAGGAGCCATAGTCGAGTCCTCAAATGATGTGGACATCCCACAGAAGGGCCTCACTGATACAGATGCCTGGTGTCAGAGCCATGGCCTCAAGCTCAATGCCAAAAAGTGCATTGTCATCCCCTTTGGTAAAAGCTCTGTACCCATGAACTACTACATTAGGCGGCAGTCTACTTAACGCCGAATGTGTGATAAGAGACCTTGTGACCCAGGTGGCCAGTAGTCTCTTTTTTGATAATCACATCGCCACAGTAGTCAGGAAATCCTTCTGTGTGGCATGCCTCATCACAAAAGGGTTCTCATCCAGGAAAAAATATGTCATTGTTCCCCTCTACTCAACACTCATTAGGCCCATTATAGAGTACAACACCCCTTTTGGAATGTACCTCACAAGACATCTGCAGCAGCTGGAAAGGCCACAGAAGTACCTTACAAAGAGGATTACTGCCCTCAAACATATGCCCTACACTGACCGTTTAAAAAAAAAAAATGCAGCTTTACTCCATAGCCTATAGCCTACTCTGAGGTGATCTTTGCCTAACATATAAAACTATGTCAAACCAAGTGCCGTTGGACATGCTGCACCTAAAGAAATCCCAGTCCCTCCGAGCTACACACTCTGGGGACCTAAACCTTGTCACCACAATAAACAGGACATGCTGGAGGGAAAGATTCCTGTCCCAGAGACTTCCCATACTCTAGAACAAGCTACCGATCTATGTCAAGCAAAGTTCCTCATTAGCACTCTTCAAGAAAAATCTTGATGAGTGGATGGAAAATAGGAAATACACCCCGGGGATTACTTCTGTGGCTCTGCTCAACAGGGACACAGGAAAATAGCTTTCTTGGGTGGCGTAAGCCAGGGAACCTTGTTGGCTAGGCTTACTTAGGTCCTTGGGCCAATAGCCTAGTACCTACCTTTGAACCTTGATGTTCTCGTTGGGTCAAGGACATCAAGTGCTCTCCCATATGCAGTGCATCATATTGCAGCAATGATACTTAAAATGAAACGTACACTTTTGTTATTTTTAATATAAACATTTTGCTGTAAGACTGTCATTTTTTATATATATTGTATGCTATTCGATATGTTCTTTGTTAATTCAAAATAGTAATGTCATTTTAAGCTTTAACTGTACCTTGTTTGTCTGTGCTGTACCTTGGAGCTTTTGTTCCTGAGACACCACTGCAAAAGGGTTATCATTCCAGTAACAAATGCATATAAATAAATAATATAGTTGAGTGTACACACTCCACATACACATTTTCAAATAGGATCATTCCTACTGTAAGCCTCCCTCCATCCCACAAAAAATAAATAACATGTATTATGGCTAGTGGGAAAATACCCTGCTTCTACTTTATGGATGCACCTTTATTTCCTATTTCTTGTGCTGAGGCCAGAAAATGCCTTTGGTTGCTGGGCTTCTGCAACACACTTATTGCTGACCTTTTTCAGAAAGGAAGAAAAAGAAACATGAATTTGCATGAAAGAACTCATGATGCCATAGATTTTACCATGCATATGAGGATGTGCATAAGTCATAAAAGGTGGACCAGATGGTTGTACATTCTCCCTAGCAGAGTAATCCCATGTTTGATGAGTCATACTTAAGCGGCAGTCCTACTTTATCATCTGTGATTCTGGTAAATGTGCCTGTACAACTGTACTCTCCACTTTTAAGATTAAAACTAGGGTCTGTGGTAACAAGCACACCATTTGTATGAGGCACAGTAGATGCAAGTATAAGCCAAAGGGAGGTGATTTCCAAGTACAAAGATGCAGAGATATTTAGCAAAGTATGGATCAAGAAGTGAAGGTGAGAAAATTTAGGAGACCTCTTCAGGTTGTCAGGCTATGGTGAGTATTCACACACAGATAAAGTTTAGTGGCTTCAGATACTGGAACACTTCCAATTAGAAATGTGTACCTTTATATACTGCTTGTTGCTGCTTTATTCCATCTATGTAGGTATTCAAATTGCATTTCCAGCTCATCTTAAGTTGAATGTTTGTTGCATCCAACATGAAGGTGTCAGGCACAGTTCCTTTAGCTGTCCATGATCTTTAATGCACTGCAGCTGGTACCTACATATTGGATGTGCCGGTCAGACTTCCTAACTTTATATTAGCACATTTTTCTGTGTTATATTCTCAGGCATTCAGAGGTAGAAAATGACTTAAAAAAAAAAAAAAAAAAAAAAAAAGGTGTCCATGCTGGAGATTGTAAATGGGTATAGCCAAGTCCTTTAATGTAGAAGGTTAACAATCCAGGTGACGTGAGTTTAATTAGTGACTTGGGCAGTTATTGGGTCTGGTTTGTGTGCGTGTGTGTATGGTGTGCGCGTGCGGGCGGAGGGATGTAGAGGAGTGACGAGGCTTGCCTGTTCACTTCTGTTGAGGGTGGGGTTGACATGAGGGCTGGAGGGGGAGGCTAGTTGCTACAGTAGCATGAGGGCTTAGAATGCAGATAGGCAACACCCTCAAGCCCACCCGTATTCTCAGCCTATCTGCATTCTAAGCCCCCAAGCTCCTGAAGCTGTTATAGAGCCCAGATTAGAGATGCTCCTAAAGCCAGAAAATATGTTACCAGTACATAGAGAAGTACAGCCAGATCAGAGCAGACACATGTCTCAAGTGAGCCAGATCAGAGCAGACACATGTCTCAAGTGAGCAGCTATTGCAACTCCCTGACCTGCTTGTCTCTTCTGTAACTTGCTTCAAAGGTGTAGCTAGCTGTTTCTGCGCTTATTGTTGTCCCCTGCTCTTCATGCTTGAACTTGGAAAGCTGAAAGGCAGCTGATTTTTTCATTTAAACTTTAGCACGGTGGTCCCCAACCACCGGGCTGCACAGAAAGGATAAAAAAAACTTATTACATTGGGTGCTTGACTGTTCAGAAAAAAGTGTGTGTGTGAATGTATATGAATGTGTTTATGTTCCTGTGTGTGTGTGTGTGTGTGTGTGTGTGTGTGTGTGTGTGTGTGTGTATTTGTGTGTGTGAGTGAATGCGTCATGAAAGCAAGAATGTATGTGTGTGAAAGTAGGAGGGACTGTGTGTGTGTATGAGAGAGAGTGAACAGTGAGATTGATCGAGCCACCGAGTTTCTGATTGCATGTGTGAGTGAATGCGTGCACGACAGCAGAAGAAATTGTGTGTGTTTGTGTGTGACAGAAAGTGCAAGAGTGAAAGCGATCCCTGGCAGCAGCAAAGAGATTTGCATACCTCTCAACTATATCTCTTAAGTCCAAACTCTCCACACACAACATCTGGACAGAGCCGCAAATAACAGGAGACAAACCACCAAAAATAGACAGATTTTAAATATTGCTCTTATAGACTTAGAAAGTTGCTAGAGCAGCAGGGTTTCCATTAGCATGTATTATCTGTATGATATAAAGTCTGAAACTCAAATGCCTGTCATTATTTAATGACTTAAATCTCCAGTCATTTGCCAGATAACTACATATTTTATGAGGATGGACGAAACATATGAGCCAAAAATTTGAACAGTATGCAAAAATATGGACAGTTGAGAGGTATGCGCGCAATTGTTAACTCAAGATATCTGGATAAACCTAAAATAAACAGGGGACAAAGGCTCAAAAATAGGAAAAGATGTTAGTGACTGCTCTTATACAATTACAAACTTGCTTAAATAAAAAGATTTGTGTTAGTATGAATTTTCTGAAGAAAATAATCTGAAACTCAAATGTATGCTATTATTTAGTAACTTCAATGACTGGCAACAAACCAAACGTTTTAGGAGTAAGGGACCAAAAAATAAAGTAAATGCTTGGATATTTTTTTAAGTGTTATATTTTGGATGTAAAATGCTTCTTCCAGCACCATTAACATGTACTACAGCAAGTTTGAAACATTAGGTGGAGGAACTATTTTACATCAAAAATATATTAAAAAAAGATGTACTTAAGAAAAAAATAAACAATAAGTACAACACAACAGTTTAGAGAGACCCCATTCTGTAAGCGCAGTAATGCCATCCAGGGTGTGTGTTAATATGTAACTAATGCCTGTGGCGTCAACTTTCATAACACCCCTGGGCGTCCATTAATTGCACATTAACACATACTCTGGAGGGGATTACTGCTCGCTTATTATGCTTGCACGATGGCTAAAAAAGTCTGGAGACCACTTGCTACAGTTTTAAAGTTTCTATCATACAAAGAGCTTTGCAGCGCTTCAGTACTATACCAGCATTTATTTGCACTACAGTGCTACAAGTGCAAGCATTTATTAATAGATGCCAGTATGCTCTAAAGGGAAATGGCCTCCTAACAATTTGTGACTGGCGCAGCTGCTGGCTTTACCCCACCCTAGCTAAGTTACTGACTTACTTTACTAGTAAGCCTGTCATAAAACTGATAGAACCAAGTTAATTAAAGGCTCAGGAGTTTCATGAGGGATCAGTGTTGGAAGACCAACTGGAACGAGCTTGCACAAAAGAATTCCCTTCACCCCCAAAAAAAAATGTAGGGGGATGATTGGTAGTTGTAAGACGCTGAGGGCATTCCTCTATTTGTATCACTGAGATGATCTGTGTGATGATACATGCTACTTTAAGTTGTAGGAAGCATCTAATGAATGGCATTGGAATTAAATTCTTTTTGATTGAATAGCAACAGAAGTGATATTCATTGCAAATGAATTTAGAACACCTACAGAGCCAGAATTCTTGAAGGAATACATAGTTTAAAGAGAGTTAGCCATTTGCATATGAGCTTTAAAGGTCCACCTGGTAAGAAAAAGCAAGAAACTTAAAGCAGGTTGGCCCTGTAAATGAGTATTATATTTTATGCATCCAGTAAAGAAAAGCAAATAAGGAAAATGTTGGAACCCCAAAAACTGACTGTTAAAGAGGTGGTAGGAATGTATATGAGGCTATAGCGACCTCATCAAACCTATGGAGGTCTTTGACTACTAGTTCTGGTGATGTTCAGCCTGTTGCTTGACTGGCTTGGCGATTATGTAGAAACAAATCTCTTCTTGTCTTTGCCCACTTTTGAAGCAGACATTGACATCTGTCCTTGGCTGCTGTTGCTATTTAGGCTTTGCAGGAGGCTTCATCCTAGTTTGTGTGGAACACTGATACCCAGGCATCCATAAAGGACTTCACACTCCTAGAGTGGTGACATCTCCTCCAGGAATGACAGAAGTTATCTACAGCATTTCATATTTTTTTGGCAAGCTTCGCTGTCATGGGTTGTGTAATAGTATTTGTCAGAGAAACCAGGGGTGCCTACCCCATAGACATTATCTTTAATGTTTGATTATAGAAAAGTTGCAGAAGAATGTGTACCGTCGTCCTGTTTCGTGTGTTCCTCCTCCATCCAAGAGAAGGAAGAAATCCACCCCCCCCCCAACTTGCTGGGATCAGATCTGGAGAGAGAGAGAGAGAGAGAGAGAGAGAGAGAGAGAGAGAGAGTGTACTGCAGATGTACTCCTCCATCAGATACAATGCTGATTGCCAAGATAGTATTGTGATTGGCTCCCCTCCAGGAGACGTCTCATTTTAGAGATGCATAACTGTAATAAGGGAACATTTTGAGTGGGGGTAAAAGATCTTAGACTGTAAGAAAATATTACATCTGTTGGATATGGTGAAGCCTAATTCTTTGATGGGCCTACCTGTCTTACCAGCCTTGATGCTTTCAGTCTGGCACCCTTAAACCTTGACTTGTCAATACCTAGTTCAAGAAGACCAGATACAGAATGCATGGTACAGGAGAAATTTCAGTGTACATATATATACATATGCACATACATACATACAAACCTTGTAGTGAGCCCCACAGTCATCTTTTTGAAGCAGATAAGGCTTCCAGGTTAGGAGTATCTTTCATACTATCCACTGACAAGGAGAACAGAATTGTGGATAGGTTTGAAATGACAGTGTACACTTCAACTACCTTTGTGGCTTAGGCTGAAAATTGCTAAAGGTATGCAATAATGTAGTTAAAGTGGAGTCTTTAAGCAGGTGAGAGGACATGAAAGTGGACATTCTGAATGAAAACTTCCAAGAGGCTTAACCTGGTTTACCCAGACAATTTAAAGGATTCATTGATTATCTGAAAATGATTATTCTTTGAACAAATCCACAAACTTGATTAATTTAAAATTCCTTTCAGCAAACACGAATTCAAGGTTTGTTTTGCAAGTGGCAAGTCCCACTGCACCCTACCCGTGGGGAAAAGAACCCCTCACCCCCTTTATATGTATACTCTACCGTCGCACAACAGTGGGGAAAGTACAACCCCTGTTTGAAAGTGGCTTTCATCAACTCAGTATTAACACTGCCTTCCACTGAAGGGTAATCTTTTAAAACTTTTCACATTTTTCCCACTTTAATTTTTCAAGTCTTTTGAGATTCTGATACGACAGGAATGGCCATTCCTAGGTCATGCTATGAAAGTGCCTTTCACAATACCTACAGTGTGCTCGGAATTGACTCCTCTTGCAACTCATACGAAGTTACCTGTATTGGTAGCTTGTCTAAATGTGACTGGAAATTCTTTTTTATGAGACTGCGCCTACTACTGTTGAAACTGTCTGGGTATCTTTCTTCCACAGTGCTCTCATTTCTGCTTGCAAATCTCGATGTTTTATTACTCTTTCTCTCAATATGTGAGGCACTGTAATTGCCAGTTGCAACAACTTTAATGATCAGTGTTTTTTTGTCTTTTCGTTTCATGGGCTACTGTATCTGGTTTTCTTGCACCTATTTTCTGAATTGTTAATAATGGGGGGATCCCATGTGATGTACACTTCATTATTCTCTCTAATGATTTGTGGTTCATGTTTCCAGTGCTGCTCTGCTACTTCTGTATTGTAGTGTTTTTACAATCCCCAGTTCCAACAGTTTTGTCATATTATTGTGCCTTTTAGTGTACATGCCCTGTCATGAGTATATCACACTCAGCAACAAGGTGTGCAACTGTTTCCAATTGATTTTTTACAAAACCTAAATTTGTCTGTTTCTCCCACATGTTCAATAGACTGCAAACCAACATGTATGTAGTCCACTATCTTGGACTGCCATTAATAACCTTTCATCCTTTGGTTTCAGCTCACCTATCCTTAACCATTCCTGCATCAAATCCTGATCAACATTTCTTTTCTTCTCATCTGATCCTTCCCCTTATATTCTTTCTTTTCGACACATTCAGTTGTCTGATGTTTGTCTACTTTTGATTTGATTTCCATTCCCACTTGACACCTGAATGCTTTTGCTAAACCAAGTAGAGGGGTCAACTTAGACTTCCTGTCTTCATGTTGTAAAACTTTCACTATGTTTAGATCTGATGAGATCAGCAGGCATGTTTGTAGTGACACGACTGCAGCTCAAAACGTGTAATCAGTTTTGGGAGGCCCATACCTCATTCAGTGCAAGGATTATATAATTTAGGTGTACACTGATTTTTATTTATCATATGATAGGCCTGAAGTATTTTTCTTATATTTCTGTCCAACTGATCCAGTACCTTTTGGGGCCAGTCAGTCACACCAAAAAAGTTAAAACAGGAAGAGCAAATTAGTTTGTAGCTTGGACTGTACTCCTTTATGTCAAGGCTGTATTAGCACTCGAACATCTACATTTATGGTAGGTACAAAACTGTACTTTTTCAGTACAAGTTTCAATTTCTGAAGTATTCCTTACTGAGTTTTATTCACATTTGTTCATGTTTTATTGCTGATCCTCATAATTTCCCAAATATTTGTTCACTGTTTCATGCTCAAGTTCCTTTGTCACACTGCTTTCCTAGCTTGATATTTTCTTGGTAAGTGCATTTTTTTTCTGTTTTAAATGCTGCTTTTGTACAGTTATCAAGACCAGATGTCATTATATTGTTTGAGAAAGTTTTAACCACTTACAGTTTTAAGTCCTCCACAAAAAGTAGATGAGAATTTTTTAAGCAAGGAAGTTTTCTGGGAACCATGTTGTAACCAAGACCTAAGCTGCTATGTAAACAGGTTAATGGGTTAAGGGTAATACAAAACAACAGTGGTGACAATGAATCACACTGAATTATCTCCCTTTGAATTTTTATCCCTGAAGTAATAATTTGTCCTTTGTCTTGGCTTAATTGTGAAGTGGTTTTCCACTGTTTCCTGGTCACTATGATGTAATTCATCAATGTATTTTACACCATGAATGTGGAATGCTGTCAAATGCTTTTTTGTAATCTATCCAGGCCATACTTAGACTTTTCCCATTTTTACAATTCTCCATAATGGCTTTATTAAGCAGCAAATGGTCCTTTGTTTCACACGACTTTCTTTTGTTACCCTTTTGTTTTATTTTCATGATTGAGTTTTCTTCTAAATGACTATAAACTCTGCATCAATTCTAGTGTACAATTTGTACATCATTGGAAGGCAAGGTATTGGTCTGTAGTTTTTAGGATGGTTTACAGGTTCACTCTTAGGGAGGAGTGTTGTTTTTGTTATTGTTAACCAGGTTGGTGTCTGTTCAGAATGTGCATATAAGTAGTTCTTACTAAGGGTTAAATCTTTGTATAAAGATTTTTTTTTTTTTTTTTTTTTTTTTTACAAAAAACATCTTTATTAAATTATCACATATGACATAGGCAATCTTACTTTTACATAAATAAAAAAATAAACATTGACACCATTTTAGTAGCAAACATTATACATCACAGATACCATTGAAACTGTAGTTGCAAACATTATACGTCACTTAGAATCTAACATGTCATTGTTAATTAAGCACTGTATAGTTCATTCAGATCTTGACTTCTTTTAAG
Source organism: Protopterus annectens (assembly GCF_019279795.1). Classification (NCBI taxonomy): domain Eukaryota; kingdom Metazoa; phylum Chordata; order Ceratodontiformes; family Protopteridae; genus Protopterus; species Protopterus annectens. The sequence goes on from NC_056728.1 coordinate 433,466,474, forward strand.
CCTCATTCCTTCTCTGCATATATTGTTCCCACAATTCCAATTTTTTTAGTTTGCTCCTTCCCTTTTCTAAAGATATCAGTTCCAGTTTTTTTATCCGTGTTATTATGTTCACTACTTCTAGTAAAGTTGGTCTAGACTTTGATTTTCATTTTCTACTAGCTGCGTTTTGGCAGCCACCATAATTAGACTCAGCAAGGCTTTACTATGTCTAGGCAATTCTGATTCTGTAACATAGCTCAAAAAATTATCTCCCTAGTCAATACAATCTGCTCACCCAGCACCTCCAACAGAGAGGTCTGCAGGGAATTTTTAGTCTGCCAACTCATTGCACTCCCAAAAATATGTTCCTGACTGCCTCTTTCTTCCCCATCACACCTCCAACATTTGCTATCCACCTGAGGAAAAAATTTTGAAGTCTACTTGGGGTATAAAAATACATGTGTAAACACTTCCAGGCAAAGATCCTAAATCATCTAGACTTTTTTGCATATTTGGGAGATAACATGTATACCCCCATTGTCTCTTTGTGAATTGCTTATCCATTCTCTTCCCAGTCCTCTAAGCGCCTCTGAGTGATTGTTGTAGTTATCATGCAATATTTTATATGCTATACTATGGCAGCTTCTTTCTAGATTCTATTAAAAACTCTACCAGTGCTGGTCTTTAATTTAAGATCCCCTATTTTTTCTTTTTGCCTGTCCTCTGATATCAATCCTTGATGAGGAAGGCAATCAACTTGCAGTCCAAATAAATTCTTGGCGTCTTCTCATTCTATTACCTTTCCCTTTCTAGTTATTTGCTCCCAGTACCTTGGTTCCGTTGCCAGTTTTCTCCCTCCTCTTGCGTTTTTTCTGTATTCCTATCTGCAGTCATCCCTTTCGACAGAATCTTTTTTCTTCATTCTGTGCTGGTTTAGTTCTTTAAATACTCCCTGCTATTTTATGCAGATAATGTTCTGTTCAAATTGTTGTCATTCTCCTTAAGAGTCTGCATCCAGAATCCCAGTCTCTTGTTTCTTGAGCTTTCCCCCGTACATCATCCCTTTCCACTTTGAATTCTAGTTTTCTGCCAGTGCTATGTGTAAGAGCCTTAACTATGTTGCTCTGAAATACTCCCTCAAATTGGGTAATCCTAGTCTGCTTTGTGCTATTGGAAGGATCAACTTATCCCACTTGACCCTTGCCATCATCCCTTCCCAAATAAAATCGTTTAGCTCTTTTTCAATTGCTATCCACAACTTCTCCTCTGGTTGATAAAAATATGCCTGACAGGTGTATAAGATTAAAGGGACTAAAAACATTTTAATTGCTTATATCTTACTATCCATATCCATATAGAAAAGCCTCAGTTTCTTAGTTTTTGTATTATCTTCTGTTTAGTGTCTTTCCACATATCCTTAGCTGCCACAAGTCATTTTTAATCCATACTCCTAAATTCTTCATTTTATCGTGTCCCCATAAATATGGATATTGTTGGACCAATTAATGTGTGGGTACATAATTTACCGATATCACCTGTGTTTTAGCTTCACTAATTATGTATCCTGAAAAGATATGAAACAGCCTTAAAATGTTCTACAAAACTGCAATATCGTTTTCTGATTTCGTCATGTATAACGTAATACCATCTGCAAACAAAGCCAGCTTTTCTTAACTGCCATACCAATTGTATCCTTGAATTTCTGAGTTCCTTATTTTCTTTGCCAATGGTTCTAAATATAATGCAAACAACAAAGTGGAAAGAGGACGGCCCTACCTGGTTCCTGTACTCAAGCTGAAATGATCAGATAGGACCCCACCCACTTTAATTTTTGCCTTCAATCCCTCATATATACTCCTAATCAATCTTATAATTGTTTCAGGGAAAGCAAATGCTTCCATTCCCCTGCTCATGAAGTCCCAGTCTTCTCTGTCAAATGCTTTCTCTACATCAAGACTCCCCAATAACAGTGGTATTTTCTTGCATTCTGATAACCTCTGGGTCATCATTGTTTTGTTAATGTTAAATGTTTGCCTCCCTTCCACAAAACCACACTGATCCATATCTATCAGTTCTATATCAGAAGATCGAAACTCTAAAAGAGCGAATGCTCTTTATTCGAACGCTAATACCCAAAAGCACACAACATGGAACTTACGGAGCAGTGATTTTTTTTTTTTCCAGGGGAAAAAAATCTCTGGGCCGTTGTCAGGACTTTGCCGTTTCCTCCACTGTGGTGCGATCTCAGAGTTGGTATATTTAAGTAGGGAGGGGCAAAGCCCCCCGCTTTATTTTGTCTCTGGATTTTGTTTTTGTTCCGTACGTTCGGGTTTCCACAGTAGTGCAGTGGTAGCGTTGTTGCCTCACAGCAAGAGGTTCTCCCGTTCGATTCTCGGCTGGAACACCGTCTGTGTGGAGTCTGCATGTCCTCCCCGTGGTCAAGTGGCGTTCGAAAGACATGCGTGAATGGGCGTGCCTTTGTTGAAGGTTGGGCGTGGGCCTGGCACCTCGGCACCATAAAAATCGACTGCCAATCATTAGCGGACCGGAGTTCCGCTGTGGCGACCCCTAACCGGGAAAAGCCGAAAGAAAAACAACATTCGATATTGTGTGGTTTCGAGTACTAGCATTAGATTAAAGAGCGTTCGCTCTTTTGGAGTTTCTATCTTCTGATATAGACCCTATCTATCAATTTTTGTATCACCTTTGCCATTCTTTTAACGATTATAGTCATAAACACTTTATAATCATGCTTTAGTATTGAAATGAGCCTGTATGAAGCTGCATCCAATGGATCTTTACTCTCTTTAGGTATTAGTTACCATCACTTTCTTTGACAATGCTGGTACTACTTTCTCCTCCAAATCTTTGTATAAAGATGTTAATACTTTTAGCCAGACGTTGGGTACTATATTTGGGCCTGGGGCTAAATTTTGTTTCAGTTTTTCTGGCTATTAACTTCATCCCATTTCATCTGACTTATGCTTGAACTCCTCATTATTTCTTTTAATTTTTTTCTATCCATTCAGAGTATTAATTTTCCACAGGGTCTTCATAAATTATTCAAAATGTGTCTGATTGTTTCGTTTTTGGTAGTGTTTCTGTTCCTTTTGCTTTGTTTCCCAGTTCTCTATAAAACTTGTTTGGGTCATCAATAAATTGCTTATTTTGTACTTTATATTTATCTGCATATCTTCCAAGTTTTCTGCCTATGCTAATATCTTTAGTTTATTTGCAATAAGGTATGACAGACCCTAGTCTATTCTGATATTGTGCATTACTTTTAATCACACCTGTATTGCTAAGTATTTTGTTTATCTGTTCCCTCTTCTATATTCTAACAGTGATACTTCTTGTCTTAATTGCTTTATAGTTTTCTGTACTTTATGCTTCCATGATGGCATTTTATTTCTTCCCTTCCTTTCCACCTTTGTTCTATATTTTTGTGGTAAGACTTCATCTGTTATTAGTTCAGCTGCATAGTCATATATCCTATTTACTTCTGTTATATCACTTGAATTTCTGTTAATAGTCTTGACTACTGTGTTTATCTGTTTTATCAGACTTCTAACATTTTGGATCTTATTTATTTTCTGTACTCTTTCTATCTTAGTATGTCTATTCATCTCTCTTAAATCAAGCAATTCTTCCCTTAGATCATTTTCTTCTAAACTGAGGTCACACTCTTTGTTCTCAGATGTCCTTCAAGAATGCAACTGCAGTCCTAACATGTGGGTTGTCCTGTCTCAGGCAGCCCTCGGTCGGCCAGATTCCAAAGTCTGGGTCCGACGTCGGCTGATGTCGCATTTCTCTCCGACGTCAGAGCGGCTGGAGTATATAAGTATCAGCCGACGCCATTTTCTTCAGTCTTTCTTGCCGCGCGGTGCCCGAAGCAGAAGCAGTTCGCAAGTGCCGGTCGGTCAGCTCCGGTATTCTACGATACCGAAGTCATCAAAAAAGCTAAGTACCCCGTTGGGGACCTTTTCTTGCCTCAGCCGATGTCAGAAATTACTGAAAAAGTTAACAATTGTCTTTCTTGTGGTAAACAAATACCTCATAAGGATTTCCACTCTTACTGTCTCCCTTGCCTGGGCCCAGACCACGACGTCTCGGCCTGTGTAGCCTGTGCCCGCTTTAACAAGCGCACTCTCAGGCGCCGGGCGGAGTTCGCTGAAGATTTTTTTGGCGATAATTTTGCTTACACCATGCCGTCGGATCTTCCGACATCGCAAACTCCCAAAAAGCGAAAAGACCGGGACTGACATCCTCGGCCCGCGTCTACTACCGACTCCACGCCAAAACCTAACGCAAGTGCTCCGGTTCCCTCTGAGACTGTCTCTCCACCGCTCCGAACCGAAGACACCGCATTTCCGACGACTCCGATTCCAGACATTACTCCGACGCCAGTTATAGATTTTCCTCCGGATACCGAAACCGAGGAAATGCCTGAGACCATTGCTGTAGACAAGGTCACTCCTGCACGTGGAGCTGCCAGGCCCCCTATGGCCATGTCTATTAAGGCCTACACTAGGGCTAAGGCAGCCAGCAAAACTAAGCATATTACTTCCAAATCCTTACCTCAGCCGACTCCAGAGACACAAATTATGTCCATGGCTGCTGATTTAATTTCCATGATTAGAGGTTCACAGGCCCATCCTGAGAGAGGATCCCAGCCCCCTCCTGATAAAAGGCCCCGGGTTGAACCCTCTGACCCTACTCTTTCAGATGAAGATTCTGAGGGCTCTGTCCACTCTGATAGCCAGGAAGAGCTCTTTCAGACCTATGAGGACTCGGATGCAGAAGATTCCATCCCCTCGGCCTCCCCTCCTGAGGATATTTCTTTTGGGGAAGTTCTGCACACCATGAGGGAACATTTCAAGTGGCAAGGTCAGGAATATTCTGATTCTAGGAAAGCCTTAGGACTTTCCTTAAGAAGCCTCAGCACAGGCCCTTAGCTATTCCTCCTGTACTTGATGTTCTGGATGATTTGTATTCTGACTCTAGTGCTACCCCTGATTCTCTTCCTCCTGCTCCAGCCAAGCCAGACAGGTATTACAGGGTCCCAGAAACTCATTCCCATTTATTCAGGGCCCATACTGCTGACTTAGAAACTATTTCACAGGGGCCTAAAGGAGTTTCAGCCTCCACCTCAAAAATCCTTTGCCCTCCAACAGGGAAGCTAGGTCATTAGAGAGATGGGGCAAACAGGTTTACACATCCACTACCTTATCTATGAGAGCTTTAAATTGCCTTTTTCATATGTTACAATATCAGGATTATCTGTTAGAAGACTTACAAAAAACATTAGCCACTCCTGATCCTTTAGACAGGAAGACTTTGCAGGAAGCTGTACATAACACTCAGCAAGTAAGCAATCACTTCCTGCAGTGTGGATATGATGCACTGGAAGCTTCATGTAGGGCAGCTATGACAGGGGCAGTCATTCGTAGACATGCTTGGTTAAAAGATCAACCTCTACCAGATCATGTAAAAGCAAAACTTCTGGATGCACCTTTGGAAAAGAACAAGCTTTTTGGTGCAAATGCTAAGGATGTGTTAAAGACCATCGAAGAAAAAGCAAAATCAGTTCAGGCAGTGAAAGATTTCCTCCAGGTTCAACCCCCCAGATTCAGTAGGAATTGGCCTTCAAAAAACTGGTCCTTTCCTAATCCATAAAAGTTTCAAAGGGGTAAGAACAGACGTGGCCGAGGAAGAGGCCAATACAGAGGCCCTTACAGGGGACGACAATGGCAACCAGGAAACCAAAGAAGTGGCCTTGGGGTTTCACCTGCCCCACAACCACAATCTCAATGACTTTCCTCTACTACCGCCTACCAGGGAATAACTAGAAGCTCCCTTGGGCGGGAAGTTATCTCTGTTTGCAGAAAACTGGCACAGACTGGCAAAGGACAAATGGATTTTGGACATTATACACCGAGGGTACAGGTTTCATTTTCATACCTTACCAAGAAAACAAGGCATGCCAAACCTACCACAAAATCAGAGGGCAGAGGCTATCAAGCAAATCACTCTGCTGACTCAGATGAAAGCAATAGAAAGAGTTCCACAACAAGAACGAGACCAGGGGTTTTACTCAAGACTGTTCCTTGTTCCAAGAAAAGAATCTCAATGGAGACCAATACTGGACTTGTCCGCATTAAACACCTTTCTCATAGTACCAAAGTTCAAAATGCTGACCTTACAGCAACTCCTTCCCATGCTGGGCAAGGGGTCATGGATGATTTCTCTGGACCTCAAGGAGGCATACCTGCATGTCCCTATCAGACACAGTTGCAGAAGATGCCTCAGATTTCTTGCAGGGCCAGAGCATTTTCAATTCTCAGCATTGCCATTTGGCTTATCTACTGCGCCCAGAGTATTCACAAAATGCCTGGCTTCAGTAATTGCTCATTGCAGGCTCCAAGGGATACAAATTTACCCGTACCTGGACGACTGCCTCATACAAGCGGACGACAAATTGATGTTGACAAAAAACCTGGATTATGTCATATGATTACTTCAAGCTCTGGGATACACAGTCAACTTCCAAAAGTCAAGACTGCAGCCATCCCAGCAAATAATCTTCTTAGGAGCCAAACTAGACACAGCCTCTCAGATGGCTTACCTGACAGAAGACAAGCAAGAGAAGTTAACTCATTATTTCAAAGGTTTAGCAACTCTCACCCAGATGACTGCAAGGAGATTCCTGCAGGCCCTGGGTTACATGGTATCCTGCATTCTCCTGGTTCCATTAGCAAGACTACACATGAGAAAGCTTCAATGGTACCTAAAAAGCATTTGGTCTCAACACAGCAACAACTTGGAGGCAATCATACCACTCATTCCATGCCTACAAAAGGAATTCCTATAGTGGGCCTCGGTGAGCCAGGCAAATACAGGTATGTCATTCAAAAAACCACAGATAACACAGACCATGACTACAGACGCCTCAGACCTAGGATGGGGGGCGCACATGGAAGGCAGGTGTATACAAGGACAATGGTCTCCAAAGGAAACACATCTGCATATAAACCAAAAGGAAATGCTGGCAGTAATGCATGCCATCGAGGCCTTTCAACACCAACTCCAGCAAGGCCATTTACTGATACGGACAGACAACACCACTGTGATGTGGTACATAAACAAGCAAGGGGGCACCCACTCTTACCCCCTTTGCAGACTGACAATGCAGCTTTGGGAGAAATCACTGAGCCTAAACATCCAGTTACAATCCCAGTTTGTTCCAGGAAAGACAATGTGTTGGCGGACAGCCTAAGTAGGAATTTCACAGATCCGCACGAGTGGAGGTTACATCCGAAGGCCTTCAGACAACTCACTTCGACATGGGGCAAGCCAGAAGTGGACCTATTTGCCTCTCACCTCAACCATCTTCTACCAAAATTCTGCACAAGGACATACCATCCAAAAGCTTGGAAAATAGATGCCCTCTCATTCAAATGGAACTGCCTAGCAATCTATGCATTCCCACCTCTGCCTCTGATGACCTCAGTATTACTAAAGATCAAAGCAGAGAAACCCAAGGGAATCATAATAGCTCCGGACTGGCCAAGACAACACTGGTACCCACTACTACGGAGCATATGTCACACCAGGAGGTGGGTCCTTCCCCAGTGGCCTCAACTTTTGACTCAACACAATTTCGAAACACTGCATCCAAATCTGCAGACACTGCAGCTAACAGCTTGGGAGATCCCATAAATAAATTCAGCTCATCTCTCTCCAAGGAAGTTCAGCGGATACTAACAGAGGCTCGAAGACCATCCACCAGAAAGGTTTAATTAGCAAAGTGGAAAAGATTCAGCAATTGGAATACCAGCAAGGGTCATGATGCATCATTGTTGAACATCCCACTCATCTTGGAATATTTGGCAGATATGTTGAAGAACGGCCTCTCATATTCTTCCATAAAGATACATGCATCTGCTATTTCAGCTAGATACAACACTGATCCTCCTGTTTTTTCTCACCCTTTACTAAGGCAATTCCTCAGGGGAATCAAGAACATTAAGCCACCAAGAAAGGCCCCAGTGCCAGCCTGGGACCTCAATTTTGTCCTGGAAAAACTGACTCTACCTCCATTTGAGCCAGCAGCTTCAGTTGACTTGCAATTTCTCTCTTGGAAGACAGCTTTCCTGTTGGCAATTACATCAGCAATAAGGGTTTCGGAGCTACAGGCCCTAATGGCAATACCACCCTTTATTATTTTTCACAGAGACAGAGTTTCATTAAGGACCAACCCTACTTTCATGCCAAAGGTGGTATCTAGGGTTTCTTTAAATCAAGCAATTCATCTGCCTGCTTTCTTCCCCAATCCTGAGAACAAGGGGAAAGACTGTTGCATACCTTGGACATTCACAGACAACTTCGTTACTACCTGGACAGAACCAAGGCCAGTAGGAAGTCTGAACAACTTTTTGTAGCTTACGCCCCTGCAGTCCAAGGAAAAGCAATTTCAAAACAGACTATTTCAAAATGGATTAGATATTGCATCAGATTCTGTTATTCCTTTCATGGAAAGACTGTTCCAGCCAATGTCAGACCACATTCCACCAGAGCTACAGCCACCTCTACAGCATTTTTAAGAGGGGTGCCTACTAAGGACATTCTAGAAGCTGCTACATGGAGCTCCGTGCATACATTCTCCAAACACTACAATCTCCTTCTATACTCCAGATCCAGAGCAGGCTTTGCTTCGGCAGTCCTGCAGGGTTTGATTGCCACACCATCTTTTTCCTAGAGCATTCCTCCTCCCCCAGCTAAGCTATGGTATTCTATCCACATGTTATGACTGCAGTTGCATTCTTGAAGGACATAGTACAGTTTTCTACCTACCATAAATGTAGATGTCCGATAGACATGCAACTGCAGTCGGATTTTCAGACCCTCCATACCCCTCTATGCCTAGGGTCCACTCCTATCCCTGTTTCTCTTAACTGGGGATATCTGTTATGGTGTATTTGTTTTATTGCTCATTTACTTATTTGGAATCCTGTTTTTGTCTTCCAATTTGATTACAGCCTTCCTTGGGGGGCACCTGGCATCTGGGGCAAGAAACACTGAAGAAAATGGCGTCGGCTGATGCTTATATACTCCAGCCGCTCTGACGTCGGAGAGAAATGCGACATCAGCCGACGTCGGACCCAGACTTTGGAATCTGGCCGACCGAGGGCTGCCTGAGGCAGGACAACCCACATGTTATGACTGCAGTTGCATGTCTATCGGACATCTACATTTATGGTAGGTACAAAACTGTACTTTGCCTGTGGGTATTCTACAGAAAGTTCCAGAATGTCTTCCTGTGATGTAGCCTCTTCAGCTGCATCCCGCATCATCCATTGCTTCTTCACCTGAGAACTCATTCACACGTCACTTCACAGCATTGCTTCTCTCGGAGCATTGTTTTGTGCTCTTTCCCCTGTTGTGAACTTTTGTACTGGTTTCTTACTGAAGGCTCCAGAGCATCATCTGACAAGTGATCAGATGCTTCCCATTCCACCTGATTCTCCTTAATTTGGGAATTCATTGATGCCCTTCTGTTCCTCTGTTGCAGTATTCTTAACATGAGGGAGCTACCTGCAGCGACGACCTGACTTCAGCCAGTATACAGAATACTTCTACTACTATGGGTGCATGGTACATCGCACGTAGGCTGCTGTCTAACGTCGGCCAGTATACAAAAGACTTTTACTACTAGGGGTGCATGGTACATCACACAAAGGCTGCTGTCTGACATCGGCCATAAAAGTGAGGTACACATGCACCTTCCTCAGAACTTCTTTGCTGCCAGTGCAGATGCTTCACCTGTACATATGGTCTGCTTGCCGAAGGGGTTATCTCAGCATTTCAGATAAAGTACCCCATTGGGTACTGCGAACTTTCTTTATCTACTTCGCTGTGGCTAGGTTTAATGTCATCCAATAAAGGCAAATGTTCTTGTGGACATTGGATTCCACATAAAGACAACCACCAGCAGTGCCTTTTCTGTCTTGTGCCTACCCAGGGCCACAAATCTTGGTTAATCTGCCAGGCCTTTGTGCCCAAAACTTTGAGAAGTAGGTTAGCTTCCCTTTCCATTTATTTAGAGAATCAGCACCTGAAACTCCTCACGAAGAGCACTGTGGGGGGTTACAGCCGGGCCTGACGCCGAGTCACTCATTAAGAGGAAGGACAAGAAGCCTAGGTGTAAAACTTCTGCTATACCTGCGGTGGGGGACATCTATCCCAAGCTAGTTGCTAGCCTGGAGAAAGTCAGCTCCTACGTCCGATCCACAGGCCGAACCCATAATGGAGGCCACCTTGGGCCAAGATAATAGCACATCTTTGGATGTAACATTGGGTATCCAGTGTGGATGTGCAGGGGGAGCCTAGACCTGTGATCACCAAGATTTCTAGGGGAATCCCCCAAATTTTAGTTAAGGAGGATGTGGATTCTGACATCATAGAAACCAGGCCTTCATCCAGTCCACCGACACTACATAGAGGGAAACTGCATGCTAAAATGAAACGAAAATCAAAGCATTTATCACCACCCTCTGATCCACTTCAGGACTGGAAAAATTTTACACAGGGAAGTTTTAATGCACTCAAGTCTTTTTTTACCTCTTCCTGGGGTTTCCGTCCCAGCCACATCCTGGGTTACCTCTCCACAGAAGAGGGTCAGAGAAGAGACTTCGGAGGATGACTCTTTAGCATACTCATCTCAGATCCCTTCCCCCATTGGATTACGCTTTCCGGAGTAGGACTCCCAACGGCACTGTCTTTCCGATGGGGGAAATTACTTTTAGTGATACCTTAGGTAAGATGAGGGAGCATTTTAAATGAGACAGCTGTCAGATGTCTGAGGTCCAAAAAAGGTACTACGAACTATTTCAGGTAGACAGCCCTAGTCCCCCAGCTGTCCCTTCGGTCCTACTTGCCTTCTTAGATGTTTTTGCATCCTCCAGTAAGGCCCCTGACTCCCAGCCCCCCGCACCTAAAAAACCAGACAGATTCTACAAGGTGCACGAGGATTGTAACTTCTTGTTCAAAGCCCTTCTGTGCTGACCCTTCTGTCATCACTTTGGCTTCTGATAAGGGCTTTAAGCTGCTTTCCTGTAGCAAAGACAGTACACATTTGGAGAGGTTAGGAAAAAAGATGTACACTTTTGCCACCCTAGACTTTAGGGCTATAAACTGTCAGACACACATGACTAAGTGTACCTTGGAACTCCTGTCCCAACTTTTTAAGATTATTTCTGATATGCCAGACTGAGAATAAATCTTTGGCATCATCCCTGATTGAAGCTTCCTTTCAAGTGGCCCGAGCCGCACAACACTCCATAAAATGTAGCTACGATGCTGTGGAGGCTTCAGCTAGGGCAGCTGCCACAGGCTCAGTCCTGAGAGGATTTGTTTTTCAGAGACTACAACCTCTACCAGAGGATATTACATCCAAATTCATGAATGCCTCCTTAGACAATTCAACCCTATTTGGCCATGCTACTACAGAACTGTTCAAAAACCTTACAGGAGAAAGGAAAAGAGATGCAGGAACTAAAACACATCCTGGTCTCCCCTGTGCCAAAATTCCAAAGGAACTATCCTTCTAAGACGGTGTTTGTTAGAAGGCAGTCACAGCCTCCTCCAGCTAAGTAAAAAAAAAAGTCTGGCAAGAAACCTCGGCACCTTAGGACTCCACTACAAACCCTATCTCAAAAACAGTCCTTTCAAGACAGACCAGGGTCCATCTGACTATCTGAACCCAAACATCCCCCTCTTTCCCTAAGCCTGTCCCTTTCCTTTCCAGTGTGGGAAAACATAACACAGGATGCCTGGGTGCTCTCGGTCATAAAAAAAGGCCGCTTCATGATATGGAATTCTCTCCTGCCCTTCAGGGGCATCTCTCAACCTCCCAGAGACCAGCTGCCACATTTCCCAAAGGTGCTACAAGATCTACTAGATCAAGGCATTATTCAACCAAGTACCATCCATTCAAAGTGGAAAAGAGTTCTATTCAAGAATGTTTTTGGTACCAAGGAAAGAGGGCCCATGGAGAAGACCCATCCTCGACCTCTCGTACCTCAACACCTTCCTGAAAGTACCCACATTCAGAATGCTAACCTTGCAAACTCTTTTCCCCCTTATCCCACAAGCCTACATGGCTTCCATAGACATAAAGGATGCTTACCTACACATCTCCATTCATCCCAGTTACTGAAAGTTCTTAAGATTCTCTGTGGCTTCCTGGCATTTTTAGTTCTCTGCCCTTCCTTCTGGTCTCCCCACCACCCCAAGGGTATTTATGAAATGTCTAGCCCCAGTAATTGCTTACTGCAGACTTCAAGGCATTCAGGTCTTCCCATACCTGGATGAACTTCTTTTTCAAGCAGTCAGTCCAGGATCACCCTGGATTTTAACTTTATATTAGAGAAACTCACCTTTATTCCTTATGAGCTGGCAGCTTCTGCTTCCTTGAAATTTTGCTCCTTAGTAATACGATTGGAGGGTTATCTGGTGCCAAGCATTAGTCCTTCTCATAGAAGATGTAGTGCTTACTTTCTCTTGAAAAATTTATATCGGCTTCTGATTTATCAAAATTGCAGTTAAAACAAAAATACAATTCCACTTCTAAGAACAATAATTGATGGGAAGGACGTTTCATAAAAGACTTCGAGAGTCCATGTTGTAATTACTAATCCAGAATGTTCCTTTATTCAAGGTCAAGTAAGTGTACAAGCAGACAGATGAATGCTGACTGTTTGTTCTTACAGTTTGCTTTATTTATATAGGTGAGTTCAAATAAAAGTCATTAAATAAATACCATACAAAACATCAGTATATTGATGTTCTTCATCTCACATTGCTGCAGTCATAACCTGTGGGTAGTCCGCTGTTCTCGGTCGGCCCGAATACCAAAGTGTTAGGCTGGTGTCGGTCATGGTCGCTCAGATCTGACGTCAGTACGCCATGGTACTAAAGCACATGACCGACGTCATATCCTCAGTCTTTCTTGCCGCGTGGTCAGAAGCAGCGTTTGCAAGTGCTGTTCGGCGTCCTGAAATTTTCGTATTCTGAGTTTCAGACCGAAAACCAAGTTGGGCTAAGTACCCCGTTGGGGAATATTTTTGTCTTTTCTTGCCTCAGTTAAATCCGGATGTCAGAAAAAGTGAATAATTGTATATCTTGTGGGAAACGGATACCTCATAGGGATTACCACTCTCTCTGTATTCCTTGCTTGGGGCCTGAGCACGACGTAGTCGGGTGTCGCTTTTGTGCTAGATTTAATAAGCGCACCATTAAACGTAGGTTAGATTGCGCTAGGCTTGTCTTCGGTAAGCGGTGTAATTACAATATGCCGTCGGATCCTCCGACGCCCGCTACCGCTAAGAAGCGCAAGGAAAAATCGTTAAAGTCCAAGCAGGATGAGTCGTCCATTCCGGACGCCGGTTCTTTAGAAACTACGGTGGAATCTGTGGATCCAGCCGAGGTTTCAGCTGAGTCTCAGGGGGAGCCTTTAATTTTGCAAGATGTGGTCTCTCAGGAGTCGGGTCAGGCTGAGGGGGCCTCTCAGGTTGCTGTACTCCCTTCTTTGCATAAAGTGGTTAGGCCTTCCCCTTCTGTCTCTAAGGTACCTTCCAAGGTCAGGCCTAGTTTGTCTTCTTCTGGCGTCAGTCCTAGTTCTGCAGGTTCTGTACCTAGAAAACACATGCTTAAAATGGCAGAAGATTCGATTACTTTAATCAGAGGTTCTTTGCCCCCTCCAGATAAAAGGCCTAGGGTGGAGCCAGAGGTGGAAGGTTTGGAACATTCTTCAGATTACTCAGAGTCTTCGGCTGAAGACATTCAGGATTTTCCTCCTTATTCTGATTCAGACGCAGAGGATTCTAGTCCTTCTGCTTCTCCTCCAGAGGATTTCTCTTTTTCAGAAACCCTGCATTCTATGAGGGAGCATTTTAAATGGGAAGGTCAGGATTTCTCAGACTCCCGAAAGAGGCTTAGGGAATTCTTGTTTTTACCACAACATAGGCCCTTGGCTATACCCCCTGTTTTGGATGTTGTTCAGGATGTTTTCTCTGAGGCTTCCCTTAATCCAGACTCTTTGCCTCCTGCCCCGGTTAAACCAGATAGGTATTACAGAGTGCCAGAGGCTCATAAATATTTGTATAAGAGCCCAAGGGCTGACCCATAAACTATTAGCCAGGGACCTAAGGGTGTCAGGGCTTCTGTTGTAAAGAATCCAGTTCCTATGGATAAAGATTCTAGAGCTTTGGATAGGTGGGGTAAAAAAGTGTATACCTCTTCCACTCTAGCAATGAGGGCTTTGAATTGCCAGTTTCATATGCTGAAGTACCAGAATTTTCTCCTTACTCAGTTAAAATCTAAGGTAGATGCTTTGGCAGAGGGCATAGAGTGTAAGGAATTACAGGATTTGGTTCATGCCTCTGATCAGGTGGGTAAGCATTCTTTGCAGTGTGGTTTCGATGCTTTACAGGCTTCTTCCAGGGTGGCTGCCACTGGATCAGTTATTCATAGGCACGCCTGGCTTAAGGATCAGAACATGTCAGAGCATGTTAAAGCTCGAATTTTGGATGCTCCCCTTTAGTCTGAAGTTTTGTTTGGTTCTCCTGTGGAGTCAGTCTTGAAGAAAATGGAAGACAAAGCTAAGTCTATGCAGACTGTTAAGGATTTTTTGCAGGTGCAGCCCCCTAAGTTTAGCAGAAATTGGCCTACTAAGGGATGGGCTTATCCTTCTTCTGATTTACAGTCTAGGGGCAGATCTAGACGTGGTAGGGGCAGAGCTCAGGGTTCTTTCAGGCCTAGGACGTGGAGTTCCCCTGCACAATCTACAGGTGAGGGCAGGGGCCAGTCCTTTCGTAAACAGACCCAATGACCTGCATCTTCAGCTGCCAGATCCTTCCTGTCTGGCAGCTCCTCTAGGAGGAAAGTTGGCACTCTTCAGGCAAAATTGGCTTTTAGTCACCCGGGACAAATGGGTGTTGGACATTATAGACCGAGGCTACAAGTTTTATTTCCACACATTGCCTCCTTTCAAAGGCATGCCAGACGTTCCTCCTCAGCAAAGGGTGGAGGCTCACAAACAGATTTCTTTACTTTTCAAATGGGGGCTATACAGCAGGTCCCTCTGTCAGAAGTGGGCCTAGGATTTTATTCTCGCCTGTTTCTTGTACCAAAGAAAGGAAACACTTGGAGGCCAATTCTGGATTTGTCTATCCTCAACACATACCTGGACATTCCAAAATTCAAAATGTTGACTTTGCAACAACTTTTGCCTCTATTAGGCAAAGATCACTGGATGGTAACTCTGGATCTCAAAGAGGCTTATCTTCATATTCCTATCAGGCCCAGTTGCAGGAGATTCCTGCGTTTTCTGGCTGGGACTTTACATTATCAGTTCTCTGCATTGCCCTTTGGCTTATCTACTGCGCCCAGGGTGTTTACAAAGGTTCTGGCTCCGGTGATAGACTTCTTAAGGTTAAGAGGGTACAAATTTATCCTTATTTGGACGATTGCCTGATTCTTGCTCAAGACAAAGACAAGCTATTTCACCATCTACAGTATGTTATGGCAGTGTTAAGGTGCCTAGGGTATTCTCTGAACGAAACAAAGTCCAGTCTAGTACCCTCTCAGGACATGTGCTTTCTGGGTGTGAGACTGAATACAGCCTCTCAGATGGCATTTTTGACCCCGGACAAGCAAAGAAATCTTACCCTTTACTTCCAACAATTGTCTCTACGGTCCAGGCTGACTGCAAGGACAGTCCTTCAAGCCTTGGGGTTCATGGCATCTTGTATTCTGGTGCTTCCCAATGCCAAACTGCATATGAGGAAGCTACAATGGTATCTCAAAAGTGTATGGACTCAACACTGCCACGATTTGGACACTGTCATTCAGATAATACCTTGCATTCAAAAGGAATTTTTGTGGTGGGCTCAGGAATGTCACCTAAACAAGGGACTCTCTGTGACCCGACCAGAGGCGAGTCAGATCTTAACGACAGATGCCTCAGACAAGGCTTGGGAGCACACCTCAATGGAAAATGGGTTCAAGACACGTGGCCTGCCAGACTTCAACATTTGCATATCAACTTGAAGGAGATGTTAGCAGTCCAATTTGCATTGATGGCTTTCAAGGATCTACTTCACCCAGGACAAGTGTTGATTCAAACAGACAACACAACTGTCATGTGGTACATCAACAAACAAGGGGGAACCCATTCGTACCCTCTTTGCAGGCAAGCTATGATTTTGTGGGAGACTGCTCTCAGTTTGCACCTCACTCTTCAGGCAAGGTTTCTGCCAGGAGCACAGAACTCCTTAGCGGATGTTTTGAGCAGACAGATGGTGGATCCCCACGAGTGGAAATTGGATCCTCATGTATTTCGACAGTTGACAGTGATTTGGGGGACTCCAGACATAGATCTGTTCGCTTCTCCACTAAATTTCCAGTTGCCAAAGTTTTGCACAAAGATGTTTCATCCAAAAGCTTGGAAAGTGGATGCTCTATCATTCAGTTGGAACAATCTTCACGTCTATGCCTTTCCTCCTCTGCCTCTCCTTCCCAAGGTGCTTTTGAAGATCAGACAGGACAAGCCCTCCATGATTCTGATAGCTCCAGATTGGCCGCGGCAGCACTGGTACCCTCTGCTGAGGAGTTTAGTACGGGAGCCTCCTTGGCCTTTGCCATCAATTCCACACCTTTTGTCCCAGGCAGGCAATCATTTCCTCAATGTCAGGATACAGTACCTGCATTTGACAGCCTGGCATATTCTGTTCTAGAACCTGGAGGGTCGCAGCTTCCTCAACAGGTTTTGAATGTCATTTTGGAGGCCAGAAGGCCTAGTACAAGGAAAGTTTATGCTGATAAATGGAGGAGACTTTTTATTTGGAGCAAAGCAAAGGGCTTTGATGTTTCAGGGCCTAATTTGAGTGTTTCACTTCTGTATCTTACAGAATTATTAGACAAGGGTTTGTCTTTCTCCTCTGTAAAAGTTCATGCTGCAGCCATTTCTTCTCACTATGACTGTGACCCACCATTATTCTCTCATCCTTTGTTTAAGCAATTTCTTAGAGGGGCAAAGAACATAAGACCCCCGCGTAGAGCTCCTACTCCTTCCTGGGATCTCAATTTTGTGTTGGAAAAACTCACTTTACCTCCTTTTGAACCTGCAGCTACATCTGAGTTGAAGTTTTTGTCTTGGAAGACTGCTTTTTTGTTGGCCATTACGTCTGCTAGAAGGGTATCTGAATTACAGGCTCTCATGGCAGTTGAGCCCTTCCTGATTTTTCATAAGGATAGGGTATCTCTGCGTACTAACCCTACTTTTATGCCTAAAGTGGTTTCAAATGTGGCCTTGAACCAATCTATTCATTTGCCTTCATTTTATGCTGATCCCCAAAATAAAGGGGAGAAAATTTTGCACTCTTTGGATATTCACAGGCTGTTGCGTTATTATTTGAGCAGAACTAAAGGGTTCAGACAGTCTCAACAGTTGTTTGTTTCTTTTGCTTTGGCCTCTCAGGGGAAACCTGTTTCAAAACAAACTATTTCTAAGTGGATTGGCCATTGTATTGCTTTTTGTTATTCTCATCGTGGTAAGGAGATCCTGGCTGGAATCAGACCTCATTCCACTAGGGCTACTGCCACTTCTACTGCTTTTTTAAGGGGTGTAGCTACTAAAGATATTTTGGAGGCTGCTACTTGGAGTTCAGTGCACACTTTTTCTAAACATTACCATCTCCCTCTTTATTCCAAATCTAGGGCTGGGTTTGCCACTGCAGTTTTACAGGGCATGTTAGCAGCTCCCAATGCTTTATGATTTTGCCAACCTCCCTTTACCTTTGCTTTGGGATTCTACCCACAGGTTATGACTGCAGGAATGTGAGATGAACATAGTACAGTTTTGTACCTACCATAAATGTAGATGTTCGAAGATCCACATTGCTGCAGTCCAATTTACCCTCCCTCCTTCCCCTCTGTAGTTTGGAGTGGTTGTGTGGTTTGAGTTGTAAATATTGTTTGTACATAGGTGTTTGGAGGTTTTCTGTTTTTGGCTATGGCCTTTCTTTTTAGGGCCTTCTGACATCTGGGGCAAGAAAGACTGAGGATATGACGTCGGTCATGCGCTTTAGTACCACGGCGTACTGACGTCAGATCTGAGCGACCATGACCGACGCCAGCCTAACACTTTGGTATTCGGGCCGACCGAGGACAGCGGACTACCCACAGGTTATGACTGCAGCAATGTGGATCTTCGAACATCTACATTTATGGTAGGTACAAAACTGTACTTTACTCCCTTCACCAACTAAGTTGGCTAGAGCTACCCAACTTCCTCACTTATAACCAACTTAACCAAGCCCATAAACTCATATATAAACCATCTCTCTGTCCCTCCGTAGCCAATACCTTTGAAATGTATATACCAAATCGACTCTTGAGATCCAATTCCCAAAACCTAATTAAACTATATAAACCCTCATGCCCACTTGGGAATCGCCTGCTGTCCTTCTCCCTAGCACGCCTCTGGAACTCTTCCTTCCTCCATCCGCACAATCTCTTGCCTTTCATCATTCAAAACATCATTACACTCCTATCTTGTGTCACAATGGATATGTTCCTGCTCCCATCCTACCTAAGCTTACATAAACAGAAA
Source organism: Protopterus annectens (assembly GCF_019279795.1). NCBI lineage: Eukaryota > Metazoa > Chordata > Ceratodontiformes > Protopteridae > Protopterus > Protopterus annectens. The sequence goes on from NC_056728.1 coordinate 433,485,126, forward strand.
ATATAAAGGTAGCCTATAGAAAGTAGATTGCGTACATAGAAGATTATAGATGCACAAAAGCTGTCAGTTGAAAACCCTGAACTGTACTTAAAACTGCTAATTCATTAATATAAATGTAATAGTACTACTGCCCTCAAATATAACAAAATATCCACACAAATGGTTCTACTCTATGCCCAAAATGCCATGCATTACCTCAGAAATAGTTTTTTCTCCTAATGACATGCTATATTCCTGATTTTCATATGTCCTAACCATTAGTGTCACTCTTCAGAATCTGAACTTTCAGTGTCAACAGTGCTGCTAATAATTTTACTTTTGACTCACTATTAATCTCATTATATTGTATGCTTTTAAATTTAATGCTATACTACTACATTTCAGAAGTTGTACTGTACACTCATTATCTACTTAGAAACTATAAGCATAACTTCAGTGTTTTTCTGATATTTCTGTAATTTCTAAACAAGAACATTTTTTTCTATGTAAAAATGTTTTTTCTCTGTAATTTCATTGCATCTGTCTTGGAGCTTTTCTCCCCAGGACTCAATAGAAAACAGTATTCTTGGCCCAATGGGCTATCCTGGTAAAATAACTGCAAATAAATAAATAATAGTATTAAAACACTTAGGGTTTTTTGAGATAAGAATCATGGAATTTCATAGGTTAGAATTAGGTTGTTTAGGTTGTGCTGGTATGAGAGTGGTAGTCGCCGAAAGCCCAATCAGAGTTGAGACCAAGCCGGGTGCTGGTATGAGTGTAAAATAATTGGATGATGCCAGTGGATAAATTAGTATTACTGTCTCAGGATTGTTAGCCACTCAGGAGTCGTCCATACTGGACTTTGCCCAATTGCAGACGGTCGGACAGGTGTATGACGTGGTGGTATGCTGTAGGGCAGAGAGCACGCAGCCAATCAGGGTCAAAATGAATGTTGTAATTGTGATGAGAATCAAGGGGTGGAGTTGGGATGCCAAAGGCAGCCTATTATGGTGTCAGGAAAATAAATCGGAAGCTGATATCAATTTTTCAAGAGAAAATAAGCACTACATTTTCTATGAGAAGGGCTAAATAACCATCCAAATGTGTTACTATTATGTTGGAGCTTTAGTCTTTGGTTCATACTAAAGCCATGATCTTAGAGTTATCTGGTAAAGCGTGTACTCACCATGTATGACTAACCTTAGTTTTGACATTTTGCTCCTGGAAAACTATTTTGCTGCTTGGACTAACCTCAGCCAGAAGGGTTTCTGAACTACAGGCCCTAATGGTTTCCCCTCCTTTCTTGGTGTTCCACAAAGACAGTGTCTGTCTCCACACCAGCCGTACCTTTATGCCTAAAGTGGTAAATGAGTTATCCCTCAATCATTCTATCCATTTACCTAACCTTTTCCCCATTCCACAGAACTTTGTGGAGAGGATTTTGTGCACCTTAGATGTGCACAGACAGCTTTGCTTCTGTTTTGACAAAACAAAGGATATCATGAAATCAGACCAGTTATTTGTTTCATTCCACCCTAGAGCGTTAGGGCTCCCTGTCTCTAAACACACTATTTCCAGCTGCATCTCTAAAGCCATTTCCTTCTGCTATGAGCACCACGGAAAGAGCCTCCCTTCTTCTGTTAAGGCACATTCTACCAGGGCTGTTGCTTCCTCTGGCACCTTCTTCAAAGGAGTAGACACTACTCCATTCTGGAGGCAGTCACCTGGTCTTCAGTCCATACCTTTACAAAACATTACAAATTGGACAACATTTCCAAGGCTAGGACAGGGTTTGTAAGGGCTGTTCTCCATGGCAAGCTCCTCTGCCCCTACTTTGCCTCCCTTTATTAGCTTTGGTATTCTCCATCATATTAAGAATACTTCAACAGAAGAGTAGAAGGACATAGATTAGTTTTGTAAAATCTTACCATAAAGATAGATGTCCTTCTCTTCTATTGTTGCAGTATTTCATCCCTCCCTTCTTCCCCCTGATTTTGTTCTTTCTTGGATGTACTTAACCTACATACTCCCTTAGACGGGCGTTCCTCCTGGGACACTCAGTTCTGAGGAGGGTGCATGCGTACGTCACTTTTATGGCCAAAGTCTGACAGCAGCCTGTGTGTGACATACCATGCAATCCTAGTAGTAAAAGTCTTTTGTATACTGGCCAACATGGGTACTGCAACAGAGAAGAGAAAATAAGTACATCTATTGTTATGGTAAGATTTTACACAACTAATCTAATCAACATATTGTGACATTAACTTCTCCATTACTAATCCTGTTTTCTTCTTTTCTTGTTTTTTTGTATTGTAAAAGTTTTCATATCTGAGTACCTTTGCCTATATCTCTCCAAATATCGTTGGTGCTGCTTTTTATTGATTAGTTTTGAGGATTTTACACTGCCATTTTTCCACTCCTGGCAGTGGTGTGCACACCAGAATTGGGAACTTTCTTATCCTGAGACTTGTACACCCTGCTGTCTCTTTTTCCATGATATATGCTGTAGAAATAGTGTGTGTGTGTGTGTGTGTTCATTCCAGAAGACTGAAAGCTCACAATCTTGAATCCCATAAGACTGACAGCCAAAATCTTGAAAACTCAAAAGACTGAATCTCAGAATACTGAAAACACACAGGATACAAACACTTATTATATTCCATTACAAGGATATAGAAAAACAAATAGAAGACAAACCATATTACTTTCCACCAAGTATAAGTAGGGGGGCAAGCCCCCCTGCACCCCCAATGTGGGAGGGGGTTGTGCACCCCACACCTCCCTGCTACTTAAATATATGAACTCCGAGATCATACTTCACTACACTAACATGAGTTATGTTGTAGTATAGCAAGTTAAAAGGGAACATTACTCACCTTACAACAGGCAGTCATGAAACACGTAATGGTATGTTTGCCATTTTGTTCTGTGGAGTGCAATCTTGGAGTTGATGTATTTAAGTAGCAGGGGGTGTGGGGGGCACAGCCCCCACATGGGGGTGCAGATGGGCTTGCCCCCCTGCTTATACTTGGTGGAAAGTAATATGGTTTGTCTTCTACTTTTTTCTCTATATCCTTGTACTGGAATATACTAAGTGTTTGCATCCTGTGTGTTTTCAGTATTCTGGCATTCAGTCTTTTGAGTTTTCAGTCTTTTGAAATTTCAGGATTTTGGGTGTCAGTCTTATGGGATTCGAGATTGTGGGCTATCAGTCTTATGAAGTGAATCCGTGTGTATACATATCTATATGTATATGGGTTCCTATTAATTTGATGAAACTGCAGCTTGTCAAACTACCAAAGATCGAAATGTCCAAACCGTGAACGATCAGCTAAGTGAATTTTTTCCCGTGGAAAGAATTCACTTGGCCGTTACACAAAACAAAAACCTTTCAACCTGAATTAAGTGGGGGGCTTTGCCCCCACATCCCCCATGAGGAGGGCTGTGCCCCCCCCCAACTAAATATACTAACTCCGAGATACTCCACATTGGGGAAAGGGCAAATTCCCGTTAACGGGGAAGCGACTTCTTTCCCTGAGAAAAAGTTTGCTTAGCTGGCTGTTCGCGATTTGACTTTTGATCTTTAGCTGTCGATCTTTTGTAGTTCGACAAGCTAAAGCTTCGTCAAATTTAATAGGGACCCATTTATATATATATATATATATGTATGTATATATATATATATATATATATATATATATATATATATACACACACACACACACACACACACACACACACACACACACACACACACACACACACACACACACACACACACAGTGGATATAAAAAGTATACACACCCCTGTTAAAATGCCAGGTTTTTGTGATATAAAAAATGAGACACAATAAATCATTCCAAAACTTTTCCCACTTTTGATGTGACCTATAACCTGTACAATTCAATTGAAAAACAAACAAATCTGTTAGGGTAAAAATATAAAAAATAAAAAACGTACAATAGGCTGGTTGTGTAAGTGTGCACACCCTTAAACTAATACTTTGTTGAAGCACCTTTTGATTTAATTACAGCATTCAGTCTTCTTCTTTAGGGGTTCCACCTTTATTAATAAATAACAAGTCCAACTCAGCTGTACACCTGTAGGGAGATGAACGCTCCTAAATCCAAAACAAATATAATAGTGCAAACTCGACAAATAGGAGCGAAACGGCTTTTCAACTATAACATCTCAAAAAGACGTAAAACGGGTTATTCAACCCAGTGGAAGCAGAAATCAAAAAGTACAATGTTCCACAAGCATGAATAATTGGATGTTCTTCGTTCCCCATTGCTGCAGTCCTTACTATTGGGTATAGTCCGCCGTCCAGTCGGCCCGAATACCAGAGTATAAGGCTGACGTCGGTCAGGGCGCATTAGACTGACGTCAGTACGTCAGGGTACTAATGCGCATGACCGACGTCATATCCTCAGTCTTTTTTGCCGCATGGTCCGATGCAGAAGCAGTTTTGCGAGTGCAGGTTGGCGTTCTGAAATATTTCCGAAACCGGAGTTTCAGACCGAAACAGAGTTGGCTAAGTACCCCGTTGGGGAACATTTTTGTTTTTTCTTGCCTCAGTATTTAACCGGATGTCAGAAAAAGTGAATAACTGTATTTCTTGTGGGAAACAGATGCCTCATAGGGATTACCATACCTTGTGTATACCTTGTTTAGGACCTGAGCACGACGTTGTTGGTTGCCGCTCTTGTGCTAGGTTTAACAAACGCACTATTAAGAGGAGGTTAGACTGTGCCAGGTTAGTGTTTGGGAAGCGTTGCAATTATAAAATGCCGTCGGATGCTCCGACGCCCGCTTCGTCTAAGAAGCGCAAGGACAAAACAGCGAAGCCTAGGCTTGATGAACCGGCAGTCCCGGACGTCGGTTCTTTAGAAGGTTCAGTGGAGCCAGAGGTTTTGCCAGGAGTTTCCATGGAGTCTCAGGCAGAAACTTTACTGTTACAGGATGTGCCTTCTCAGGAGGTAGGCCAGGCTGAGGGGGCTTCTCAGGTAACTGTTCTTCCCTCTCTTCCCAAGGTAGTTAGAGCCTCTCCTTCTGTTGCCAAAACTTCTTTGAGAGGTAGGCCAAGTTCAGCTTCAGTGGGGGCTTCTCCTAGCATTTCGGGTTCTGTACCTAAGAAACATATGCTTAAAATGGCAGAAGATTTGATTACTATGATTAGAGGTTCTATGCCCCCTCCTGATAAGAGGCCTAGGGTGGAACCGGAGTTTGATAGTTTTGAACAGTGTTCAGAGGCTTCAGAGTCTTCTGCGGAAGACTTGCAGGAGTATCCTACTTATTCTGATTCTGATGTGGATGATTCCACTCCTACAGCTTCTCCTCCTGAGGATTTCTCATTTTCAGAGACTCTGCATTCCATGAGGGAGCACTTTAAATGGGAAGGCCAGGATTACTCTGATTCAGGAAAAGGCTTAGGGAATTCTTGTTTTACCCCAGCATAGGCCCTTAGCTATTCCTCCTGTGTTGAATGTGGTGGAAGATGTTTTGCAGAGGCTTCCCTGAACCCTGACTCTTTGCCTCCTGCTCCTGTTAAGCCTGATAGGTATTATAGGGTGCCCAAGCTCATAAGTATTTGTTTAAGAGTCCTAGGGCGGACCCAGAAACTATTTCTCAAGGGCCTAAAGGTGTTAAGGCTTCTGTGGTTAAAAATCCTGTTCCCACTGATAAAGAGGCAAGGGCTTTGGATAGGTGGGGAAAGAAAGTGTATACTTCTTCCACTCTAGCCATGAGAGCGTTGAATTGTCAGTTTCACATGCTAAAATATCAGAATTATCTCCTTTCACAATTAAAATCTAAGGTGGATGCTTTGGCGGAAGGTATTGAGTGTAAAGAGTTGCTGGATTTGGTTCATGTGTCTGAACAAGTGGGTAAGCATTCTTTGCAATGTGGTTTTGATGCTGTACAGGCCTCCTCGAGGGTGGCTGCTACTAGTTCTGTTCTTCGCAGGCATGCCTGGTTGAGGGATCAGAATTTAGCTGAGCATGTTAAGACAAGGATTTTGGATGCTCCTTTACAGTCTGATGTGTTGTTTGGATCGCCTGTGGAAGCAGTTTTACAGAAAATGGAGGACAAAGCTAAGTCTATGCAAACTGTTAAAGATTTTTTGCAGGTGCAGCCACCGAAGTTTAGTAGAAATTGGCCTGCTAAGGGTTGGACATATCCTGCTTATGATTCCCAGTCTAGGGGTAGGTCTAGACGTGGTAGGGGCAGGGCTCAAGGTACTTTTAGGCCTAGAACAGGGAGTTCACCTGCTCAGACTTCTAGTGAGGGCAGGGGTCAGTCCTTTCGTAAACAGACCCAATGACCTGTCTTTTCAGCTGCCAGTAGATTCTCGTCTGGCAGCTCCTTTGGGAGGAAGACTGTCTCTTTTCAAAGAAAATTGGGATTTAATTACTCAAGACAACTGGGTGTTGGATATCATTCACCACGGTTACAGATTTTATTTCCATACAATGCCCCCTTTCAAAGGCATGCCAGACGTTCCTCCTCCACAAAGAAAAGAGGCTCACAAGCAAGTTTCTCAGTTACTCCAGATAGGGCCATTCAGCCAGTCCCTGTATCAGAAAGGGGCCTAGGATTTTATTCTCGCCTGTTCCTAGTACCAAAGAAGGGGAACACGTGGAGACCAATTTTGGATTTATCTCTCCTCAACACTTTTCTGGACATTCCCAAGTTCAAGATGTTGGCGTTACAACAGCTTTTACCTCTGCTGGGCAAAGATCACTGGATGGTAACTTTAGATCTCAAGGAAGCTTACCTTCATGTGCCTATAAGGCTAAGTTGCAGGAAGTATCTGCGGTTTCGAGCTGGAAATTCTCATTATCAGTTCTCTGCATTGCCCTTTGGCTTATCTACTGCCCAGAGTATTCACAAAGGTTCTGGCTCCAGTGATAGCTTACTTCAGGCTTCAAGGAATTCAAATCTATCCTTACTTGGACGACTGCCTGATTCTGGCTCAAGAAAAGGAAGACCTTCTACAGCATCTGGAATAGGTTATAGCAGTGCTAAGATGCCTAGGGTATTCTGTGAACGAAATAAAGTCCAGTCTAGTACCCTCTCAAGACATGTGCTTTCTGGGTGTGAGACTGAATACAGCAGCCCAGATGGCCTTTTTAACACCGGACAAACAAAAGAGTCTATCACTTTACTTCCATCAACTATCTCATCAGTCCGTGCTGACTGCAAGGACAGTCCTTCAAGCATTAGGGTTCATGGCATCTTGTATTCTGGTGCTTCCCAATGCCAAACTGCATATGAGGAAGCTACAATGGTATCTCAAAAATGTATGGACACAGCACTGCCAGGATTTGGACACTGTCATTCAAATAATACCTTGCCTTCAAAAAGAATTTTTGTGGTGGGCTCAGGAATGTCACCTAAACAAGGGACTCTCTGTGACCCGGCCAGAGGCGAGTCAGATTTTAACGACAGATGCCTCGGACATTGCTGGCGGAGCTCATCTAAACGGAAAGTGGATACAAGACAAGTGGCCTGCCAGACTACAGCATCTACATATCAACATGAAGGAGATGTTAGCAGTCCAGTTTACATTAATGGCTTTCAAGGAGTTACTTCTTCCAGGGCAGGTGTTGATTCTAACAGACAACACAACTGTCATGTGGTACATCAACAAGCAAGGGGGAACACATTCTTATCCTCTATGCAGGCAAGCAATGATTTTATGGGAGATTGCGCTAAGCTTGCAACTTACTCTTCAGGCAAGGTTTCTGCCAGGAGCACAGAACTCCTTAGCAGATGTGTTAAGCAGACAAATCATGGATCCCCACGAGTGGAAACTGGATCTTCATGTATTTCAGAGATTGACAGTGTCATGGGGAACTCCAGACATAGATCTGTTCGCTTCTCCACTAAACCACCAGCTGCCAAAGTATTGCACAAAGGGGTTTCATCACACAGCTTGGAAAGTGGATGCTCTGTCTTTCAGTTGGAAAAACCTTCATGTGTATGCCTTTCCACCTCTACCTCTTCTTCCAAAGGTACTATTAAAGGTCAGACAAGACAGGCCAAGGATGATTTTGATAGCTCCAGATTGGCCTCGGCAACACTGGTACCCACTACTACGGAGTCTGGTAAAGAAGCCTCCATGGCCTTTACCTCTGATTCCTCATCTGTTATCTCAGAAGGACGGTCATCTGCTCAATGTCAAGCTTCACTCTCTTCATCTAACAGCCTGGCATATTCTGTGTTGAGACACAGCAGGTCTCAACTTCCTCAACAAGTTTTAAATGTGATTATGGAAGCTAGAAGACCTAGTACAAGGAAAGTGTACGCAGAAAAATGGAAGAGATTTTTATTTTGGAGTACAGCAAAGAATTTGGAGATTTCTGAGCCTAATTTGAGTGTGGCTCTTCAATATCTTACTGAGTTATTGGACAAAGGTTTGTCCTTCTCTTCCATTAAGATTCATGCTGCAGCAATTTCAGCTCACTATGATTGTGATCCACCATTGTTTTCGCATCCTTTGTTCAAGCAGTTTCTTAGAGGGGCAAAGAATATAAGACCCCCACGTAGAGCTCCTACTCCTGCTTGGGATCTCAATTTTGTGTTGGAAAAACTTACTCTACAACCTTTTGAGCCTGCGGCTACTGCTGAATTGAAATACTTGTCATGGAAGACTGCTTTTCTGTTGGCTATTACTTCTGCAAGAAGGGTGTCTGAGTTGCAGGCCCTTATGGCAGTAGAGCCCTTTTTGATTTTCCATAAGGATAGGGTATCATTACGTACTAATCCTTCCTTTATGCCTAAGGTGGTTTCTAGTGTGGCTTTAAACCAAACTATTCATTTGCCTACTTTTTATGCAGACCCCCAAAATAAAGGGGAAAAGATTTTGCACACTTTAGATGTACACAGGCAATTGCGTTATTATTTAAGCAGGACTAAGGTTTTCAGGCAGTCTCAGCAGTTGTTTGTTTCTTTTGCTTTGAGTTCACAGGGCAAGCCTGTGTCAAAACAAACTATTTCTAGGTGGATTGGCTTTTGCATTGCATTTTGTTATTCCCATCATGGCAAGGAGATTCCAGCTGGGATTAGGCCTCATTCCACTAGGGCTACTGCCACTTCAACAGCATTTCTAAGGGGGTGGCAACTAAGGATATTTTGGAAGCAGCTACTTGGAGTTCAGTGCATACTTTCTCTAAGCATTATCACCTTCCTATCTACTCTAAGTCTAGGGCTGGTTTTGCCACAGCTGTTTTGCAAGGCATGTTGTCAGCTCCTGCTTCTTTATGATTTGCCAGCCTCCCTTACCTCTGCTTTGGGATTCTACCCAATAGTAAGGACTGCAGCAATGGGGAGCGAAGAACATAGTACAGTTTTGTACCTACCATAAATGTAGATGTTCGAGGATCCCCATTGCTGCAGTCCAATTACCCTCCCTCCTTCCCTCTGTGTTTAGGGGTGGTTGTGTAGGTGAGGTTACATGCTTATATTTTTGTATATATTCTTGTATATATTGTACATATTTTTGGTGCAGGTATTTTGGGCCTTGTCTTTTTAGGGTCTTCTGACATCTGGGGCAAGAAAAGACTGAGGATATGACGTCGGTCATGCGCATTAGTACACTGACGTCAGTCTAATGCGCCCTGACCGACGTCAGCCTTATACTCTGGTATTCGGGCCGACTGGACGGCGGACTATACCCAATAGTAAGGACTGCAGCAATGGGGATCCTCGAACATCTACATTTATGGTAGGTACAAAACTGTACTTTCTTCAACCCAGTAACAGCACCAAATCATGTAATCCAAAAAAGATTTATTTAGCTAGCTAGAGTGAGCGCTTTCACCAAACGGCTTCTTCAAAACTTCAACAATAGCTATTAAAAACAAATAACTTAAATACACAGGGGAGGAAGTTCATTGGTACACTCAAGGTAATTAGATAGTGATCTAAATTATCACTCATTTAGTTACACAGACAAAAATCAATTAAGTATAGGCAAGGACAAAATATACTTATGAAAAGACAAATGTAAAAACAACATTTATATATGAATATAAATGAATAAATACACATAAAATGATGTACATAAAATGATGTGAAAGACCTATTTAAATATATAGACTAATATTATTAAATATTATTATTATTTATGCCATTTATTCATACAATATATATTTTTGGTATTACTCATCCAGTACAGTTATAAAGTATGAATTAGATGAATTTGTCATTATATATTTTTTAATAATATTTAATAATATTAGTCTATATATTTAAATAGGTCTTTCACATCATTTTATGTACATCATTTTATGTGTATTTATTCATTTATATTCATATATAAATGTTGTTTTTACATTTGTCTTTTCATAAGTATATTTTGTCCTTGCCTATACTTAATTGATTTTTGTCTGTGTAACTAAATGAGTGATAATTTAGATCACTATCTAATTACCTTGAGTGTACCAATGAACTTCTTCCCCTGTGTATTTAAGTTATTTGTTTTTAATAGCTATTGTTGAAGTTTTGAAGAAGCCGTTTGGTGAAAGCGCTCACTCTAGCTAGCTAAATAAATCTTTTTTGGATTACATGATTTGGTGCTGTTACTGGGTTGAAGAACCAATTATTCATGCTTGTGGAACATTGTACTTTTTGATTTCTGCTTCCACTGGGTTGAATAACCCGTTTTACGTCTTTTTGAGACGTTATAGTTGAAAAGCCATTTCGCTCCTATTTGTCGAGTTTGCACTATTATATTTGTTCCACCTTTATTCCTCATTGACAGGGGCAACAGGTGCTGACTGAGGTTTCTTTTTTGGGGATAACTCTTGGCTAGGTTTTGAAGGTCCCCAGGCCCATTAGCCTAGTAACCTCCTATGATCCTATATTATGAAATCAGTGTTGTCTTGGTGAGATTTTGTGAAAATGATGTCCATCATGTGCAGGTACTCATTAAGACCTGAGAATGACTTCAGTTCCAGCAGTACTACCCTACTTTTCTTGATTTCATCATCTCTCCATTTGGACTCTCATTTCTTCGAAGAATAATCCTTCAGTTAACTTACACTTTCATCTTTTAGAGTGGGTAAATGTGCAATCAAATACAGTTGTGATGTAATGGATTCCTTTAACAGGGCTATAGTCTGCAGAGCAACACTGAGGGAGACGTGCAGTTTCAGCTGTTGCGTGAAGATGTTAAAGGAAAGCTATCTGACTTTTTCCGAAATAAGTATCTCCTGTTTTGCTTCGTTTCACTGGTAGTTTTCTAATACCTAGAAGAACAAGTGGAAAACCATGATATCAGTTAAGCTAATGTTTCACACACTACTAATCAGATTCAGCAGAAATTACCCAAACATACTGTTGTCTTTTTCGAAAACTAATGACAGATCAGAATAGACAAAAAACAGCCCTTTGAAAAGGAAGCAAGCTTGGTATGATAAAATAGGTCACAGGGTCTAGCAAGGTTAGAGCAGGAAGAAAAAGCTCTTCACCTTAAAAAAAACTGAGCTAGACTGCTGCTTGCTTCTTTCCCTGTCCTATCTTTCTTCATGACAGTTAAGCAGTGTGTTTGGGCTTCACAAAGACTGCTGCTTTCATGACTCCTTACTGCTTGGTGTATGGTCCATATTATCTTACTAGTACAAGACAGAATTTTTTTGTTGCCCCCTTTTTGAGGATGCACCCGTTTTCCTCTGATCAAGTACTAGATGTAATGAAGCATTTCTGTTACCAAAAGAGGGAAGACTTGTGGAAACCAATCCCCAGTGCGTCCAAACTAATCATATTGTTGGATGTGAAAAAAATTCAGCATACTACCAATAACAGGGCCTCTGTCCCTTTTTGTGCACAAGTGCCCTCTTGATAGTTTTGGATGTGTAGTTTTGGATCTGAAGGATGTGTGTTTGCGTATTCTCAGACCACTAAGATCACAGATAATTTATAACATACACTTTGTGTGTAGGGGTGGTGGGGACCACTCCAGTTTACCTCTCTTCACTTTAGTTTCCCAGATTCAGCCTAAAATCCCTTGAATAAAGAATATGACTGCACTGGTGTTCTTCTCAAACATCTACTGTTATGGTAAGCTGTCCACAAAGCTATATTATTGTAGTGCTGGCTTCATGTTAATTGTTTTTCCTGGTACATCTAGCTAGTCTGGGAATGAGATGGGAGTTGTCAGACATAAAGTATTAATTAAAATGTCAGATGTTGCGTGAAATGTCAGACTGCAAAGTTTGCAAAATAAGGCTGACTACATGGCAGAAAATTACTTGCCATACAACACAGAATATGTGATTTTTGCTGGACACTAACACTGCAAATAACTGATTTTAAGATGATTCTTGTTTTTTTTTTTCAATTTCTAGAGAAGTGATTGCATTGCATCATATTTTGTGAAAAGTTCTGTGAGTAAGTAGTAGTAGTAAAGGATGAAGGCACTTTTATTTGTAGAGTAAAACTGACTTTTCATGGAAAGTAACATAAAGAACCAATGTTTCTGGAGTGCAAGTCTGACATCCTTGTAACTTCACGTACATCAATAATGCATTATTATTATTCACACTTTACGTTTTACACTGTCATGTACACATTTGGTGATGGTTGATGGAAAGCAGTGGTAATTGCCCAGTGGGCATTATGTGATGGTCTGTGTAAATGAGGTCCTGAGCATCATGGGACTACTGTACCCTGAAATGCATTTTTACTATCTGATCTTTTGTGTTGCATGCTGTACAGATGACTGTGTGATTTTTGTGGATGTAATTTGTTTTGGTATTTGTGTAGTAATTAACCTTTTCTTTACCTCCCCCCCAACAGTTTGAAGCCGTGATGTTATCTGTACATTTGACAAGCTTGTCTGTTACTTTAAAACAAGAAAAGGAAAAGACAGACATTTTTGAACTTGCTGTGAGTGGTTTAAGTACAAAGGTGATACAGCGACCCGGAGCACAAGCAATAAAGTGAGCTATTTTTCTTTCTTCATTAATTGTGTTAGTCATTTCCTTGACTGAGAATTACATTCTTGGAAACCCTCCTCACTTGAAAAGTATTTAATATAGCCATTAACATACTGATTTTTTTTTAGTTATAGGAAAGCACAAGTCTTTGATTATTCAGCTGTGTATGTAACATAATGTTTGATCTTGGATTACCCATGTCTACCATGTCACAAACCATCACTCTATCCCCTTTCCAAATTGTCACCTGTTGTCTCATGATTGACCTCATTAACTCTGTGAGGCAGTTTTCCACTCTGTTACTGTGTGGAGCCTCCTCTTATTCTAGGGAAAGAAAACAGAGGTAATCCAGAGGGGCTGAAGGTTGAAGGTGTGATTTATGTAAGATCAGGACAAATGCTAACCTTCCCTGTTGCTGCAAGGGCAGACATCTGAATTCTGGACACATACCCTGTAGATTTCCACACCAGCTAGTACTTTAACTAAGGGAGGTTCACTACAGTATATGCCAACTGAGTGTAGAGTTACCCTACCAGCATCTGTGCCTTCAACCTTAGGAGTGGTCCTAGCAACTGAATGGAAAAGGAATTCCTCTCCTCCCCAAGTCTTGACAGTTTGACTCAGACTTGATTGAGGAAGCTCTAGCCTGAAAAAAAAGATCACCTCTTCCCTCTGGGATGTGACCGTTATGATGAAGAAACCTGTCATTGGCTTTACAGCAAAAGTTCTTTTCAGTGAAACTGTGAATGTGAGAGAGACATCAAATGGGGCGCTAAGGAAAAATTTGATACCCATGATCTACTAGGCATAACTGACTGGAGACTTGTATAAGGCCACCCCCACCCATATATTCCAAGCATTTGCGGGCACACTTGAATGTGCATTCTGAAACCAGTCCAGTGACTTATGGTAGTGGGAGGCATCGATCAGCAGCTGACCTTAATTCCCCCAAATGTAAAAGCAAAGAATTAGTTTTAAATCCTGTTAGTGTTAAAGTTGACAGTTGAAATGGAAAGCTCTTTATTTGAAAGCCCCGTGAATTACTTGTCAGGGAGCAGGAAACAATGGTAAGTCAAGGAAATCTTGGAAGAAAGCATGGTGTATAATATACCAACCCTGCCCTTACAGCAACATAGTGTACTGCTTGAGATGTAAAGTGGAGAGTTAGGAAGCTAGGACACTACCAACTAACCTACATCAGGACCCACATCCTTCTGTCTCACAAGTAATTGTAAAATTTGTTAAACTAAAGGCAAAAATCAATAGCTCTATGAAGAGAACTGTGGAAAAAAATTTAGGACATGGAGATTACATTAGTTTCACTAGGGACCATGAGTGGGCCTGCGCACATGTAACAGATGTGCATATTAGGACAGAAAGACCTGAAACAACATTAACTTATTTGGATAATTTGGCATGAAGAAAAATGTTGGGATAGAAAGTTTAGAATGGTAGTAATCCATTGGCATTTGTGAAAGCCTTGCTCATTGAGAACTCATTGGAGTTTTGCTTCAGGAGTGGTAGAAGAGAGTAAATGACAAAAATAATTAGAGTTTTCAGCATATGCCTGTTTAAGGCAAGATTTTTAAAACACCTTTATTAATGCATAGAATGACAACAGTGACATGGATGAGCATAGAGAACAGCAATTGCAGGTACCAGGCGGACAAAAAATGAATAACCCAGCAAACTGATGTTAACGTACTTCCAAAATAATAAGCAAAACTGTTTACAATTTATTTGGTGGGGATTTAGATAGATTAGAAGTGAAGGTCCCTCCAAGATGGCTGCACATTGAGTAACAGATTGTTTCTATCTCTTCTAATTTGAAAACAGAAACACAGCAGAGAAGGCCAGTAGACTTGTGTTTATGGGTACATTTCAGTAACTGGCTAGTAAGTGCACTGCCTGGATGCCTGGAATAAAGAAATACAGAAGACCTGGAAAAATCAGCTTCAAAAAGTGAGGAAGAAACACTGACTGGGGGAAGTTCTACAGCTGTTCAGCAAAATGCAATGCAACCTTCAGACATGACTTCCAGTAACCTACAGGAAGATGTAACACAACTGCATTCAGACCTGGTTAAATTAAAGAAAACTCTGATGAAGTACATCAACCCGTGGTGGTGGTGCTGCGGTAGCATTGTCGCCTCAAAGTAAGATGCTGTCCGGTTCGATTCTCAGCTAGAGCGTCTTCTGCGTGGAGACATGCATGAATGGGCGTACCTTCGTTGAAGGTTGTGCGTCAGGCCTGTCAAGCGATGCGTAAAATCAACTGCCAATCATTAGCGGACCAGAGTTCCGCTGTGGCGACCCCTAACCGGGAAAAGCCAAAAGAGACAAGCTGAGAAGTATATCAACACAAACAACAAAAGGCTGGAAAATGCAAGAAGCTTTAAACAGATATTCAGATGAGATGGTAAAGCTGCAAAAATTAGAGGTCAGAATGAAGAAAAGGCTGGCTGAAAATCAGGACAAGGTGTTTCAAAAAATAATAGAAGTAGAAGAAAGAGCATGTAGGGAAAACCTGAGATTTTCAGTTATACCAGAGAAGCTATTAACAGACTGCATTAATTTTCTGAAAGCACAAAGAAGCAACTGGACTTTTATTCCACAACACGAGTTTAGTTGAAAGAGCACATTGTGTGTATGTTTCAAATTTAGTTATAAGAAAGCAACCTAGACTTTAATACCAAGGATGCACTCCTACCCAGCAGAAGGAGTTGACTCTGACAAAAGTGTGGCAGAAGGACAAAGTACAAAAAGTGGGAGACAGCAGAGTGTGGAGAAAGATTACTCGTACACCAGACAGTAGAGGAGCAAATGTATTCCACTATTCAGGGAACATCGAGATGCAGGTGTGAAATTCAAACTGCTGTACCCAGCTGTCTTCAAGGTATTCTTCCCTGGAGGGACAATCTACTGCCAATCATTAGCGGACCGGAGCTCCGCTGTGGTGACCCCTAACTGGGAAAAGCCGAAAGAAGAACAACGACATGCTAAGGAGGAAATGCAAAAGTTTATCCAACAAAAAGTAAGATGTGAAACAGAATGACATTCTGCTTCTTGTTCTGGTAGTAAAGACCACAGAGGGGACTCTACCTGTGAAACCTTTTCAAATATTTCAATGGAAAATGTTGGAGAGAAGGAAGGGAGCATGAGAGTTGACTAAAAGAATCAAGAGTAAGTTGGAAATGAAGTAGAGACAGGATTTCTGAGATGGACAGTAATAAAATCAGTAACTTTAATATGGGATTACAATGCAGAACAAGAAAATCTGGAAATATTGAATTTTTTCAGAATTTGTTGGACTTGTGGGGGACACTAAAGCATATGCCCTACTTCATGTCATTAATGTTTGGAAAGGTGCGTTGGGGAGAGGAAGAGGAGTGAGAAAGTAAACTGTTAAGTAAAGATTTTTTCTTAAATAGTACTAATTTAGTGGCATGTGATTTTCTTTATATGCTATATATTTTTTTCAATTATTTTTAAGTGTAATGAGGATTGTAAACAGGTGCTGCTGTTCTTTTTTTTCTTTTCTTTCTTTCTCCCTTCTCTCTTTCTTCTTCTTCAGTTTTAAGACATGTAGGCACTGCACTGTAAAAAAAAAATGCTTGGTTAAAAAGTATGATAAAAAATTAATTTGCTTTTTCTCATTATTGCATGGGGGAATGACTGGATTAAAGACATTATTGGATTCCTTTAGTAACAAGTTTTAATCGAAAGCAAGTAAATGAAAAATAACCTTGTATATTATGAGGCTTTTTTTCTAGCAAATACAATTGAATGCTGAGTAACAATTCTGCAGCTGGTCTTCATGTTTCCATGGCAACAATCTGAAAAATAGAAACCGGCTGCCTGGTTCTCATGTTTCCATGGAGACAGTCTGATAGAGAAACTGGCTACAGTCTGCTGGAGAGTGATTGGTTGAGGAAGAGGAAGAAAAAAAAAAGAAAAGTTGACTAGGACATAATGTTTTCTGAAAGCACTCAGGTTTTCCCAGCTGGGAGAGCTATAAAGATCAGGCAAAACTAATTAGTACTTGAAGTAAAGTTTTCTCATTTTTTTTAATGTAACTGGGTTTTTAATATAAACAATTGCTTTTTTCCCTCTTTTTCTCCCTTCTCTCTTTTTCTT
Source organism: Protopterus annectens (assembly GCF_019279795.1). Classification (NCBI taxonomy): domain Eukaryota; kingdom Metazoa; phylum Chordata; order Ceratodontiformes; family Protopteridae; genus Protopterus; species Protopterus annectens. The sequence goes on from NC_056728.1 coordinate 433,502,186, forward strand.
TCTTCAGTTTTAAGAAAGTTAGGCACTGTAATATAAAATAGAGGGGGGAGAGGAGAGGTCTGGTTAAGAAAGCATGACAAAAGAAATAGTGTACTTTTTCCCATGATGGTACAGGGAAATGACTGGGTTAAGACCCTAGGCTTTATCCAGTTGCAAGCTTATTATAAAGCAAGTAAATGAAAAGAATATTGAATATTATAAGGCTTTTTTCTGGTAAACCTGGTATCCTTAGCAGGTTTGTGTGTAGTTTGCATGTCATTAGAAGACAATCTGATAAAAAGAACTGGCTTGGCGAAAGTGTTTACTAAAAGCATTCACATGTTTTCCCAGCTGAGAGAGCTATAAAGATAAGAAAAAAACAGATAGCACTTATTAAAGTACAGGCTGCACCATGTGTCATAGCATGACTAACTTTTCTTTTTGGTTACTCTAGTCTGCCTGTGTGGCTATCAGTTTAGAATTTTTGTTCTTATTAGGAAGCAAAAACTTCAATATTTGAAGATGTATATAGTTTTGTCTGCTGTTATTAAATTAATAGGTTTTATGGTGTATTGGTGGAGGTTTTCTTTTTCTTTTTGAGGGCTTTCAATAAAATAAAGCATTCTTTAAGTTGTGACATAGACTCATATGGATATGACAAGATGGATTGGATACTAGTCCCTGGATTGGATACTAGTCAGTAAGAGCCCCCAGTCATATATAACAGGCTGCTTATCAGATAGTCTCAGTGATCACTCCCCAACTTTCCTACTCAAAAAATACCTATACCAAGCTAAACCTGTCATCTACCATCAAATAAGTAAAAAAACTAAACTTTAACCCACTCACATTCATCTCATCCCTCAAAGAATGTAACTGGCATCCTCTAAAGTACCTCAGTCTTGATGACGCAGTTGAATTTTTTAATACTACCTTTCTGAGCATCCTTAATTACCATGCCCCCATAAAAATTTCCAGAACCAAAGCACAGCCCTCCCCATGGCTACAGAAAACCACTAAGTCAGAAATGAAAAACAGGGATAAAGCCTGGGAGCACTGGCACAAAAGCAAAACCCCGTCAGCTAGACAGAAATTCCTAGAACTATGCAATACAATCAAAAAGCTAATAAAACAGGACAAATTCCAATACTACCAGTCTGCCCTAGACTCCTCCCAACACAGCCCCAAACAATTCTGGTCCTCCATAAACTCCATTTTCCACCCAGGTAAAGTCAGTACCCCTCCTTCTAACATCCCTCACTCCTCCAAAGTTATTGCTACCTCATTCAACACGCACACTTCAGACAAACCATACTATCGCTAGCTAAACAGCACAACCCTCCCTCCCCTCCAGCCCACACTTTCAACTAGGAATCTCCCCACTGCCTTCTCCTTTTCTCCTGTACCGACCTCCAACATAAAAAAAAAAACTCTTAACTAAACTTAAGCCCACCAAATTAGTAGCAGACAATCTCCCAAGTGAATACCTACAAATCACAGCTGATGCTCTGGCCTACCCAGTATCCATCTTGATTAACCGATCTCTGTCAGGTCAGAAAGTTATGTTCCCACACTGTGGAAAGTATCACATATAATTCCCCTCCACAAAGGCGGCCTCTCCGCAGAAGTAACCAATTACCGCCCTATAGCTATTCTCTCTCCACTCTCCAAAATACTAGAGGGATGCATTCACTCTCAGACTACTTCCTTACTAACAACCTCCTTTCCAGTACTCGGCATGGTTTCTGACCAAAGCATAGCACCACCACTGCCTTACTCTCCTTTACTAACACTATCCTTCAGCCACTATCCTTCAGCATAAAAACAATTTCTCTCTCTCCTCTGTTACTTTCCTAGAAGTATCTAAAGCATTTGACATGGCCCCACACAAACAACTCATCTCTGTCCTCAGTAACCTATCCTTCTCTCAGTCAGTCACCAACTGGTTTCAGAGTTACCTGTCTGACCGCCAACAATCCGTTGTATGGCAGAATGACATATCTCCCCAACTACCTATCTCTATAGGGGTTTCCCAAGGATCCATCCTTGGACCCCTACACTTCTCTGTTTTTACCAATAATCTAGCCTCTGCCACCAAACATGGCACACTCATACAATATGCAGATGACTCAACCATCATCTATTCAGCCCAGTCCCTACCCAAAGTGCAAAAAGTCACACAGGAAGCCTTTTCCTCTGTTGAAACTTGGTTATCCGATGCCCAATTAATACTCAACCCAAACAAAACTAAACTACTCATCTTCCAACCCACCAAACATACTGAAAACAACTCTCACTTTAACATCATACCAAAGACAACACCACTGTACACCCAACAGAACACACCAAATTGCTAGGAGTGGAAATAGACAATAAACTAAAATTTGACATTCACATATCCATGACCATAAAAAAAGTCCACAAAAAACTAGGAGCGTTATACAGAAATAAGCAACTTCTCACCAAAGCAGCAAAGATTTCAGTAGCAAATTCCCACCTTATCTCCACCCTACTTTATGCCTCTCCAATATATACCAACCTAAGGCAATGCGATCTAAACAAGCTAGAGACCTGCTACAACAAAATCGCCAAATTCGCCACAGGGGCATCCTACAGTAGTCACCACTGTCTCTCACTTGCTGAACTGGGCTGGCTTGAACTCCCTCACCTCCTTCAATGGTATTAACTTTCACTTGCCCACAAACTAGTAAACCATCCACTAAATGTCCCATTCCTCCAGAATTTACTCCAACCCTATCGCACCACCAGACCACTAAGATCCAGCAACAAAAATCACTTGCAGATCACTAAAGCCAATAACTCTGCTGGTAAAGCACTATTCTCTTGCACCATAGCCAAATTATGGAACTCCCTCCCATCCACAATTACCTCCGTACCATCATGCACCCACTTCAAAACTTTACTAAAAGCACACCTAAAAGCATGCTGGCTATGCCCTTGCAACTCCCACTCTAATATCACCCACCCCATCCAACCACTACCTTTCTTTCCACGCCACTAACTACCTTGATTATAGCAAGCACAGATGCTCATAAGCCTAGTACTTATTATACCGCAGGAACTTCTTATTGTAACAATTGTTAATGTCTATGCATTTCGCAGATAAAGATTCTAGTTATCTACTGATGTACTATGTTCTTCATCTGTAACTATGTTTGTAATTAATTGCTATGTTAATTAAATTGTTAATCGCTTTGTAAATCCAATGTAACTACTGTCTGTTTATTTTAACTGTGGAGCTTTTCTCCCCGGGCCTCCGCTGAAAATGGATCTACTTCCAGTCGGGCACTCCCGGTCAACAAATGTAAATAAAAATAAATAAAATAAAAAGATCAACCTGCCAGATAGTGTATGCATGTAATGTAAAAGTTGGAATTAGTTGTTTAACAAAAAGGCAGTTACACATAGATATAATAATATTTATATAAGAAAATGATGCTTTCTGTAATGTCTTTCTGTCTAAATGGTCTTATAGATAAGTACAAAAAGAAAGTAGTGAACTATATTAAAATGTAGAGGACAGATAGCTATGCTGCAGGAGACACACCTGGAAAGAACTGAACATGTGAATTTTATAAAGAAAGTTTTTCAGGCTGGTTATTCAGCATAATATCTGGGGCAGAGTAAAAGAGGAGTACTTATGTTAATTGCAAGAGGAACTCCGTTAGTGATGCAAGAGGGGAAAACTGACAATAACAGAAGATATGTAGCACTAAGGGGCTAAAGGGCTACAGGCAAGGGAGGAGGATTACATTGGCACGCGTCTATACTCCACATAAAACTGCTGTAATAGAGCTTAAGAAAATTCTGGGAAGAATAATCAGCTTTCAGCAAAGAATATCATTTATAGGTGGGGATTGGAATTTGGTTTGTAACAGTGAAGATGTGTTTGGGGGAGCATAAAAAATATAACAAAGGAGGACAGATTTTTTTGAAGAAATTTATGAAAATATTTAGCATGAAAGATATGAATTCAGTACTAGGAATTCAGAGTGAATTTACATATTCTCCAAATACAAAAACTGAGCTAGGCTAGAAAGAATTTATATCTCACAGGAACATGTGCATTTAATTGAAATGTACCCAATAACTATGTTAGATCATGCACCAATAATAATTAAAAACGCAAGGTAATTAAATAAAAATGAGACATTGGTGCTTTTCCACCTATCTGCTGAAGAGAGAGAACTTTCAAGATGGGTTTTGGAAATAATTCAGGAACTATTACAGAAAGTAGAACTTTCGACTGAAAATATAGCTAGGGAGTGGGATAAAATTGAAGTAGAGTTTAAAGCTAGGGTGGAAATGAAGGAAAGTGAGAGATGGATAAGAAGTAATAGGAATTGTTTAGAGGGACTGACAAATGTTGAAGTATTGCAAAATAGGGGGAATCTGTCCTAACAAGAAGAGGAGCAACTGCAGAATGCTAAAGAGAAAATAAAGGATCACCGTGGTAATGTGCACGAGTTTAGAAAGATTGCTGTTAAGCAAATGTTTGTGATAATTCTAGAGCACAGAAACTTTTATCACGACGACTCAGGCAACAGAAAGTGGAAGGGGCTTTTACCAAGCTTAGGGAGCCTGTAACAAGGAAGATAACAAAAGATCCTTTAGAAGTATTATAAATATTTCAGAAATTTTATGTATTTATTTATTTAACATTTGTTTACCGTAATGTCCAACTTGGAATGCAGCCAATTTTCTGGGTATGCCCAGAGAGAAATGCTCCAGACGCATGTCTTTGTAACATGGGAGGAAACCCACATGAACGCAGGGAGGACATGCAGACACCACACAGAAGACACTTTAGCTGAGAATTGAACCTGGAGAACCTCTTGCTGTGAGGAGACGACCCTACCGCTGCACCACTGCGCCGTCTAAATTTATGAAATTTTGAGAGGTACAAATGGAAATGTTTATGGAAAAATTAAATATGCCAAGGTTAGAAGTGGATGAGGCTCAGTTACTAACAGCAGGGTAGGAGTAGGTGAGAGAAAAATGGTTATGTATAACCAGCCTATGGGAAAGTCCCCAGGAATAGATGGTATTTATGTAGAAGTTTGTAAGCTAGGAGGGAAAAAACTGATAAAGCTCTGGAAGGTTTTGTTTAACACTATTTTAAGAAGAAGCGACGTGCCAGCATCCTGGAAGAAAGCGGTGGTGTTTGTTATACCTAAAGAGGGTAAAGATCCATTGGATCCAGCTTCATACAGGCCCATTTCAGTATTGAACCATGATTATAAAGTGCTTATGTCTATAGTGGCTTAAAGAATGGTAAAAGGTGTACCAAAATTCATAGGTAAGGATCATTGTGGTTTTGTGGGGGAGGCAAACATTTGACAATATTAACAGAACATTGATGATGCAGAGAGAAGCAGAATGTAAGAAAATACCACTTTTATTGGTGAGTCTTGATGGAGAGAAAGCATTTGACAGAGTAGCCTCGGACTTCATGAGCAGGGCAGTGGAAACATTTGCTTTCCCTGATGTAATTATAAGGCTGATTAGGAGAATATATGAGGGATCGGAGGTGAAAATTAAAAAGGGTTGTTCCTATCTGATGATTTCTGCTTGAGTAGAGGAACCAGGCTCAGTGTTCTGTTTCCCCTTTGTTGTTTGCATTATATTTAGAACCAGTGGCAAAGAAAATATGGGACTCAGGAATTCAAGGATATTTTTGGTATGGCAGTCAAGAAAAGCTGGCTCTATTTGCAGATTATCTCCTTCCTACTTTGGACACAAAGAAGAGCCTTTGGTGGGTCCTGTTTAAGCAGCTTTATTTTATACAAACACATTTCAATAGAAGTTTACTGATTTTAATTATGTAACTTATATACAAACCAGCTGCTGCAATCATGCATGCTTAATCCCTGGCTGCATTCTCAAAATGGTACTAGGAATGGCATGTGCTTGATATTTATAAGTGCAGTCCCAGTCTTTGACATGCTTCTTAAAGATACAGCACATAGCACATGCTCCCTGATCTGCATCCTCTCTCTTGAAAAACAAAACATGCAATGCTATAAATCTTTTTGGCATGCAGATATCAGAGACAGTTATCAGTCATGCATTTATACAAGATATAATGCATATGCCCTACGCAGACTGTCTCAAAAAACTCCAGCTTTACTCTGTTGCGTATCGTCTACTCAGAGGCGATCTCTGCCTAACATACAAAGCTATGTCAAACCCCGAGCTGTTGGACATGCTCCACGTAAAGAAATCCCAATCCCTCCGAGCTACATGGTCTAGGGACTTAAACCTTGTCACCACAATAAACAAAACATGCTGGAGGGATAGATTCCTGTCTCAGAGACTTCCCATACTCTGGAACAAACTACCTATCTATATCAAATAAAGCTCCTCATTAGCACTCTTCAAGAAAAATCGTGATGATTGGATGGGAGATAGAAAATTCACCCTGGGGATCACTTTGGTGGCTCTGCTTGACAGGGGCACAAGAAAATAATTTTCTTGGGTGGCAAAAGCCAGGGTACCGTTTGGCTAGGCTTATATAGGCCCTAGGGCCAATAGCCTAGTACCTACCTATGAACCTATAAAATTGGGAATTGGGCTTAACTATTGAAGCTGTCTCTGAAAATTGTTTGCTCTTTGATTTACTTGAAGCATCTTCAGGAATAGAATCACAGGTAGGAACACTGTCTGGGATGGAAACAACATTTGACTGTCTCTGAGATTTAGAGTCTAAATCACTATGAGTGTTGTGTTGATGATTCTGGTACAGGTAACAGATGTTTACAATTTTGCCTGTACTGTGTACCTTCCAAGTCTGTAAGATAGAATTTCAGTTCAGGACATTTGCCAATAACTTGCCCTATGCATTTAAAACCTTTTTCTGTTTGAAGTCTGACGGTTTCTCCTTCCCTTAATGGAGAAAGAATTTTGCTCGACTTGTCGTACAATGACATCTGGATTGAATGTTTCTTAATTGAGCGTTGATGGTCTATTCCTAGCTTTAGGTTTTAGTAGATTGGTAGTAATAGGCAGCGTAGTTCTTATTTGCCTGGGTAGAAGTCGTTGAGCTGAAGATCCAAGAATATCACCACGAGGTACGTTCCTAAGGTTAAGCAGATTTAAGAAAACATTAGAATTGCCATGTTTTGACTTTGCTGATTCACACTCTGCGCAGCTTGCTCAGCCAGGCAATTCAATTGAGGATACACACTGTGTAGAAAGTCCATTCTCTTGCAAATTTCTGAAACTGGCTAGTAAATTGAGTACCATTGTCAGAAATAACTTTATGTGGACTACCATGGACTGAGAAATGACGTTTCAGCTTAGTGATTACAGTAGTAGATGTTAGATTAGGTAGTAGAGCGATCTCACACCAATTTGAATAAGAGCCGACTGGTACGAAGTAGTGTTGATTGTTCCACTCAAAGATGTCAGTGGCTACTGTCAACCAAGGTAGTTTAGGAACTGGATGTAGCTGAAGCGGTTCTCTTTGTGCGGTCTAGTACTATTGCATACTGAACAAGCAGAAAGTATTTTAGCAATGTCTTTCAGTAATGCAGGCCAAAATACTAATTCGCTCGCTCACCTCTTCAACTTTTAATTTCTGTAGGAAAAATAGGTTTGCACTTCAAGTGGTACACTAGATTGCTTTGACACCCATCCACCATTAAGGTAGTAGTGATTGAGCTTTTGCAAAATCGGATCAGTCTTTGTGTTGTTTTTCAACTCATCAAGTCTAGTGGAAGAAAAATTGCATACTGCCATCACATCAAAGTCAAAATTCTCTGTGTCAAGCTGTTCTGTTGTATTCCTTGGCGATTTGGATAAGTTGTCATCCAGACAGAGTAGTTTGCCTTTCGTGTAGACCATTTTGAAGTTGTACTTTTGCAGTTTGAGCATCATTCTTTGTAGTCTTGCTGGAGCTGAATGCATAGTCTTCTTTAGAATAGTAACTAGAGCTTGGTGGCCAGTCTCAATCTGAATAGCTTGACAATAAATATAATCATGAAATTTGGAACATGCAAATACTATTGCCAAAAGTTCCTTCTCAATTTGAGCATACTGCATCTCAGTTTGGGTAAGTGTTGTAGATGCATAGGCTACTGGTCTGCCCTCTTGAAGTATAACTGCACCTAGACCAAAATTTGAAGCATCACAACTGGTTTGTTCACATCATAGTATCTTAATGTAGGTGGAGTGGCAGTTTTCTGCTTGTGGTCTCCAAACGCCTTCTGGTGCTGTTCTAACCATGACCATGCAAATTTTTTGTTCGTTAGCTCTCTTAAAGGTTCTGTCAACACACCGAAATCCGGTGTAAACTTGCCTAAATAGTTGACCGTGCCTAAGAAACGCTGTAGAGTTTGAACATTGTTACTGACATCTCAAGAATTGCTGTTTGCTTGGTCGAGTCTGATCTCAAGCTAGTGGTGGTAAATAAATGACCTACATATGTAACTTCTGGGAGTCTGAATTTGCACTCCAGAGGACTGAGCTTCATGTTTACTTCACGTGCTCTGTCTAGAACTTTCTTTAGGTTTCTGTCATGCTCTGCTTCACCATTGTCTCCAACCAATAAATCATCTATTATAGCACAAGGATAACCTGAAAAGATTTGCTCCATTGCATACTGGAAGACTTCACTTGCAGAATTTATTCCAAATGGCATCCTTGGAAATCTGTATCTGCCAAATGAAGTACCAAAAGTGGTTGGTAATGAGAATTTGCGATCAAGCATCACTTGCCAAAATTAATTCTTTGCATCCAAAACAGAAAAAACAATGGCATTTGGTATTAGAGCTTCAACCTCTTTGTGCGCATTAGGTGATATGATCTTTTCAATGCTTTGTTCAAATCTCTTGGGTCAATGCATATTCTGATTTCATCTGAGCCTTTTTTATGAGCTGCTACCATAGAAGGCACCCATTCAGTTGTTCTGTAACTGGGCGAATTGCACCTTGCTGGACCATTATATCCAGCTGAGCCTTAACTTTATCTTGCATAGCTATCGGAACTCTTCTTGCTGGTCTGACTACTGAAGTGATCTCTGGGTTTAATTTCATGGAATACACTACTGGAAGTTTGCCCGACCTGTCATTGAAAACATCAGCATATTCTGATGGCTTCAGAAAAATTAAAACTAGGAGATATAATTATGTGATGAACTTCTTTGGTAAAAGAAAGCAGATTCATCCTCAAACTATCTTTGAGACCCAGTAAAGACTGTGCTGGCCTTCTGACATCATAGAATAACAAGTTGTAACAGTTCTTGGCCAAATAACATGAAAGCATCACTGAGCTTTCGGTTTGAATCTCTTCACCTCCATGAGCAACAGCTTTTGCATTACTGGCCACACTGAGTTGCTCATTCGTTCTCACTTTAGCAACTGTCTGCTGATGTAACATTACAGTTTGAACCAGTGTCTTCTTTAAGCTCTGTGGATTTACCATTGATCAGAACTGTACAGAACACTTCATTCTTTGCCAATAAATTCACTGCATCAACTCTTTCACCAATTACTGATACACCATCCACATAGAAAGCTGACTGATGCGTCCCTACTTGATCATCCTGCTTTTTTTGTGTGACCTTTCTTTACTACTGTGTGAGGTTTACCTGATTTGTAAATGTCAAAGGAAAAACTTCAAAGACCAATACACGTAAGGTTCAGTTAAGGCACTTTAATTTACTTGCAGCAAGGAGACAAAAACATGCAAATACTAACAGGAAGTATGTTCATTCTTATACTATTTTACAAGACATGGCCTTCTAAGCTGACGTAATCAAACACAACTTTTAGCATTGTTCTACAGCAGATGTTACTTCAGATTTTCTGCTGACATGACTAGATTTGTGAGAAACTTTCCAGAAAAACAACCTGGCCTTGGTGACTATTAATCCGTTTACAAGCATCTATTGTACAGTGTGACTTTTCAAGGTACTTTTTTAATACAGATTCAAGCAAATACTGATTGCAGTTCATATTTTCAAGCAGGCTTTGTACTAATTATCTGTAACTTCTACAGCTGTGTATTTTCTCATGGCACAGCGGAACTTCTGGTCTAAGTTTCATACAAGTAGTATTGTTCTATTCATTATTTTCCTAACGCAAGCAGAAAATCACCTGCTTCATAGTAAATTTCCAAGGCACAAGCAAGATTTTAGCTAACAGTACAAGGTCAGAAAGCAACTGCAGTTTGTACAGATTTATGCAGTATGAAATAGAATAAATGTGTTAACTCTTTTCAAGCTTCTAAATGCACTAAGCATATTGCTAATACACACATTAATACATATTTTCTAACATTTCCCCCTAGTAATACTTTTATTCTAATTTCAAAATAAGCATAAACAGTTTGTTTTCTTCTCCTAACCTCTTCCACTCAGGATTTGCAGTTGAGAGTCATTCAGTTTAGACTTATGAAAGCTTTTAGTCTTTTAACAGTTCTTCAAACTCAGTACTTTGATATAAGGTTTCAGAAACTGACATTTCTATAAGGTCTTTAATCAGTCTCTTCATGCAGGGGATACCACAACAAACACATACTCCCAGTAGGAGCATACCTACACAAATGGCAATCAGGATGTTCATTAGGATGGTACCCCACCCCCCAAACCATTTGTGGAAAAAGTCCGTCAGTGGATTTGGGTCTGGTTTGGTCATGGCCGACACTTGCTGAATTACCTCAAGATGATTGTCTATCTTGTGTTTATGGTCAGGAATATACGAACAGCATTCTTCTTGGATTAAAGTGCATGTACCACCTCTCGCCGCTAGGGTGAAGTTGAGAGCCATGTGGTTTTGGAGCACTACAGTTCTCATAGCATTCAGTTCATCAGTCACCAATTCGAGAGCAGAAAAAGTTGCGTTGCTCATTACTTCGAGAAGTTTTGACAGTTTTCTCAGCTCCCAGATCGATTTCACTGCTCCATATGCTGGTAATATACCTGCCCACGATATAACGCTATCACTCAAGTCCATGTGTCAGTCCTTTGCCTAGAGAGTGATGGTCTTTCCAACACGCATCGATTTGTCCCACTGGATTTACAGGTTTCTTGACGACTTCTCGGAAATTTCGAATTTTCCCATGAGGCAAAACTGCAGTGTGTCGTATAGCCGGAACCAGGTAACCCAAAAAACAACTGCTGGACCAATTCTCAGGTAACCATTTGTATGCCTTTCTGCCACACACAAAATAACAATCCTCTACTTTAGTAGTAACCTTGCTATGAATGTACACTCGCCCTGCATGAAACATTTTTCTATCAATTATAGACAGCTGTTTATAAAGAACAGAATTATGTTTTACTTCGTGTTTTGTGCATCAATCCAAGAAATGAATCATAGTTTGTATTACAATAAAGATCTACTTTGTTACCTTTAGTGTAACATCTATAAGGAACAGTCACATTGCAATTGCTCCAACCCACCTGAACAGTATCATTTTTTAAAAACACACAGTTTCTTTTTGTGGAACAGACAAGTGCAATGCTATTTTATCTTGTGCTGTAATGGTTGAAGTATCATAAATCAAGTTTTTCCAGGTCTCATTGACCCCTAGGGGGACTGTAGTCATTAATAACCCCCCGTATGCTATCGGCAAAGCTGTGCAAATCCAGCAATTCGAAACATTGAAAGTCTCAGCATACACATATTTAATTGCCTGGTAAGTGTTAAAGTTTGGATGCCAGTTTATGAGTAATGCTTCACGTTTATTCAGTTCAGTTTGCATGGCTGGGAAAAGAAAAGGCCACAACAAAAAGATTATTGTCACTAATACAGTTAACAGGATGATTATGCAATACTTCTGAGGAAAGGGTTGTTCTGCATTCCTGTTTCTTCTGGACTCTATCAATTTTGCTCTTGGCATGTAACAAGATTTTTGTCCAGTTAAAAGTTTTTAACTAATTTACAGTTTGTCAGGTGGATCCAGGAGGCACACACTGCAATTTTGACTGCGGTGGGTGTTGACAAAAGCACTTGATATGGACCTTCCCACTTCGGACACGCCCAATTTTTCCTCTTAACTATCTTCAGCCAGATCCACGCTCCAGGGGGCACTGCCACTTCTGACGGTCTGGTTCGTTCTTTATCTGAAACAGAATTTAACTGCAACAAATGTTTAGAATTTAACAAATTACACACATAATCTGCTAATGTACTGTCAGCTTCCTGGGCTGCGGGCATGAGAGATTTCCACCGAGGTATATAGTAAGCCCTTCCAAAGAGCTTTTCAAAAGGAGTCAATCCTTTTGCATTCGGAACAGTTCTCATGCTCAACAGTGTCAGGGGCAGACAGTGCACCCAGTTTCTCTGCGTTTCTGTTATTAATTTTCTTAGCTTACTCTTTAAAATCCCATTATGCCTCTCCACTAGCCCTGCTGATTGCGGGTGATACACACAATGATTCTTTAGAGAAATACAAAAATGTTTACTTAACTGCTGTATGGTCTGATTCACGAAGTGTGTGCCGTTGTCACTGTAGATCCTTTCCGGAATGCTGAATCTGGGGATGATTTTTTTAACAAGAACTTTGGCCACCGTCGTAGCATCTGGATTTTTAGTCGGAAAGGCTTCCACCCATCTGGAAAACATATCTACAATGACAAGACAATACTTCTTATTTTCACATTTATTCAACTCTATGAAATCCATACAAATAGTATGAAATGGATACGGTGGTGTAGGGAAACTCCCTTGCTTGGGCTTTAACACCCCTTGTGCATGATGTTTATTACAGATGTGGCATAACGAACAAAATTTTTTAGAGTAGTTTGTAAATCCGTACGTCATGAACACTTGGTTAACCAGCTGTACCATGCCCCCTGTTGGAGACATGGCACTGCCCATGGCTCAACAAAGCTGCATATCTAAACAAATTAGACGGCAATATCGGTTTCCCTTCTTTAGAGATGTACAGCCCCTTTTCGAGAATTGCTCCTCTTTGGTCTTTGTTTTTCAGTTTGCGTAGTAAGTGTTTGCATTGTCTTTAACATTTCTAAGTCTAAAATCTCAGAGGGTTGTAGTTCCTCATTCAAAAGAAATACTTCTGAAGCTGCCTGCTTTGCAGCTGTATCAACTCTCGCATTACCTTTTGAAATCCTGTCCTGTTGCTTGGTATGAGCTGTGCATTTACAAATAGCTACTTTCTGAGGTAACTGAATAGATTCTAAAAGATCTAAAATAAACTGTGCATGATTGATTGGTTTGCCAGTAGATGTTATCATTCCTCAATTTTTCCACTGTTGCGCAAAAACATGTACAGTAGAAAAAGCATACTGGCTGTCAGTAAAAATGTTTACACATTTACCCTTTGCTAAGGTACATGCCCGTGTCAAGGCTATCAATTCTGCTGCCTGTGCAGATAAACTATGTGGTTAAGATTTCGCTTCTATAATGTCAGTATCAGAAACTACTGCTTATCCTACTAGGTTTTGTCCTGCAGGACCCCTTTTGCATGAGCCGTCCACGTAGTATATCACCTCGGCATCATCCAAGGGAACATCCGTAAGATCTTTTCTAGGCAGTGTCTTTTGCTCAATCACCTGCAGGCAGCTGTGTGGTGTGCCATCTGCAGGGGTTGGGAGCAAGGTAGAAGGGTTCAAAGTCCTACATCGTTCAATTGTCATATGAGTTTGGCTCAACAATATAGTCATACAGGAAAGATGCCTAGCAGGGGAAAGATATGATGTCTTTTCTTGTAGTAAAATAATCGCGACTGCATGAGGCACTCTCAGTATGAGAGGGTGGAACAACACTACTGAGGCCGAAGCCTGTACTGCCATTGCAGCTGCAATTACTGCTTGTACACAGTGAGGTAAAGACCGTGCCACTGGGTCCAGTTGTGATGAATAATAAGCAATAGGGTGTTGCTTGTCCCCATGCTGCTGTGTTAACACTGATGTCATATAACCTTGCTTACAATCTACAGTTTGGAAAAAATGTTTATGATAGTTTGGTAATCCCAAAAATAATGAGGACGCTATTAACTGTTTCAGTTTGCAGAAAGCAGATTCTGCTTCTGGTGTCCCTTGTAACAAATCCTGTGCTGCCATAGGCTTTTTATAAATCAGGTTAGGCAACGGTGCAGATTCCAAGGCATAGTTTGGAATCCAACTCTGACAAAAATTAGTCGTACCCAGGAAGGACATAATTTCCTTCTTGGTAGTGGGTTTTGGTGCTTGTAAAATCGCTATTTTTCTGTCCTCATCTAATGTCCTACCTTCCTTGGATATTACATATCCTAGGTATTTAACTTGTTTTTTTCCAAAGCTGCAGTTTATTTTTGTTTACTTTATGTCCTTCAGTGGCTAAAAATTGTAATAGCGCTATGGTATCTTCATTACAGTCTTGCTGGGTGGGGGATGCCAGCAGGGTATCGTCAACATAAAACAAAATCTGACTACCTCTTGTTGGGTTAAATCCCGCCACGTTGCTTGCCATTTCTTGTGAGAATATTGTTGGACTTTCACAATACCCCTGTGATAGTCGCGTATATGTATACCTTTTCCCCTGAAATGTGAATGCAAACCAATGCTGGCTGTCAGGGTGTATCGGTATCGAAAAGAACGCATTGCTGATATCTACCACAGAAAAATATTTCTGTTGAGGTTTTAAATCATTCAACAGGGTGTGTGGGTCTGGCACTGTAGGTGCCCTTGGTATTACTGCGTCGTTTACAGCTTGTAAATCTTGGATCATACGCCACTCTCCATTCGCTTTCTTAACAGAAAATAAGGGTGTGTTACATGGTGAATCAGGAGATTCCACCAGCACCCCTTCCTTAAGTAAAGCTGCTATAATAGGTTTGATTCCTACCTCTGCATCTTTTCTTAAGGGATACTGTTTCTTTTGTGGTCTAAATGCTGACTTTGGCGTAGTAGTAACTGGTCCTGCTGTACGAATAAGTCCTACATCTGATTTTCCTGTCGACCAGAGATTTTCTGGTATATTCTGTAAGGCATTCTCTTCCTCCTTCAATAGGAGTGCCAATCAGCTGTCCTTGCTAGACTGCAAGTGTACAGCTGGGTGGGTCTGAGTTATCCAATTCAGCTTCTGCATTTGTATTCCTTGTTATGACAGTTATAACTCTATTTTTCCCATCTCGTGACTTTCTCTCCTAAGTCTACACATTTTACATTCTTGTCCTTAGTTAAGGTAACATGTAATCGATTAGATTTATAAAGTGCAAAGAACTCCTGGGGCAATGAACAGCTGACTACACTGTTCCCTTCTGTGTCCCAGTACAGACTACGTAATACTAATCTGTTTGCACGATTTCTAAACAATTCTTGCTCATATTCCTTATCGGGTCCTGGTGTATTACAGTAATACAGAGTACAGTGCAACAAATGCTGTTTATCAATGTCAAGGGAGGGGAACTTGCTGACGGCTACGTTCATCAACTCTTCGGTCACTGCCCCTGGACCAGTCGTAACCAAGTCCTGGCTGTACCAATAAAACATTTCACCCTCCGATTGCACTGCAAATGTATCAATTTGTCACTGTGCTTCCATACCCTGCATAGTCGGAACTACTGCTATACCAAATAACTGCATAAGGTCTCTGCCCAAGAGGTTTACTGGGCATTTTGCAGATACAACAATTTTGCTTTTCTGGGTCAATCCTGAAACAGGATCAGTTATCACAATATTATGGGAGAGGGGCTCCTGATGCAGCTGTCCATTAGTTGCTTTCACTAATATGTAATCAGGTGACTCTGAATTCTCTGGCAGTTTGGAGGGGATGTACCAGGGTCCGTGATGCCCCTGAGTCACACAAGAATCTGACTTCCCTCCCTTCTACCAGGAGTGTAATTTCTGGTTTTGTGTCTGCTAAATAGAGCTCTAAGCTCAATAAAGCCAAATCCAATATTTCATTTTCTTCACTATCCGTGACTTCTTGCACTTCCTCTATTTCTTCTGTCACATTCTCTACTCCCTCGATCACATACTCATTTGTCCTTTCTCTGCTATCCCCTTCTAGTGATTCCTGACTATCATATAGTCAGTCCTCACCCTCCTTATCCTCCGTGGTTGCCTTCTTGTTTTTCTTGCAATCCCTTGCCAAATGTCCTTTCTTACCGCATTTAAAACATTCACCCCTTTTCTTTCGCCCTTCAAAGTCCTCTGATCGTTTATCAGATTGTTTGTTCCCCTGGGCATTTTTCTTGCCCTTTTTCCCAGACTGTACTACATATACTTCTGCTCCATCTTCTACAGAAAATACTTGGGCTTTCTTTTTCTTTTTGCTATTAAAATGCCTTTCGGCATGTCTAGCATATTCAAGCAATGACTGTAACCTGCTTGTACGATGATCTACCATGTGTTTTGTAATAAAGCTGCTTATAGGTGCAATACTGCCTTTCAAAAATGCATTCTTTAACTGCTGCTCATATGAGGAATCGTGTGTCTGATCTTCAGGAACCTGCATTCCACAATGGTTATTAAAACATTCTAATAGTCTGGCATAATATCGGTCAACAGTTTCACCTTCCTGTTGGATGCATTGATTAATGCAAGTCCAGTCTGCCCTAGGCTTCCATTTCTCAGAGATTCAGTCTGTAAGACCTTTCACTCTGTTGTCTAACTCTGCGCTGCTATATGGGAGGGGCCTGAGCACATTATCACGGGGATTCCAGTCACCACTAATCATGTGCCAATCTGGTCCCACAATTTGTCTGACTACTTTTTCTACCTCTTCCCCGTTTAAATTATAACTCAGCCTCATTCCTTGCAAATCTTCTAAGAACTTTCTAAAATTAACTTTTGGATGGGGAATTCCCTCAGTGGCTTTCCAGATGTCTTCCGGAGTCCAGGGTCTATACACTAGAATAGTTGGGTCCTGACCTTCTTGCCCTGCCTGAGGATTAGGCACTTCTATACGTGGGCATATTTCTTCTTCACTCATAAATCGTGAATTTCTACCCTTTTGATATAACTCAGTGTCCCCTTTTGAGTTTCCTACCTGTGTTCAAGACCTGGTCTCGACGGGATCTCAAACAAACGGTTTCGCTTTTGTAGTATCTCTACTCAGTGACAGTAGGATATCGCGGGGGTGGACTAATTTGTTCACTTGCCTCATATTCTGGTAAGGGAGGCGGAGGGGCTGACGCTATTAATAAGTTAATGTCCTCCTTATCTAAAAACATTGCTTTTGAATTATTACTCTTTTGTTCCCTTCGGTTTACTTCCTCAATCCACCTGTGTGCCTGAGGAATTCCTAATTGACGTTGCTTCTTTACCCAACCTCTAGAATTGGTTTTAAGCTGTTTGACAAGTTTGGCAAGTGAGGATTTTTCTAGTTACTGTCAAATTCATACTTATTAACCCATTTTGAATAGTATTTAATATTATCAGCACGCTGTGACTGCGTGTATTTCGCGTCTTTGGTTAACTGTGGATTTTGGGACCATTTTGTACAATTACTACCCATTTTTGTTCTACCCTTTTAATCATTACGTAACACCTTATTTTTAACTTGGTACCAAGGATGTTTTTATAGTCTCTTCAGAATGACTGCCTACCTGCTCTGTTTCCCTGATCTATGACAAGACAGTAATCTTTCTGTCCCTGACTTATAAATAGTCTTAACAGAACAAATACAAATCTAGTACCTGATCTAAAACAGAAAAAGAAGGTAGACTCACCTTACCTGAGCCTTCGTGATTGATCACCTGGTTCGAGTAAACCCGTCCTGCAGTCGCAGATCAGAAAGTGGCTGGCCTCTTTTGTACAACAATTCAGTCTGAGGACTTTTCAAATAAGAAGAACCGATGTGGTTTCTTCCCCATACGGTTTCAAGCCACCTGGCTTGTCTGATCCGAGGCGAAGTGAAGATTTCCGGTCCGAAGGACCAATCTGTCAAAGGAAAAACCGTCAAAGACCAATACACGTAAGGTTCAGTTAAGGCACTTTAATTTACTTGCAGCAAGGAGACAAAAACATGCAAATACAAGGATTTGTCTAACTACTAACAGGAAGTATGTTCATTCTTATACTATTTTACAAGACATGGCCTTCTAAGCTGACGTAATCAAACACAACTTTTAGCATTGTTCTACAGCAGATGTTACTTCAGATTTTCTGCTGACATGACTAGATTTGTGAGAAACGTTTCAGAAAAACAACCTGGCCTTGGTGACTATTAATCCATTTACAAGCATTTATTGTACAGTGTTACTTTTCAAGATACTTTTCTAATACAGATACAAGCAAATACTGATTGCAGTTCATATTTTCAAGCAGGCTTTGTACTAATTATCTGTAACTTCTACAGCTGTGTATTTTCTCATGGCACAGCGGAACTTCTTGTCTAAGTTTCATACAAGTATTATTGTTCTATTCATGATTTTCCTAACGCAAGCAGAAAATCACCTGCTTCTCAGTAAATTTCCAAGGCACAAGCAAGATTTTAGCTGACAGTACAAGGTCAGAAAGCAACTGCAGTTTGTACAGATTTATGCAGTATGAAATAGAATAAATGTGTTAACTCTTTTCAAGCTTCTAAATGCACTAAGCATTATGCTAATACACACATTAATACATATTTTTATAACAGTAAACTTTTTGGAAATGGTTCCATTTCGTACACTTGTGGCATTGTTGAGCAAATACTAACCATTTCTCTCTTTTAGACTCATATGTGCACCACAATTGTGACAGTTAACAATAAAGCTGGACTTGAGTTTTGTTGATTCATGCTTGTACTGTATTGAGCATGCCTCTTTAACTGAATTGGTCTTAGAACTTGCTGGAAAACTGCTTAATTTCCTTGGTGAGCCAGCACGGGTTGTGGCTGCCATGTGCTTGGTAGGCCTGTTCCTGTTTGCCACGTGTTGCATGCTGTCTACCTTTGCTCTGGAGCCTGCTGAAACCATGCTGTTGTCACTTGCAAGCACACTTGTGTGTTTTTCTATCACTTCATGGATTTGGCAAATCTCTATGGCTTTACTCAACATTAAATCACTATCATGAAGCAAGGTCTTTCTCACAGAAGCACTATTAATAACATGAGCCTGTCCTTTATTAACTCATCTTTTAAGTCACCAAACCGACACGTTTTATCCTTGTTTCTCAGATCAGTTATATAAGCTGCAAAAGTTATCCCTGGATGTCCTTCAAGGATGCATCTGCAGTCCTAACATATGGGTTGTCCTGCCTCAGGCAGCCCCTCGGTCAGCTGGATTCCAAAGTCTGGGTCTGGCCTCGGCTGATGTCGCACTTCACCCGACGTCATAGCTGCTGGGGTATAAAGGCATCAGCCGGCGCCATTTTCCTCAGTCTTTCTTACCGCGCGGTGTCCGAAGCAGAAGCTGTTCGCAAGTGCCTGTCGGTCAGATCCAGAGATTTCTACTACCGAAGACTTCTAAAAAGCTAAGTACCCCGTTGGGGACTCTTTCTTGCCTCAGCCGATGTCAAAGTAAATAATTGTTTAACTTGTGGGAAACAAATACCTCATAAGGATGTCCACTCTTACTGCCTTCCTTGTTTAGGCCCAGACCACGACGTATCAGCTTGTTTAGCCTGTGCTTCCTTCAACCGACGGACGCTTAGACGTTGGTCGGAGTTTGCAGAGGAGTTTTTTGGTCCCGCTTTTGCATACAAAATGCCGTCGGAGACTCCGACTATACAATTAGCTAAAAAGCGCAAGGAAAAGGACCGACACTCGCGATCCGCGGTTTCGGCTGAAACCATGGTTAGGCCAACCGTGAGTGTCTCTGTTTCGGCTGAAACCGAGTCCTCGGCTCTTCCTTCGGCCGAAAGCAGGCCTCCGATAGCCGAGGCTTCACAGAGCATGGTTGAATCGGCTACTGAAATTGCCCCTACAGAAGCAAGTACTCAGGATTTGTCAGATATTATTCCTTTAGACATATCTACCCCTGCACGTGGGGCTGCTAGACCCCCTGCATCTATGTCTATCAAGGCTTTTTCCAGGGCTAAAGCAGCTAAATCTTTTAAGGCCTTACCTGCTAAAACTCCCTCACACAGGCCTACTTCTAGTTCTCAAATGCTCAGCCTGGCTGAGGATCTCATTTCTTTGATCAGGGGATCCCAACCTCACCCAGACAGGGCCTCTCAACCCCCTCCAGATAAGAGGCCTAGGACTGAACCCCCAGAACCTGTTTCTACAGACTATTCCTCGGATGACTCAGATATCTCAGACCCTCAGGAAGGCCCATATTCTCCTTATGAGGATTCTGATGCAGAGGACTCCATTCCTTCTGCCTCTCCTCCTGAAGAATTTTCTTTTGGGGAAACCTTACATGCTATGAGGGAACACTTTCAATGGCAGGGCCAGGATTTTTTCAGATTCAAGGAAACGGCTAAGGACTTTCTTATACTTACCACAGCATAGGCCTTTAGCCATTCCTCCAGTACTAACAGTTGTTGATGATGCATATAATGATGCCTGTACTGCCCCTGATTCTCTTCCTCCGGCCCCTGCCAAGCCTGACAGATATTACAGGGTCCCGGACACACACTACCATTTGTATAAGGCTCCTGTTGCAGATCCTGAAACCATTTCACAGGGCCCTAAAGCTGTGGCAGCTGCTTCTGCCAAAAATCCTCTCCCCTCTGAAAGGGAATCTAGAGCATTAGAGAGATGGGGTAAAAAGGTTTATACTTCTGCTACTCTTTCGGCCAGGGCCCTAAACTGTCAATTTCACATGATTCAGTACCAGGAATTTTTGTTAGACCAGCTAAATAAAAAACTGTCCTCTACTGAACCTATAGACCGCAAGTCCCTTCAGGATTTGGTACAAAACTCTCAGCAGGTCAGTAACCATTTCTTAAAATGTGGCTATGATGCACTGGAGGCTTCCTTTAGATCAGCTATGACTGGAACAGTGATTCGAAGGCATGCCTGGTTAAAAGAACAGTCCTTACCAGACCATGTTAAGTCAAAACTCCTAGATGCTCCTATGGAGAAACAAAGTTTGTTTGCCTCCCTGCACAGGAGGTTCTAAAGAAGGTGGAGGAAAAAGCAAAATCTGTCCAAACAGTCAAGGATTTCTTACAGGTCCAACCTCCGAGGTTTAGCAGAAATTGGCCTTCGAAGAATTGGTCATTTCCAGACACCTCCAGAGCACAGAGAGGCAGAAATAGACGCCCAAGAGGCAGAGGTCAATCCAGGGGTGCCTACAGGGGACGTCAGTGGCAACCTACCAACCAGAGAAGTACTGCCACAGATTCAACTACAACCACTTCCACAGGGCAGACACAATGACTTGGCTCTGATTCCGCCTACCAGGGAACAACTGGAAGCACCCTTGGGCGGAAAACTAGTCTTATTTTCCAACAACTGGCATTACATTACAGGAGACAAATGGACTTTACAAACAATAGACAAAGGCTACAGGTTTCACTTCCACACTCTACCAAAAAAGAGAGGAATGCCAAACCTACCACCAAGCCAAAAAACAGACGCTGTAAGACAAATCAACAACTTATTAAGGATGAGAGCTATAGAAAAGGTACCGCCTATGGAACAAGGCCAAGGATTTTACTCCAGGCTTTTCCTTGTACCAAGAAAAGAAAATCAATGGAGACCTATTCTCGACTTGTCCGCTCTGAACACATACCTCATTGTTCCAAAATTCAAAATGCTGACCCTCCAGCAACTTCTTCCCATGCTGGGCAAGGAGTCTTGGCTGGTGACTCTAGATCTCAAGGAGGCATACCTGCACGTCCCTATACGACCAGATTGCAGAAGACACCTCAGATTTCTTGCAGGATCAGAGCATTATCAATTCTCAGCATTGCCCTTTGGCTTATCTACTGCGCCCAGAGTATTCACGAAATGCCTGGCATCAGTAATTGCTCATTGCAGGCTTCAGGGAATTCAAATTTACCAATACCTGGACGACTGCCTAATACAAGCGGACAACAAGGCAAAATTAACAAGAGATTTGGAAAAGGTCATACAACTGTTGCAAGCCTTGGGATACACAGTCAACATGCAAAAATCAAGACTAGTACCATCCCAAAGGATAACATTCTTGGGTGCAGAACTGGATACATCAAATCAGATGGCTTTTCTCACAGAAGAAAAACAAAAGCAACTACCAGTATATTTCATTACACTAACAACACAAACTCAGCTTACTGCAAGGAAAGTCCTGCAAGCCCTGGGTTACATGGCATCCTGCATAATATTGATTCCGCATGCCAGGCTGCATATGAGAAAGTTGCAATGGTACCTAAGGAGTGTATGGTCTCAACACAAGCACAGTCTAGAAGCCCAGATTCCAATAATTCCATGCCTGAAGCAAGAATTCCAGTGGTGGGCTCAGGCCTGTCAGTTAAACAGAGGACTGCCTTTCCACAAACCTCATCCAATCCAGACCATCACCACGGACGCCTCAGACCTAGGCTGGGGGCACACATGGTGGACAAGTGCATACAAGGCCTATGGACCCAAGACCAGCTGAATCTACACATAAATCTAAAAGAGATGCTGGCAGTGAAGCATGCAATCCAGGCATTCCGACCATTCCTTCAACAAGGTCACCTGCTGATAAGGACGGACAATAGCACAGTCATGTGGTACATCAACAAACAGGGAGGTACACACTCATATCCTCTATGCTGGATGGCAATGGACCTGTGGAATGTGGCCCTGAATCTCAACATTCAACTTCAGGCCAGATTTGTACCAGGAAAAGAAAATTCACTAGCAAACACCTTAAGCAGAACTACCACGGATGCTCACGAATGGATGCTGCATCCAGATATCTCCAAAACCATAACAAAGAAATGGGGACTACCACAGATAGACCTGTTCGCCTCCCCACACAACCACCAATTGAAGAAATTCTGCACAAGAGCATACCACCTACTTGCTTGGAGGGTGGACTCCCTTTCCTTCAGCTGGAAAAACCTGACCGCATATGCATTCCCACCTCTTCCTTTGATGTACAAAGTCCTACTGAAGATCAAAGAGGATCAGCCAAGGGTAATCCTGATAGCTCCAGACTGGCCGAGGCAACATTGGTACCCGCTACTGAGAAGCATGGCTCGGACACACGCATGGCCTCTACCTCTATGTCCCTTACTTCTAACACAGAACAACTACAAGATCCTACATCCAAACTTGAAAACATTGCAGCTAGCTGCTTGGGATATTGCATAAAACAAAATAGCCCAGATTTATCTCAGAGGGTTAAGGACATTATCCTGGAGGCTCGCAGACCCTCCACAAGGAAAACTTATTCAGCCAAATGGAAAAGATACCTCATTTGGAGTGAAGCAAAGGGAGAAAATGTCTCATTGGCAAACATAGCACACATCCTGGAATACTTAGCAGAACTGTTCCACAATGGCCTGTCCTACTCCTCCATTAAGATTCATGCATCAGCAATCTCAGCAGAATACAACATGGATCCTCCTGTCTTCTCTCATCCTTTACTCAGACAGTTCTTGAGAGGAATCAAAAACGTAAAGCCTCCAAGGAAACCACCTTTACCTACATGGGATCTCAACTTTGTGCTGGAAAAGTTGACACTTCCCCCTTTTGAACCAGCAGCAACAGCAGATTTACAGTTCTTGTCTTGGAAAACTGCTTTCCTGCTAGCAATCACTTCAGCAAGAAGGGTATCTGAATTACAGGCATTAATGGCAGTACAGCCCTTCCTTATCTTCCATCAGGATAGTGTGTCTCTTGAGAACCAACCCTACCTTTATGCCAAAAGTGGTCTCCAGAGTATCATTGAACCAAGCGATTCATTTACCTACATTCTTCCCCAACCCACAGAACAGGGGGGAAAGACTGCTACATACCTTGGATGTGCACAGACAATTACGCTACTATCTGGACAGAACTAAGACCAACAGAAAAACTGACCAACTTCTGATAGCATATGCAACAGGAATGCAAGGAAAAGCAATTTCTAAACAGACAATCTCAAAATGGATAGGAAATTGCATCCGATTTTGCTACTCTTTTCATGGAAAGACAACTCCTAAAAATATCAGACCTCATTCCACAAGAGCTACAGCCACCACTACAGCTTTCCTACGAGGAGTGGCTACCAAAGACATTTTAGAAGCTGCTACTTAGAGCTCCGTGCATACATTTGCCAAGCATTATAACCTCCCTTTATACTCCAGATCCCGAGCAGGATTTGCAACTGCTGTGTTGCAAGGGATCTTGACTACACCATCTTTATCTTAGTGCCTCCTCCCCCAGTTTGGCTATGGTATTCTACCCATATGTTAGGACTGCAGATGCATCCTTGAAGGACATAGTACAGTTTTGTACCTACCATAAATGTAGATGTCCGATAGGTATGCATCTGCAGTCAGGATTACCCACCCTCCTTCCCCTCTGTGGTATTCCTAGGGTATCTATCCCTCTTTTAGCTAGCTGGGGGAAATTATTATGGTGTATTTGTTTTGTATATATATATATATATATATATATATATAATTTTGTGCTCTCTACTGTTTGGAATTATTTTCATTTATCCAAATTTAGCCTTCCTTGAGGGCACCTGGCATCTGGGGCAAGAAACACTGAGGAAAATGGCGTCGGCTGATGCCTTTATACCCCAGCAGCTATGACGTCGGGTGAAGTGCGACATCAGCCGAGGCCAGACCCAGACTTTGGAATCCGGCCGACCGAGGGGCTGCCTGAGGCAGGACAACCCATATGTTAGGACTGCAGATGCATACCTATCGGACTTCTACATTTATGGTAGGTACAAAACTGTACTTTTCTGATTTCGCATGTAAAACAAATGCCTCTCTAATCTAATATTTGTTTGGAGCTTACACATTTCTCTGAACTTGCACTTCAAACACTCGAGGTCTTCCCTTGACTCAGCGTGTACAACAGTATGATGGTTTTCGCCTTCTCCTAAATATACTGCTGGTGCATACACAAATGAAAGCTGTCTTTCTATCGCCTCTGACCCAGCTAAGTTTAGCAAAGTAAATGCCTTGATGCTGCTTTTATAAAAATATCATACTCTTGCTGAAATACTCTCCAATTCTCTGCAGTATTCTGATCAACTACAAGTGGTAAGGGCTTTCGTAATCCGTCTGCCATATTAATGCATACCAGTGAAAGGTTTTCCAAATAAGCACAAACACCTAAATATATGCCAGAAAATTATGCCAGCACTTGTAACTTTGCTCAATAGCAAAATGAGCCTCTGTGGAACAGAACTTTTCTAGGCAATTCTCTGTAGTGCAAAGAACACTCTGTAATGGCGGCACTTTGCAAATAGACGCACCCAACACAAGAAACTTTTCAAAGTGGCTATACTTTGACTGCACTTCACGAAATAGTTGCACTTTGCACACAACTCTTCGAAATACATGCACAGTAATAAGCACAAACTGTAAGCACTTTTACACACTTTGAGATACTTCAAATAACTTTAGTTATGCCCTTGATACAATATGAAGTCGTAGTTATGCTAAAAGAAAGCACTTTGCCAAAAAACATGCAGTCGCCTTCCGTTTATGCTTAATGTGCCCCTTTTTTGCCCTTATGTTCATTTTGCTCATGTGATCTGTTTTCGTGAAATTCCAAAAAATGAAGCCAGCAACAGGTGTACCATGCAATAAAAAGTAGTTTATTAAAAACTACTAAGACCACATGTTATATCAAAAAATGACAGACCGGTTTCGGCCAACAAATTATCCTGGCCTTCTTCAGTGAGATACAAAAGACATATGATATTGTGTGGTCTTATATAATGAGTAAAGAAATATCATTGGATGACATTCACATATTAATTAATGAACTCATTAATATTAATAAATACTCAATACAAATAAGTCATATTGAGAGTTCAGTCAGAAACATTCGTTAAGTCCAGGATTAAACAAAGCCCCCAGTTTTGTAATCCATTTTTTCTCCCGAGCATCAAGTTTCTTATGCCAACCAGATTTTTGGCTTCGATCACCAATAAGTTTATCTATGACAATAAAATGAAATTTTGCTGTTGTATGTGTGAGTGTATGTTTATATAGGACATTCGAGGTTCTTTTACATTTAATATCGCTAAGATGTTCAGACATACGTAGCCTAAATGGTCTAGAAGTCTGACCAATATAAAATGCATGACAACTACAACAAGCCATATAAATCGCCCAGTCTGTGTTACAATTAGCAAAAAAACGAATATCGAAAACAGTACTACTATTCCTACTGGTAAATTCCTTGGACTTCAAAATGTATTTACAATTGACACAATGCCCACAAGGAAAACAACCAATCAATCTATCACCCAAAATAGTAGTTTGGAATAATTCAGGTAATCTGGACTCAGAATGATGTTTATAATGATTGAAATATCCTGCTAAGTTTTTTCCTTTGCGAAAGGAAAAAGAACAAGTATTAGGAATTAGTGATTGGATCTTACTGTCCGCTTTAAGTATATTCCAATTGTCTTTGACAATATTAATAAATCTATTAGTATTCCTGCCAAAGGTAGTAGTGAATCGAAGTATATTAGATGATACAAATTTCTGTTTGTATGTTAATAGATTTTCCCATCCTGAGCTATAACCCCTGTTTATAAATCTTGTATGTAAATCCTGAGCATGATGTTTAAAACTAACATCTTCTGAGCAATTACGTCTTATTCTAAGAAATTGTGATTTTGGAATGTTTCTGGCTATGTGCTTTGGATGAAAGCTGGAGGCATGGAGTAAGGAGTTATATTGGGGAAATTTCCTATAAACTTCAGTTTTAAGGGTGTCATCCTCATTTTTAGTTACCAGAACATCCAAAAAAGTGATGGATTTCTGGTCATAAGTAATGGTAAACTGAATTCCCCATTTGTTGTCATTTAAATACTCCATAAATTCGTGCAAATATCCAATGTCCGACCTCCATACCATCCAGCAATCATCCAAGTATCTCCGCCAAATATCAATCTCAGGCAGAAACAAGTTGTGCATATCATCATAAATCATGATTTCTTCTATGTAAGCCATGAAGAGATCAGCATATATGGGGGCAAAAGAAGCCCCCATTGCTGTACCCTTAATCTGTAGATAACATTCCTGATCATAGAAGAAGACGTTTTTAGTTAGTACATGCTCAGTAAGATTTATAAGAAAAGTATTAAAGCCAGGTTGGTACAAGTTCGCTTTATAAAGCCAATACTCAATGGCATCAAGACCCGCCCAATGGGGGATGTTGGTATATAATGAACTTACATCCAATGTGCATAGCCACTAATGCTGTTCTAATTGCATGTCATTAGCTATGCTTAAAAATTGTGTCATATCTTGTATCCTAGATCTTACCCAAGGTAAAAGTGGTTTTAAATACCTGGTCAAAAATTGTGAGAGTGGCTCAGTTAGTGATCCTATACCCGACACTATTGGCCTGCCCGGTGGATGTAAAAGATTTTTATGTATCTTCGGCAGGAAATAAATAGATTGCCTGGCAGGGTCAGTGATGGTTAAGTGTTTTAATGTTTGAGAGGTAATGATCCCATTATCAACAGCAGAATCTAGAAAATCACGAATTTGTGCACTAAAAACTGGTGTGGGATCCAGAGGCATTTTGTTATAATATCGGGCATCGCCCAATTGTCGATGAGCCTCATTATCATAACAATTCCAATCCATAACCACCACTGCCCCACCTTTATCGGCATGAAGAATTACCAATTCCTTATTTTTGACCAGTTCATCTAGACTGGATATATCATTTTCAGTCATGTTATTAGGCATGGTTGTGAAGAATGATGTTGAAAGTGTAAATCACTAAGTACATTACGTAAAAAGAGGCCCACAGTGGGATGCATGGGTGGTGTAAATGTTGAAGCATGATATTTAAACACATCCAAGTGTTGTTGTTCTCCATCCCCCTTGTCCTGAAAAAATAATTTAAGGTTAATAAGCCTGCAAAAAGAAAATAAATCTTGTGCAAAATTATCTTCAGGAACAAAAAAAACGGGGATAAAAGATAATCCTTTATTCAATAAAGATATTTGTTGAGATGTTAATACAATACTAGAGATGTTACAAACATTGTTCACTTGTTTGTCAATACTTCCATCAAATTTTGGAGACTTGTAACTCTTTTTGTGTTTCCTACCACCCCTCCTCCCCCCCCCTGGTTGGCCTAAAGGGATTGTCTGATTACTACATTTGGGCGTAGGGGACCCCATGGTATGTTGTGTGTCCGTGTCAGTCCCTGATGAGGTATCATAATCAGTAGAATCTACAGTATTGCCACGTCCTTTCAAAATAGAACGTGGACGTTTCCTTTTGGAACTGTTAATATTCATATTTTGTACATTTTGAAATCTGACATGTCTCGTATTTTTAAATGGTTGTCCTTTCTGATAGTCAGACAAATCACGTGCAAATTTTTTAAGTTTCCTGTCCTTAAGACTAGTATCAAAATTTAACAAATCAGTGCTAAGTTTAGATAATAACGGTGGAAAAAAACTATCCTGCTGATACTGGTTACACTCCTCAATTAGTTGTGATACCTTAGAATTTTCTTTGTCAACTGTCCTAGTATAAAACTTGGACAATGAAAGAACAAACTTCATAGAACATTCTTGTTGAATGGATGACCATTCCGTAGTAAGAATATCATCTGGATCCGCCACCAATGGCTGGATCTTGACCCTGAGACCCCTAGGACAAATCTCCTTAGCCAAATAGGCTTTTAATAGTTTAAGGTGCCAAACACCAGATCTTAATGATCTCATATTCTTATTCAGATCATCAAATAATTTCTGGCATAACTGTTCTGGCATCAATGAATTAGGGTTCACAGAACATTCAGAGTTTAAACCAATACCAAAAGCTGCCAGGTCATCTTTGTCAGAAGATAGATCCAAAAATATTTTATTTAAATCCATCATGGAAAGAATGTAATATTATACCATATATTGAAAAAACACACACCAACAACCACGCCCTGTGTCAAAATCAAAACAATAATGGCCTGAATATAATTTATGCAAAAATATGCATTCTTCAGCCACGTTGCACACAGGACTATAATGGCATAGTACTGGTGTAATCAAAATTCTGAATGATGTACATCAATAATATCAGACATAGATCCTATGTAAGGCACCTTAAAACAACTGAAACTAAAAGTTTGGGGTCCAAATTCCAGGTCAATGGTGAGGAACCCAGATGATAGCCAACTCCAAGTATAGACCAAAATACAATATACTTAGATATTAGGAATATATAATACTAATAAAAGTTTAGTAACAGTCATAAGGACAAAATATTACTAATACAGTGTATATACATGAAAACTTATTCCTATAAACTAATCATTTCTACTCAATATACTGACCATTAATCTCAAAACACAGTGTTAAAAAACACTGCAAGATAACTCCAAAGGCCAGATTGAATAAGTCATGTCAATAATCGTCAATAATATCAAATATGTAATTGTAAATTATTGATCACAATAGTAAGATAGTATCAAAGTACATGACAGAATACTGTACTTAATCTAATGAATGGATGGTGGTCATAAAAGCCCTATATTTGTTCCCTGATGACCTATGGGATAAAACATGCATCTAATTCCATATACTTTAACCCTGAGATGGCAAATGCTAAAGATAGAAAAAGGGAATATCCATGTAGCATAGATGAGTAAATATATACCACAACTGTTTAAACAAACAACCAGCATCCAATCATTTGCTTACTCATTCAATAATAGTTTGAATATCATTAATACCATAACGAACCATATGGATTTAGTCAGTCATAATAGTAGCTTTCCCTCCGTTTAAAAAGAAAATATAATGCCCATATGAATCAGTTATTACCTAACTAATTTACAGCATCCAATTAGTTCTGTACACATGTTGAACAACATAATGAAAGTTAACAACGACCAAAAAAGGAGAATGTCTGTAATAAATGAGTCTTTGTAGCAGCTACCCACTGCCAATAACAGTTTAAAAATGGCGACGTCCTGCACAAAGACACGAAACACAGTTCCGTAAAGATGTACCTCAATAATACAGTTTGCAAGTAGACAGTCCCTGCAAAAAACGGAACCATGAAAATTCGCAAAGATGTTAAATTGTAACTTCACCAAAAGCGTATGCTGGTTCTGTTGTAAGAATATATAAAGGCAAAAGCGCTTATTAGTAGTTGTCCATGTACGCTGATGAAACACAGTTCCGTAAAGATGTACCCTCAGTAATACAGTTTGCAAGTAAACAGTCCCTGCAAAAAACGGAACCATAAAAATTTTTCAAAGATGTTAAATTGTAACTTCACCAAAAGCGTATGCTGGCTCTGTTGTAAGAATATATAAAGGCAAAAGTGCTTATTAGTAGTTGTCCATGTACGCTGATGAAACGTATTCGCTTTGAAGCATATGCCTTAATGATGTATTCTCTGCGCTCTTTTCGTGCCCATTGTACTTTTCTTGTGCTCGTTTTACTCTAAACATGCCCATTTTGCCTCATTTTGCCTTTAAACATGCTTGTTTTACTTTTCTGTTAACTGTTTCATCAAATACATTTGCTTTAAACATTTCCCTTAGTTAATAAGCCTTTTGTGCCTCCCGCTTGTTTAATAATGCATTTAGTGCCCTTGTAATGCCCTGTTTTGTCCTTTTTATAAAACAAGTAGTTTGTGCGTTTTCTCATTCCCTTTGCTTCTTTTCTTGCTCTTTTTCGTGCTCCTTTCTCTTCACTGTCATCACTACACCTCATGGCTCTGATCTTTTTCTCTGCAATCCCAGCTCTGACACCATGTCACTCTCCTACTTTGGACACAGTAGAAGAGTCTTCTTGGGTTCCGTTTAAGCAGCTTTATTCTATGCAAACGCATCTCTATAGAAGTTTACTGACTTCAACTTGTGTAACTTGTATACAAACTAACCGCTGTAATCATACATGCTTACTCACTAGCTGCATTCTGAAAATGGCACATGTTTGATATTTATAAATGCACTGTCAGTCTTTGACATGCTTCTTAAAGATGCAGCATATAACACATGCTCCTTGATCTACACAGATTATATTATTTTATACATGACAAAACCAGAAAAGGACATTACATTTTTATTGGAGATTTTAAGACAGTTTCACATCTTTTCAGGATACAAAATTAATCAAGCCAAAACAAAGGCGATAGCGGTAAGTTATGTACCCACACATGAATTGGTCCAGGAATATCCATATTTACGGGGACACGATAAAATGAAGTACTTAGGAGTATGGATTAAAAATTACTCTGTTGTGGCAGCTAAGGGTATGTAGGAAGAAACTAAACAAAAGATAATACAAAAACTATGAAACTGGCGGCTTTGTTTTATGGATATGGATAGGAAGATACAAGCCATTAAAATGTTTTTAGTCCCTTTAATCTTATACACAGGTCAGGCATATTTTTATCAACCAGAGGAGAAGCTGTGGATATAAAATAAACGACCACGGATCCAACACCAACAATTTATTGCACACAAGTCCCTAGCGCCTCGGCCTTCGCCTTCTAGGAGAATAACTTCAATGAACTGACAAACATTTTTATATAGCATTCAATAAAATAATCAGATTAATCAATTATACAATTAATTATTAAAAACTCTCCAATTACATTCTAAATTCATACCCCTTGGCACCATGGTATCATATTTCAGTATAAAAACAGTTTCTTTATATAACAATTTATATTTAACCTTTTCTTCATTTTCATGCATACTTAAACTCTCTAAAACTGTAGCTAGTAAGCCATTGGCATCACTATTCTGGAACTCTTTAAAATGTGTAGCAATGGGACTTTCCATTTTCTTGTGTTTTATATCTCTTAAATGTTCCTGCAGCCGCGTTTTAAATGCATAAAATATATGCATTAAAGTGCCCTTGTAATATGTTTTATGTAGGGGAAAGTAAACGGGCTTTTAAAACGCGGCTGCAGGAACATTTAAGAGATATAAAGCACAAGAAAATGGAAAGTCCCATTGCTACACATTTTAAAGAGTTCCATAATAGTGATGCCAATGGCTTACTAGCTACAGCTTTAGAGAGTTTAAGTATGCATGAAAATGAAGAAAAAGTTAAATATAAATTGTTATATAAAGAAACTGTTTTTATACTGAAATATGATACTATGGTGCCAAGGGGTATGAATTTAGAATGTAATTGGAGAGTTTTTAATAATTGTATAATTGATAATTGATTAATTTGATTATTTTATTGAATGCTGTATAAAAATTTGTCAGTTCATTGAAGTTATTCTCCTAGAAGGCGAAGGCCGAGGCGCTAGGGACTTGTGTGCAATAAATTGTTGGTGTTGGATCCGTGGTCGTTTATTTTATATTACTTTGCTTTCTTCGTTGGTTGTTTAATGGTTTGAGATGTCGAGTGATCCATCACTTAACGTGCCGAGAATTTTTAGGCAAGATCTGCTGGATAAAAATCAAACAACTATGGAACAGTTTACAACTGCATTGGGAGATGTGGATAGTGTTCGGAACACACAGGAACAACAGGTGATATTTTGGCAAAAATTTCTACAGAGAGAACAGCAAAGACGATCTGGTAATCCTTTTTCAAATGTGGGCCAAAGTGCTAACAATTTTCTACCTGCTGAAATGAGAGAGACATTTAATAAGCTTGACAAATTAATGGCTAAAGAATTAGCCGTGCATTTGAACTGTCTAAGTCTACAAAGATATATCGAATTAGACATTACACCCAGAGGCTTGCGAGCCTTTAAAAATCCAACGACTCCTTTTGATCTAGTAGATGAAATTGATAAAACTTTCCAAAAGAGATGGGTAGAGGCTGCCCATCGTTGTTCCATTGAGTGGGTTACAATTCTGGTGGAACGTGATAAAATAAAACAGGAAAGACTAAAAATTGAAATCAATAATGCTTGTGAGACTTTATCGGAAATGGCTGGTCTATCACGTATGGAACTGTGTTTAAAAGATATACAAAATAAACTCATAGATATGGAGAAGGAATTACTGAATGTTAAAAAATATAAATTGAATCCTGACATCAAAGACTATGCAGGGGGCTCGGCATTTTCTCGTCCAATCAACAACAGCAAGAATCGACGTCGCTACGTCAGGTTTGCAGACGAAAACCGTTCGGAATATGGTGGGCCTAATACTACATCGGATGCCTCTACAGATTGGGACAGCGAAGCTGGAGAAGGTGGTAATGATTATCCAGGGCTACCGGCGGCACAGAATCCACAACAGTTTCAAAATTCCTTTCGGAAAAAGAGGTGGTCGGAATATGGTAATAAAGACTAATCTAGAGGGAATGTTACCGGTGCCGAGAATGGACGGAGACAATATTCAGAGACATCAGGAACTGTACAGAGGTACAAACGTTTTAGGAAAAACTAATTCCCTCACTTGTGACTTAATAGATTGTGAAAATAATGTTAACAACTATATTAACTTGAGTGGCCTCACTATTAGTGAGGCCACTATTTCCGCATTTAATCATGGTTTAAAATATGTTCCTACGGTCTTACCTAGGTTGTATGTTTTAAAAAGTGACATTTATCGTTTTATACGAAAGTTAAATTTGATGTGTTTCTTTGCAAATAATCATGATGATTTTTTCTTATTGAATAAGTTAAATGAGAAAGATTCAAATACTGATGATGATTCAGATGATAGCTATTATTCTTGTGTATCTGATAGCGACAGTCATATGGAATCCAATGCGTACTGCCGCCTAGATACTAGTAGGATTAAGATCAAAAGTACTTTTTCACCGTCCTTCCAACATGAAGGAATTAAAAATTTTTCGGCTATGATAAATTTTGCAGCTGAAAATATATATAGTGAATTTGATAATAAAAAAGTAACATCCAATATAATCTAACTAAAAATGAATGGCTTGCTATTAAAGAACTGGCGGCTGATGAGGAAATAATAGTAAAACCAGCTGACAAGGGTAATAAAATTGTACTAATGCATCATACCCAATATGCTAATATGTGTTGGGAACATTTAAATGATAGTAGAACATATGAAAAGTGTGAGATAAAACAATATGAACAAGCTATTAAAATGTTTGAGGATCTTTGTTATAAAGGTTATAGGTTGGGGTATTTTTCAAAGGAAGATATTTCTAAAAAATTTTCAACTAAAGAATGTGAAGTAGCAAAGTTTTATTGTTTACCAAAAGTACATACAAACTTGCTATATCCACCAGGTCGCCCAATTGTGTCTGCATGTAACTACTTTACACACAACATGGGCTTATTTTTGCACAGTTTCTTATTTCCTTTCGTGATGAAGCAGCCTTCATATATCAAAGATAGTTTTGATTTTTTAACTAAAATTTCATCTATAACTTGGAGTGTGGATATGTATTGGTTTACAGCAGATGTTAGAAGTTTGTATACAAGTATAGAACATAGATATGGCCTTAAAGCTATAGAGCAATTATTAGGAAATAGTCCTTTGTCATCATATATTGTGGATCTTATAGGATTTTGTTTAGAAAATAATTTTTTTAGTTTTGATGGACAATTATTTCGCCAATTAAGAGGAACAGCGATGGGAGCAGCATTTGCTCCTATGTATGCAAATGCTATGATGAATCTCTTTGAGGTCGAATTTTTGTATAGAATGGAATTTTTTTATTAATAATGTTGTTGGTTATTATCGTTACATATGATTTAATTTTTATTTGTCAGGGTGGTGAATCAGAAATATGTAAATTTAAGAATGATTTACAAATGAACGAATTTGGTTTGAAATTTGATGGTTTTCAAGTTGGTAATAAAGTAAATTTTTTAGATATAACTTTAGAAGGAAATTTAAATGGAAAAGTGGTGGCAAAAATATTCCGTAAATTTGAGAATGAATTACATTTATTAGATGGACGAAGTTGCCATCCTCCACATCTTCTAAATTCATTGCCTTATGGTGAATTTTTAAGAATAAATAGACTATATAAGCATAATGATGAAGTTAATGATGAGTTAGGTAAAATAGCGTGTTTATACATTAGAATGGGTTATGATGCTCATGAAGTAATGTCCTCATTAAATAGTATAAAAAGAACTAATGAAGATGCTAATAAAATACAGAAGCAAAATAATAAGAAGAGAACATATACTCAGTTTTTGGTGGATGAATTGAATAAAATCTTTATGGTTATGACTTATGATTTACTTTCTTTAGATATTAGTAATATGATGAAATACTATTGGAAATCATTATTTAAATATAAAGAGTTAACATCAATTTTTCCTAGAAATATTACTTTCTCTTATAGAAGAGGAAGAAACTTAAAAGATATGTTGGTCCATGCAGGTTTTTCCACCCCAAGTTTGTGTCTCAATGTTAGTGTCCATGTTAAATTAAGGGGCACATACTCTTGTGGTAAATGTGTCTCTTGTAAGTATGTTTGTAATAGATTTAATTATATTAATGGAAAACAGTTTTATCCTATGGGACATTATTCATGCAATACTGAAAGAATAATATATGCATTAAAGTGCCCTTGTAATATGTTTTATGTAGGGGAAAGTAAACGGGCTTTTAAAACGCGGCTGCAGGAACATTTAAGAGATATAAAACACAAGAAAATGGAAAGTCCCATTGCTACACATTTTAAAGAGTTCCATAATAGTGATGCCAATGGCTTACTAGCTACAGTTTTAGAGAGTTTAAGTATGCATGAAAATGAAGAAAAAGTTAAATATAAATTGTTATATAAAGAAACTGTTTTTATACTGAAATATGATACTATGGTGCCAAGGGGTATGAATTTAGAATGTAATTGGAGAGTTTTTAATAATTAATTGTATAATTGATAATTGATTAATTTGATTATTTTATTGAATGCTGTATAAAAATGTTTGTCAGTTCATTGAAGTTATTCTCCTAGAAGGCGAAGGCCGAGGCGCTAGGGACTTGTGTGCAATAAATTGTTGGTGTTGGATCCGTGGTAGTTTATTTTATATTACTTTGCTTTCTTCATTGGTTGTTTAATGAGAAGCTGTGGATAGCAGTTGAAAAAGAGCTGAAGGATTTTATCTGGGAGGGGAAGATGGCAAGAGTCAAGTAGGATAAGCTGATTCTTCCAAAAAACAAGGCGGACTAGTATTACCCAATTTGAGGGAGTATTTTAGAGCAGCACAGTTAAGACTCTTATGCATAGCACAAGCAGAAAACTATAATTAAAAGTGAAAAGGGATGATGATGATATAGGGAGACGCTCAAGAAACAACCAGGAGAGACTGGGATTTTGGATGCAGACTCTTTAGGAGAACTACAACAGTCGTACAGAATGTTATATTCATAAAATAGCAGGGAGTATTTTAAGGACTAAACCAGGATAGGAGTGGAGAAAAGTGATTCTGCTGATAGAGATGACTGCAGTTAGGGATACAAACAGTAGGCAAGTGGGGGCTGGAATTTATTGGAGAAAACTGGCAAAGGAACCAAGGTACTATGAGCAAATAACTAGAAAGAGAAAGGTAGCATAATGGGAAGATGCCAAGAATTTATTTGGACTGCAGGTTAGAGATTGTCTTCCCTATCAAGGATTGATATCAGAGTATAGGCAAAGAGAAAGAAATAGGGGGATTTAAAAGAAAGACCAGCACTGGTAGAGTTTTTAATAAAATCTAGAATATAAGTTACCGTTAAAAAAGGAATAATTAGTGGAGCATATAAAATATTGCATGATAACTATAAGAATCAGTCAGAGGAGCTTAGAAAGGATTGGGAAGAGAGATTGGATAAGCAATTCACAAAGAGACATGAGGGAATATATGTATATCTCCCAAATATGCAACAAAGTCTGGAAGATTTAGGATCTTTTTAAAACAAAAACCTACCAGTTCTGTGAAAGGTCCACCGTTTATTGAACAAGAATAAAAACAATTGACTTTGTACTAAGCGCTTTCACCAATTTCTAATGCTGGGCATCATCAGAGTGCACATCAAATTAAATATATTCTTCTTAAATACACAAAAGACACAACGTCCTCACATTAAAAGCCAATAAAAAACAATTTTTGTTTTACTGTCGCAGATTTAGGATTTTTGCCTGGAACTGTTTACATAGGTATGTTTATACTCCAAGTAGACTCCAGAGAATTGTTCCACAGGTGGATTACAAATGTTGGAGGTGTGACGGGAAGAAAGAGGTGGCTGGAACTTATTTTTAGAAGTGTAATGAGTTGGCAGACTTTAAAGATTCCATGTGGACTGCTCTCTTAGGGATGCTGGGTGAGCAGATTGGATTGACTGGGGAGATGATTTTTTGATCTGTAATACAGAATCGGAATTGCCTAGACGCATTAAAACTTTGCTGAGTCTAATTATGATGGCTGCCAAAAATGCAGTTACTAGAAAATGGAAATCAAAGGCTAAACTAACTTTACCAGAAGTAGTGAATATAGTATCACAGATAAAACAGCTGGAATTGGGATCTTTAGAAAAGGGAAGCGGCAACTTACATAGGAAAAATGGGAATTGTGGGAACAATATATGCAGAGAAAGAAAGAGGTTTAAAAGAAATCAGGATTTGAAGTGGCTGTATGATGCTTAAATGGAAAAGACTGGTTAGATTATAAGTGATGTACAATGTTTGCAACTACAGTTGTTTCATTGGTGTCTGTAATGCATAATGGTTGCAACTAAAGTGGTGGTTGTTTTTCATTTATATAAATGTAAGATTGTCTGTGTCATATGTGATAATTTAGTAAAGATGCTTTTTCTAAAAGAAAAGAAAAAAGAAAAAAAAAACAGGTTATAAGTGAAAGAAGTTGATTGGCAAATCAAGTTACAGACTAACCAATGTCTGATGTTGTCAATTTTCATTCTGTCCGGAATTTGTGTGTTCGGATCCGATCCCTCAGATTAAGCTCATGGCAGCCAGGAAAACTCTCGAGCTGCTCCCTTACCCGTCAGTGCACCAACCCCAAGTACCTCAGATCTTGTTTGCTGCTTCCAATGAAAGATGTGGTGTTTCTGTGCTCTCAAGTGACTCTTCAGATAAGTTGAATTATTTTCCTTCGTAAGACTTTTTCTAATTTTAATTACATTTTTCTTCCTTTTCAACTATTCCCTTATTTATCGTACAGCTTTATTTGAGTACTATAGTTAGTACCCCCCATTTCTCTAGACTCTAGGGTGTAATTTATATTTTAATACCTTTGTTGGTATTTGGTTCCTTTCCCTTAGAGAGAGTGTGTGTGTGTGTGTGTGTATATATATATATATTTTCTGTTATATAATTCCTTCCTTTTTGACTTATTTTCTTCAGGATTAGCCCTGGAACTTGTTTAACATGGCCTACAAAGATAGTTCTGGCTGGGTTTAAAAAATGCAGTAAGTGTAGTTGATCACAAGATTCCTTTCTCTGATGCACATACCTTTTGTGTCTGTTGTTTAGGACCACTCCAGCTTCAGGAGGACTGCTGTATTTGCCACTCCTTCAACCCAAGAGCTCTGGTTGAGTGAAAGAGTAAACTTATTCTAATAGGATTCCCCCCTCTTCTCTTCCTGAGGCATTACCTGGAGCTTTCCTTGAAAAATTGAAAAAGACTGTTATCTCCTTCTCCAAGTACTACTTCAGCCTCAACCAAAACTTCAGAGAAGTATAAGAAAAGGCCTCTTTCAGGTCCGACTGACTTCTCTGTTCCTAAAAAGAAAACTTCTAAATTGTCAGATCTGACTTTGTACTCTGATCCCAAGCAAATGAAAAAAGGACCATCAGATCTGATCTCATCTTCGGATCGGAACCTTAAGATGCCTAAGATCCTGATGGATCAGACTTCTGCAGATCCAACTCAAAAACCTTTGGATTCAACTTCTGAGACAAAACTCCTTCGAAGAACTAAATACTCTCCCTCAGGGAACCCTGTTCCTTCCAGGGTCCCTTTTCCTTTTTTGGAGAGGCTTAGGTCTCCTTACAAAGTCTCCACTAACTCCAGGAGCCTTACGGAAGAAGATGTGGAGAGATTAGTGATAAGGATTCTCTCGGAACAGGGTATGTCAAGTGTCCTGTCTGCTCCTACCCCTCTGGGTTTGGAGTTCCAACCTTCCACTACTTTTCAAGTTCCTCCTCCGAAGGCCTACTTAGTCTTGGAGTCTTTGGATCTGTCTGCATTGGATCTGAGAATTTCTTTGTCCTCGGATCTGAAGCTTGCCCTGAGCTCTTTAGTTCCATTGGATCTAGAGAGCTGTCTGAGCTGGGGCTACCCTGTCGGCTTTGGGGTGTCATTATTGGCTCTGAAGTGTTTGGAGCCATCTCTGCACCTTGGGTCCTCGGCCCAGGTTAGCTCATCTCCGACTTCAACCTTGGAGGGATTCTCCTTGGAGCAGGTTGACACTATAGTCCAAAGGCTTACCCTTTCGTATCTGTGGTCATATTCCCTTCTGGGAGGGTCTACCTTTGAGTTCATGGAGCGAGCCTTGTCTGCTTCCACAACAAAGACCGTTCCTTTCCCCTCGGATCCTCAGTCTGCAGGCTTGCCATCTCTTCGCTTGGAGTCTCATCCATCCTCTCCACAGGGACAGATGGTACCAAAACCCTAGGCTTCCCACGAGGGTATTCCAATCTCTTCTGATACCTCCCCAGAGCATCCCACTGAGGTGGTCCCTAAGAAGAGAACGTGCAAAAGGAAGCTCTTAGACTCCCCATCGGAGTCAGTCACAGAAGATCCAGATTTTGATGAAGGTGAAGGGTTCCATGGTGACCTCTTGAAGATGAAGAAAGAGAACGTGGCAAAGACAAGCAAATTAACCTGGAAACACAAGTTCTGCAACTTAAAAACACACAGTTTATTATAGATAAGCGCTTTCGGTAGAGAGCAATCTCCCCACCTTCATCAGACCTCTTGAAGATGTCCAGTTCAGAGACATCCATGAACTCCTGAAGCAGAGAGGTGACTGGAAGTCCAGCAACTCTTTGTCCGAGGAGTCTGTATTCCTGGAGACATTCTGTAGTGGCCCATCTACCTCCTGGCTGATACTCCCCACCAATGAGCTCATAGAGTTGATCTCTTGATGAGCATCGAAGGCCCAGGACACCACAGAACCAATCCCTAGGAGACTGGATAAAATTACGACAGCACCTGAAGACCAGCAATTCTGGGCAAAAAGAGTGCCTGTTGATGCCATAAAAGGAACTCACTGAGGAGAGTTCCACTGTCCATCCACCAAACAAGGAGTCTCGGGTAATGGACAGGTTTGTGGAGCGTGTCTCTGCTTCACCGACCTTCATCTTAGGGTCTCTGAACTATTTGGCACATTTCACCAGGTTATAGAGAGACCTGATTAAGGGACTCTCTGGT
Organism: Protopterus annectens; assembly: GCF_019279795.1. NCBI lineage: Eukaryota > Metazoa > Chordata > Ceratodontiformes > Protopteridae > Protopterus > Protopterus annectens. Next base: position 433,542,423 of record NC_056728.1, read on the forward strand.
ACCATCTCAGGATCCATCTCTGATGAAGTACGAGCATCTGTGACTTCTCATTTGGCTACCCTACAATTAGTTTCCAATTCTTCCATGAGACTAATTTCGCACGTAGCTGAAGGAACCTCAAGGCCAGCATCTTCCAGCGTTTCCATAAGGAGGCACGCCTGGATGCACTTGTGTGATTTTGCAGAGCCCTTAAAGTCTTCATTTATCAGTGCTGCCTTTGACAGCATGTCCTTGTTTGACCCCAGAGTTAAAGATACGTTATTCCAAGTGTGAAAAGTATGGAAAGACTCTGCAGTGAATGTACGTTTTTCCACGCCTCAAGGAATCATCTCCAGGAGTCAACAAGCTACTGGGAAAAGGTGGTTCAAGAAGTCCCAGGGTCCTTTCCAGGACAAACATGGAGGAAGTTCCCTCAGAGTTAGAAGGGGGAACGCTAGTGATAGATGCCGCCCTCGCAGCAGAGGTGGTCTGTAAAACCAAGGGTGCAAAGATTCATTCTTTGATAGACCCTTCCAGCGTACCTGAAAGGAGGCACGATTGTCCCAGTCTGTAGGCAGCTGGGGGTTATTTATCCCTGCACCAGAGAGCCTGGCTAGAGATAATAACAGATACTTGGGGTCATTTCTGGAGTTTCTGTAATGCCCTTTTCCATTCCACCTCCAGTCTTAAGAAAAATCCCCGATGTTCCACCAAGTCAGAGGGAACAAGCAGTAATTCAAATACAAAAGCTGCTAGAAAAGATTCATCCAAGAGGTCCCGCCAGACTATATTGAATCTAGAACTTACTCAAAGTTCCTTTTAGTAGCAAAGAAAACCGGGGACTGGAGACCAATCTTGGATCTCAGCAACTTAAACAAATCAGTTTGACGCACCAAGTTGTGGATGGTCATGGTTCAGTCCATTCTCCCATTCCTGGATAAGGACGACTGGATGTGCTCGTTAGACCTTCAGGATGTGTACCATTACATAAAGATGAACAGGTGCTCTAGAAGGTACTTGCGCTTCTGGCTGAGAGCCGGTCATTACCTATTCAAACTTCTGCCCTTTGGTCTCCCCATAACCCCCGGGATGTTCTCTAAATGTATGGCAGTAGTAGCAGCTCATTTGAGACTAGAAGGATTCCGACTGTTTCCATATCTAGATGGATGGCTCATTACCGCCTCGACCAGGCATCAAGTAATAGAGGCAAGAGATCAGGTTCTCCTGACATGCTGTCATGTGGAGATAACCATAAACTAAGAAAAGCCTAATTTGGAACTAACTCAGAATTTGGATTTTATATGAGCACTGTTCCACACAAAGTCAATGATAGCTTCACTGCCTCCTCTAAAAGTTCATGTCCTAAGAACACAGGTCAGGAATGTAAACTGCAGTACCAAGGTTTCAACCCGCTTGGTCTTTCAGGCTCTAGGATCAATGGCAATGGCAATAACTCTAATACCTTTAGCCAGATTTTACATGAAGGTTCTATAGTGGATGCTAGCCATGCAGTGGTCAGTACTTTATCAACCCATGTCAACCCTAATACGTAATACTCAGATTTGCAACAGAGATGTCAGGTGGTGGATTCAATCAGAGCAGGTTCTACAAAGCTGTTCATTCATTCCCTCAGCCCAAGACCGTAGTGACCATGGACACTTCCCAGTTAGGGTGAGTGGGAAGGCATTACCTGGGGAAAACAATCCAAGGCACTTGGTGCCCCGAAGAGCCCAGTTTGCATATCTGTCCTAGAGATGAGACCACTGCTTTTAGTGTTGCAGACCTTTCGAGGAAGCTCTCCCCCTTGGGAGTGATTGCAGTTCCAACGGACAACATGTCAGTAGTTGGTACATCAACAAACAAGGAGGGACCGGATCTTACCCGATTTGTTGAAATACACTCTGAGTGTGGCAAGGGGAGATGTCATCCAACTGCTTTCTCATTGCAAGATATATTCCGGGGAAGTTCAGTGTGATAGCAGACAAGCTGTGCAGGTGCATTCTTCTACCTCATGAATGGTCTCTCAACAAGAACATGACAGATATGATTTTTCATCAGTGGGACCAGCCTTGATGTGATCTGTTTGCCTTTCCCCCAAACAACAAATGCATCAGCTACTTTGCCTTGATCAACCCAAAGGGTGGTCACCAAGGGATGCTGTACTTTAAGATTGGACTCCCAGCCTGCTTTATGCCTACCCACCAGTCCCACTAATTTCCAAATTCTTGCAGAAAGCTGCCGTGTTAAAGAGCAAAGTTATCCTCATTGCACCTTTGTTGCCTCGACAGATTTGGATTCCCTTCCTTTGACCTCACTTACTCCACCAGCCGTGGATTCTGGATTTGACTCCAGACCTCCTGTCTCATCTGACATGCATGATCCATCCAGATATACCAAACCTCAACCTGGCTTTTCCAATTCCATTAATAGCCAGATAACCGATGCTGTCTTCCACTGTCCTTCAGATGCTTTTATCTTCCCATAAAATAGAAGAAGATGAAGAAGATTTGTCTACTGGGCCCATCAAAATAATGTTGATCCCTTTTCAGCTCTGTAGTATAGTATCCTTGAATTTTTAGCCTTGCCTTTTAAAAAAAAGGAAATGGCTTCTCCACAGTCTCTTGGCAGCAATATCAAATTTTCAGATGGGATTTGAAGATGTTCTGAGGTCTGCCATAGACTCCGCAAAACCTTTGTGAGGGACTCTTCTTCTGAGGCCTCCTTTTAGGGACCCTACTACCCCATGGGACCTCAATCTGGTACTGCAGTAATTTACTCAACCCCCCCCCCCCCCCCCCCTTGAGCCTGCAGCTAAATGTGTCCTTAAATATATTTCTTGGAAAATAATTTTTTCTAGTATCCACTACTTCTACCAGAAGAATTTCAGAGATTCAGGCCTTTTCTTCGAAACCGTGTTACTTGGTCTTTCACAAAGACAGAGTTGCTTTACAAACGAATGCTTCCTTTCTCCCTAAAGTGGTTTTAGAGGCTAATATTCATCAGTCTATTAATTTGCCATTATTCCCCAAGTTTACTAACAAAGTTGAATACATGTTACATTTATTGACTGTCTGTAGGCAGTTATATTTTTACCTGCACAGAATGGAAAATATCAGGAAGACTGAGAAATTATTTTTCTTTTTTCTGAAATAAAACTCTGAAAACCTTTTGCCAAAATAACTTTGTCCGGGTGGCTGGCTGACTGTATTTCTTATGTATATAACAAATTGGTCATTACCTCATCAAAACCATTACAGGCTCATTCAACTAGAGCCATGGCTATTTCATCAGTCTTCCAGTCTAGAGCTTCCATGGATGACATTTGTGCAGCAGCAACTTGAGCTACTTCCCATACATTTGTTACTCATGACAGATTAGATATGGTCTCCAGAGTAGAGCATCATTTGGTTCAGTGGTGCTCAGGAATATCCTTCCTTGAGTCCACCCAGGAACTTGGGTAGCAGGGGACTCTGTTCCGTAAGTTGAGGACAGAATGAAAATTGACATCAGATAAAGAAGTTATGTACTCACTGTAACGTTCCATATGTGTTGTCCATTTTCATTCTTCCTCAACTCCCCTCCCACCAACCCCCTGCTCTAAAAACTCCTGGAAGAGTGAATGTTTTAAGTATGGTACTTCCTTACTTCATAGTTCCAAATGTAGCCTCTTCTGTCTGTAACTGAAATATTTCTTTCTGCTGTTATTAGTAAGCAAGATCTTGAGGTATTTGGGGTTAGTGCATTGTGGGTAAAGGAGTAGCTTGAGAGATTTTCTGGTTACCACAAGCTTTTGCAGTGGCCGAGTCAGATCCAAGGGATCAGATCCGAACCCATAAGTTGAGGAAGAATGAAAATGGACAACACAGATGGGACATTATAGTGAGTACATAACTTCTTTTTAAAGTCAATACGTATTTCATGTATATTTTTACATTGCGTTTTGAAGTACTTTAACATCAGTTCACCGGGTTATTCATTTTTTGTCCGCCTGGTACCTGCAATTGCTGCTTTGTTTTTTTGGTTATAAAGTTAAAAGCATTTCCGTTCACCTGTTTTGTTTAATGGGTATACATACAGTTACAGAAAAGGCCAATCATTTTAAACATTGTCACTAGTTTTCTCACATTAACAATGATCGTAAAGTTCGACATTACATAAATTGCTCAGTTTATGCTTTCCTCTCATTTTCGCTCCTCCTGATCATTATTCTGCATGTCATTATTCTCACAAATGCTATTTCTATGTAATTTGCTCTTTCTCCTTTTTTAAGATTCCTTCTCCAGTTCTTTAATTGCCTTTACATATTCAGTACCCCATTTACAGTTGATTAGTTGGGTTTCCATTTTCTAGTAATTGCTTTTTGACAGCCAGTGAATTAAATTTGGGAAAACCTTAATGTTTTTACAATTCAGTTCATGTATCCTAGCTCAAAAGAATTACGCTCTTAGTTACTGTTGTTTGCACCCCCCCCACCAATGTTTCTGACAAAGCACTTTGTAGGAATTTTGAAGGTCTGCCAACTTCTTGCATTCCTAAACCCACAATGTTTATTTACTTATTTTTTAAACATTATGTTCATATTGATCATGCTGCACTAGCCTAAACTATATGGGTAATATCTTGCATAGGATGTAACAACCAGGCAGCTTCCAACCCTTCAGGACACTTTCCACATGTCCTAACCATTAGTCATTATCAAGCTCAGTTGACTAAAAAGACAGGTTTGGATGCCAAGCCCTTCAGAGCTTACCTGCTACAGAGAAAAGTGCTCCTCCATGGGCTTTCTAGGATAGACAGTTTGCTAATGCTGTTACACTGCTGGGCTGATAAGTACCCCTGGAGAAGAACCTTCCACATTACTTATAAAGTTATTTAAAGTTTTTGTTTGAAATTACAACATTTAAACTGGTAAAAAGTGTTTTCCTTGTCTACCTTGTGACTTTTATGTACTTTTAAACAAGAACGCATTTTCTTTTACTTTTGTAGTAAAATGCTATAAAATGTATAATATTACTTTTCTGTTGAGAAACTGTTTACTTTGCTTTTTGGGGCTGGTGAAGTGTTTATAGAGTGCTTTTTACTGTGTTTTCTTGGGAAAAAATTACTTTTTGTACCATTTTCCTGTTATACCAACTGTTATTATAAGCTTCCCTGGGAAACTAGCACTTTTTTCATTTTGTCCATGGAACAAAACAGTTCCTTGGTCGAACTTCCTTCTATCCACAAAAAGAAAAAGTTAGCTAAGCAGCCTTTGCTGTCACAGCAAGCTAGTAATTTGCCACAGCCATAGGTGGATTACTCTCCTGTGGCCAAAGCTGGTTCCTCAGACATCTTGTCTTTTCCTTCGGATCCCTCTGGTATTTATACAGCCACCATGGACTGGGGGTTAGCCATGTCCTGTTCAGCTGTTTGAGTCCCTTCAAAGATCAAGGGAGAACTGCTGTTATCAGTCATGAGAGAAAGGGCAGGAAATGTGCCCTGCTTAGCTAGAATGTTGCGTCTATCCTTAGTGAAACTGTTGCTGGCAATACAAGCTTTGTTTGCCCTTACACTCCTGTCAGAAAGAGACAGAAAAGTAACTATTTTTCTTTTCCTGTGTCACTTTCTCTGGACAGCAGTAATTTATTGGGCTTGGCACATGATCATATACTGGCTATTGATACTTCTTGAAATGTTTAAAAAACAAAATCTCAAATTGGAAAGTGAGACTGGTTCACAACAGCCAACTAAAAGAATGTTTCAGAAATATAACTAGTCTACATGGCTGCAAATAAAGGAGACTTTAATTAAAAAAACTGTCAAGAATAAAACAACAAATAAAAAAGATAAGCGCTTTCAAGACTTAAAAACCTGTCGCTTCTTCAGATCAATACAATAAAACACACCTAAATAGCAATTCAAAGTTACCGCTTAAAACCACGTGTTCATAATAATGGTCTTAAAGGCACACATTCATTAAGTCCTTTGCCTCTATCACTTTGTAATTCCAGGATCCATTTTCTTTCATTAGTCTGTCCTAGTTCTCACATCTCCCCCTCTAACAGATGTATTAAAAACTTCAAGGACACTAAATCTAAAAGTATAGTGAACGCCAACTAAAATAACATGTTTAGATAAAGCATTCTTTGTGTCTTGTGTATTAATATTATATATATATATATATATATATATATATATATATATATATATATGCTCACATATCCGATCCTTCAACATCCTGTTTGTCTTTCCAATATAGAAACTGTGACATACCATACAGACAGAAACATATACCAAATTACTACTTCTACAAGCAGCAAAATGCTTCAACTTATACACCTTCTTGGTGTCTTTTTCAGTGGATAGTATAGAGTTCTGTTAGAGGGGGAGATGTGAGAACTAGGACAGAATGTATTGAAACAAAGTGGATCCTGGAATTACAAAGCGATAGAGGCAAAGGACTTAATGAATGTGTGCCTTTAAGACCATTATTACGAACACGTGGTCTTAAGTGGTAACTTTGAATTGCTATTTATTGGGTCTGTTTTTTATTGTATTGATCAAAAGAGGCAACAGGCTTTTAAGTTGTGAAAGTGCTTATCTTTTTTATTCTTGACAGTTTTTTTATTAAAGTCTCCTTTACTTACGGCCATGTAGACTGGTTACATTTTTGAAATTTCTTGCAATATTCTTTCTGGTAAAAGAAAAAGGGATTCCTCTTTCCCTGAAGAGGTTCAATATTTAGAATCTGTAGGGGATTGTGAAGGGACAGATGTAGTCTTCTCCTCAGGTTTCTGTTTCAGATTCTGAGGCGTGTGTGGTATCTGAAAGTCCCTATGAAAGATTTTGTTTCTCTGTAACAATTTCCAGACTTAACCGCTGCTTTCAGTGGGAGTGCACTGAGGTTTCCCAGTCCCTTAGAAAGTATTGGGTGATGTTAATATAGATTGGCTTAATGATACAGTCTGAAAAATCTAACCAGTAATATAAATTTGTAAAGTTTACTCAACTTATAACCTCAACAACTAGATATAACAAAGTCCCAGCAAGACAGTCAACCCTCAACTGGATCCTAACATCCTTTCCAAATAAAATGTCATTCCATGGATCTCTGTCAGCTTAAGTTATCAGTTAGCAGTCTACACCATAAAGTAGCAAAGTAATAGCCTCAAAACACATCATTACAGCCTAGTAAACAAAACTTACTGGTTTTCATAAAGATACTTTTGTAGTGCATGGAGTGGTGTGATTATGCTTCGAAACTCTGAAAAAGACCAATCAGTTAAGCATTAAAGTGACATGAGACCTGACCTTAAAACTTAATCCCATGTTATCTATTTTCGGCCGATTCAACATATCAACAGGATCTGGCCTTGGCACAGATTTCCAATCTATATTAACATCATCCAATACTTTCTAAGGGACTGGGAAACCTCAGTGCATTCCCACTGAAAACAGTGGTTAAGTCTGGAAATTGTTACAGAGAAACAAAATCTTTCATAGGGACTTTCAGATACCACACACGCCTCAGAATCCTCTCTTATCCATAATTCCTTGAACTCCACCGTAGTACCTCAAATCTCGTTTACCACCTCAAGACTTCAGATGTATTGTGAAGGCTGTCCTGGTCATATCTTTTGTGAAAATTCATTACTTCTCCTACAGAGAGTTTTTCTCTCCACTATTGTTTTTGTAGTTTGATAGTTCATTAAGGGTTTTTCAAAAAGATTAGGACTTGTGCGTTCAGTAGTTTGTATGGTTAGTCTAGTATAAGGTTTAGCATTAGAGTTTAGATACAGTTTGTAGTATTTAAAATAAAGGTGTTTTCTTTTTACAGCTGTGTTTCAAATTCAGGGCTGTGTTACAAATCTTTGTGTTTGCCCATCCCTTACCTGGATAGTAAGGAAGTTTCTCTGTTCACCTGTGAGAGAGGGGAGCTTTGAGCAGCCTATCTATCCCAGGAGGAGTGGTTTCAGCCTAGAAATAAGTAGTTTATTGGCCATGTTGGGCTAATTTCTATCTCTTTCATTTCCCTGCTATAAATACCGCATTTGCCCTGTTTTGCATGCCAGGCAGCGCCTGTTAGCTGAGGTATAACTATTCCTGGCTCCACAAAGTGTCCTCTTCAATTTTTCCCTTGGAACTAGACAAACTTTCAACTTAAGCACTCAAGCCATTCATTTCTCAGCCCAGCACTTGCTCAAAACTCATAGCAAGCACTTATAAACCCTAGCACTAGACCTTCCTGTACTGTACAGAAGGACAAGGCTCTCTATTCAACCTTACCAGCCATTCAGTAAAACAGTTCACTGTACCTGTCCAAGCATGTCCAAAGGGCAGTTTCAGGCATACTCTCCAGTCCAACTGGTGAATCTAGGCATTTTGAGGCAATGTTACAACTGCCTCATGTACACAGACAACCGTCTCCTCCAACCACCAATGTGAGAGATGCAATTAATACAGCCAAACTGGAGGCTAAGCTCTCTCAACCCAAGGCTTGATCAGACAGTGGAGTAGAAGGGAAATACTTGCATCACACCACCAGTCTCACATAGACCTATTAAACCAGCACCAGCAAAAAACACACATAAATACACGAAAACATACTCGGAGGCTCTAAATAAAAATCTGCAAAAGCAACAGAGACCTTCAAAGCAGACATCCAAGCAACCTCCACCCACCAAACACAAGTCATGAAACACACACTTCACAAAACCAGTGTGCCATGCAGTCACAGCCCGTAAGGCAAAATAACATACCCAACATACTAATAATAGGTGACTCTATAGTCAGGCACACTGATGTCCCACTCACTAGGCTGAATAATGAGAAGGTTACTGTTAGCTGCCTGTCGGGTGCCAGGATCTGCCACATAACGCAAGCACTCAGGTCACTCCAGAACAAGTACAAATACGACTCCGTCATTGCCCATGTTGGTGTGAATGACCTGAGACGTACCTCCCTGGACTACATGAAAAGAGACATGGAAGAGCTCTCTGATCTTGTAGCCCAGGCCGGTATGACCCTGATCCTGAGTAGCATCCTGCCCTCACCAAGAATGATACCTCAGTATAAAGAAAAAATTATCAATTGCAACAGTTGGCTAAGTTTCTGGTTTCAATCAAAGGGGAACCAGTGTCTGTCCACCTGGGATGACATGCTCGACAAGCCACGCTGCTTTGCTAGAGACGGCTTGCACCTGTCACCCTTAGGCTTTTGAATACTGGCCAAGGCTCTTACTACCCCCATAGTGCCTTTAATTTTAGGCAAGGCTCAAAAGACAAACCCACTGCCATAAATAGCACAAGTAACAAAAAACTGAGGGTGATACTACTCAATGCCAGAAGTCTAAACCTCAAAATGCATGCACTCAAGGCACTCCTCATTATGGAGAAAATCAATATATGTGCAGTAACAGAAACCTGGTTTAAGGCTCCAGAGAGCACCCCAGCACTACCAGGCTACAACTCGTGCCATACATTTCGGCCACAGAACCCAAACCGAAATACAAAAGGCAGGGGCGTATCCATATTCATCAAGGATACCCACACCTCCAGGTTAGTGGCACAGCACGATGCTTCAGAGATCATCCATGTGCAACTAACAACGGGCAAAACTGCAGTTCAAATTGTAGCTTGCTACAGATTACCCACCATGTCCCAGGACCCCCATTCCGCATTTCTGGAAACACTGGGAAATGTAAAGGTCCTACCAAACACCCTAATATTGGGTGATTTCAATTACCCAACCATTAATTGGGAGAACTTCTCAAGTACTAACTCCCTTGCCCAACATTTCCTAGCGTATATAAACTCAAACTCCCTGGATCAACTGGTCAACATTCCCACCAGAGGTGACAACATATTGGACCTGGTCATCACAAACATGGGTGACTGGTGCTCCACACCGGAGGTCAACCCCTCACTGGTTAGATCTGACCATAAACAAATCACTGGATATCCACATTCTGCCCCCACCCCTGGACAAGGAAACCACCATGAAAAACTTTTCAAAAGCAAACTTCACGTTACTTAAGACCAAGGTGAAAAGTTTCAAAGCCCCCATGCTAAAGGATAACATTGTCCAAGCTGCAAAATCCTTTACTAATGCATTCTACAGGCACCTACAAGAATGCATGGATTGTGCTATCCCAAGCAAAACCAAGACTCACTCCTCCAAGAAAAGGAAACCAGTCTGGTGGACTCCTGCCATAAACAAGCTATACAATAGAAGGAGGAAACTAGTACAGAAAAGAGTAAAATCCCAAGAAGGGAAGACATCCCTGATCAGTATCAGCAAGAAACTTATGATCCCTCATAAAGTCATCCAAGGCGAGTTTCAAAAGAAAAATTGCCAAGGACTCCAAAGATAACCACAAGGCATTCTTTAGCTATGTCAAGAATCTAAGTGGGAATGCTCAGGTCTGCTCGAAGTTAGTGCAGAATGGTACAAAATACACTGAACCAACCGATATTGCCAACATCCTGGCAGACATGTTCAGCGCAAACTTCACCCCCAAAAGGGCCCATAGCCATACTAGAAGAATGTAGAGCTCCTGAAGTCACAGACACTCAGGTTAAAACAGCCCTTTCCAAAGCCAAAAACACAGCATCAATGGGACTGGATAGAGTCCCAGGCTGTGTCCTACACGAGCTCATAGATGAACTTAACCCCTCACCTAAACACACTGTTCAAACTCAGCCTCTCCACAGAGTGGCGCACAGCAATGGTTATTCCGCTCCACAAAGGTGGAGCCACAACAGACCCGAGGAACTATCGCCCTATAAGCCTGACTAGCTTGGTCTGCAAGGCTATGGAGTGCATCATCATGGAACTCATTAACAGAGACATTGGGAACCTCCAAACACTGGACCCTACCTAGTTTGGCTTTAAGGGCAGATCATGCCTCCTAAACCTGGTGGACTTCTTTGAGACAGTTACCAAGGCTGTAGATGAGGTGGTACACAACAGCCTACCTAGACCTCGCAAAGGCCTTTGACACCATTCCCCATTCTGATCTTATAGACAAGCTCACCAGCCTGAACATAAACCCCTACGTCACAAGATGGGTTGCCAACTGGCTCACAGACAGAACCCACATGGTAGGAGTTGCAGGAGCTAGGTCTGACTCTAAACCAGTTACAAGTGGCGTTCCCCAGGGCACAGTCCTACGACCCCTCCTGTTTGGCATATACTTCTCAGAGGTACAGGCAAGCACAGGAGGACTATGGCTGACCAAGTTTGCAGACGACTGCAAACTAGGGGCTATAATTGACTCTCCGGCTGACACAGACATCCCCCAAAAGGGTTTCACTGAGACGGACACCTGGTGTCAAAATCATGGCCTCAAGCTAAATGCCAAAAAGTGCATAGTCATCCCCTTTGGAAAAAACAAAGTACCCACAAACTACCACATAGGTGGTAGTCCCCTAAATACGGAAGATGTAATAAGGGATCTGGGGACCCAAGTAGATAGTAAACTCTCCTTTGATAATCACATTGCCAAAGTAGTTAGAAAATCCTTCTACGTGGCACAACTTATCACAAAAGGGTTCGCATCCAGATCAAAAGAGGTCATTATGCCCCTCTACTCATTGCTCATCAGACCCATCATAGAGGACAACGCCCCATTTGGGATGTATCTTACAAGGCACCTGCAAAAGCTGGAAAGACCACAGAAGTACCTCACCAAGAGGATTACTGCTCTCAAACAGATGCCCTATGCAGCTCGACTGAAGAAACTCCAGCTGTACTCGGTTGCATACCGCCTACTCAGAGGTGATCTCTGCCTGACATACAAGGCCATGTGCAACCCAGAACTGATCAACATGCTCCACCTAAAGAAAAGCTTATCCCCTCGAGCCACATGCTCTAGGGATCTAAACCTCACCACAACAATAAATAGGACGTGCTGGAGGGATAGATTCCTGTCAGAGACTTCCCATGCTTTGCAGCAAGATTCCAATCTACATTAGCAGAGCTCCTCACTAACACTCTTCAAGAGAAACCTTGACGAGTGGATGGGAGACGGAAAGTTTACCCCCGGGGATCACTTCAGTGGCTCTGCTGGACAGAGGCACAGGGGACTAATCTAAGGGGGCGGCGAAAGCCAACACATTCTGGCTAGGCTTATGAATGCCTTCGGGCAGATAGCCTAGTACCTACCTATGAACAGCTCTTATAGCTATAGTTATAGTATTATGTCTCCTAGTGTGCAAGTGTGTCTTTTTTCCCCCTAGTCTAAGCTTTATTATTATTGTTGATCAACTGCAGTTCTTCCCTTAAATGGCAGTCTCTTAAGTATTAAAGAAATGCTCTGAGTGTGGGCATAGGCTCCCCCCTCAAGACCTGCAAACTTTTGTGCTTACTCTTTGGGCTCTACCCATTTAGATACTGACCAACAGTCATGTGCCTCCTTTAGCTCTAGGGTTTTAAAATGAGGTGCAAGAAACTCAATGATGTTCGTGTTACACTGCTGCAGTCATTACACTTGGGTTATCCTGCCATCAGGCGGTCCCTCAGTCAGCCAGAGTTCCAAAGTCTTGGTCCGGCGTCGGTTACTGTCGCTTCTTCCCTGACATCAGTGCACCAGGGGTTTATAAGATGCAGCCGACACCATTTTCTTCAGTCTTTCTTGCCGCGTGGTGCCCCAAGCAAAAGCAGTTCGCAAGTGCCAGTCGGCCGACTCCTGAGATTTTCATTCCGAATCCAGAACCAAAGTCTTCTATAAAGCTAAGTACCCCGTTGGGGAAACTTTTTCTTGCCTCAGACTGATGTCAATAAAAGTTAATAATTATATTTCTTGTGGGAAGCAAATACCTCATAAGGATTTCCATTCGTATTGTATCCCATGCCTAGGCCCAGACCATGACGTCACAGGTTGTCAGTTTTGTGCTAGGTTTAACAAGCGCACTATTAAACATCGGTTTGATTTTGCCCAACATTATTTTGGCAGAAAATTTAATTTCACCATGCCGTCGGAACAACCGACGACCGGGATACGCAAAAAGTGCAAAGACAAGGACAGGCATCCGAGGCCCAAAACTGACGACGAAGCCTCTTCTAGACCAGTTACCGGTTATCTGGTTTTCTGTGAGGCACCTTCGCAGCCCCTGACGACCGCTTCTTTGGAACCACAGGCCACCTCAGACTCCCACGTGGAGATGGCTGGGCCTTCAGATGCACCAGATTTAGGGCCTACTGAGACTAACCCTTCAGAGGGATCCGGAGTAGCTGAACAACCCTCAGCTTCAGAGGGTGTTTTCAGACCTACTCAGCTAACCATTAAATCTTCTGCTAAGTCTAAAACCCCTTTAAAAACAAAGAAACAAGTTCAGCATTCTCCAGGACAGGCCTCCATGCCAAAGAAACAGATAAACAGATGCTCAAAATGGCCGAAGTCTTGATTACTCTGATCAGGGGTTCCCATCCTCCTCCTGATAAAAGGCCTAGACAGGATGTAGACTGACTCATCCGACCAGGTGTCCATCTCTTCAGATTCATCCTCAGACTAGGGATACTCTTTACCCCCTTATGAGGATTCTGATGCTGAGGAATCAGTTCCTTCAGCCTCTCCACCAGAGGACTACTCCTTTGGAGAAACTTTACATACCATGAGGGAGCATTTCCATTGGGAGGGCCAGGATTACTCAGAATACAATAAAAGGCTCAGAGATTTTCTTTTATTACCTCAACACAGACCCCTTGCTATTCCGCCAATGTTAGATATTGTGGATGGATGTGTACTCTGAATCTAGTTTAAATCCTGATTATTTACCTCCTGCTCCAGTTAAGCCAGACAGATGAGACCCTGACTCTCACAAGTTTCTTTATAAAAGCCCTGTTGCTGACCCTGAAACTATTTCCCAGGGTCCCAAAGGGGTAAAGGCCTCTACAGCAAAAAATCCAGTCCCCTCTTAATATTGTATCTCAAGGTTACAGGTTCCACTTTCACACTCTGCCAAGGTTAAAAGGAATGCCAAACCTGCCACCAAATCAATGGGCAGAGGCTCAAAGACAAATTACAGCACTCATGGACATGAGAGCTATTTCAAAAGGTACCAACACAGGAGCAAGGACAAGGATTTTACTCAAGACTTTCTGGTTCCCAGAAAGGACAAAGCCTACAGGCCCATTCTGGATCTTTCTTCTCTAAATACTTACCTGGATGTTCCAAAATTCAAAATGTTGACACTACAGCAGCTTCTTCCCATGCTGGGCAAGAAAGCTTGGCTCGTTACTTTGGACCTCAAGGAGGCATACCTGCATGTCCCTATCAGACAAAATTGCAGAAGATACCTCAGATTCTTAGCTGGTTCAATGCATTACCAATTCTCAGCACTGCCCTTTGGCTTATCTACTGTGCCCATGGTCTTTACAAAGTGCTTAGCACCAGTAATTGCATTTTGCAGACAAAAAGGAATTCAAATTTACCCATACTTGGACGACTGCCTTATTCAAGCAGAGAGCAAAGACATTCTTCTACAGCATCTGGCGTTTGTAAAAAGATTGCTAATTTGCCTAGGATACACAGTAAATGAAAAGAAATCAAAATTAGTGCTCTCACAAGAGATAATAATCCTGGGGGCCAGCTTAAATACAACGGCCCAGATGGCTTATCTCATACCAGACAAGCAAGGACAACTGATTCAATATTTCCAGTTGATAGCAACAAAAACCCAACTCCCTGCAAGAAAAATTCTGCAGGCCTTGGGGTACATGGCATCATGCATACTACTAATTCCATATGCCAGACTGCATATGAGGAAACTACAATGGTACCTAAAGAGTGTCTGGTCTCAACACTGTCACAGTTTGGAAACAGTAATACCAGTTATTCCTTGCCTTCAACAGGAGTTTCGATGGTGGGCACAAGCCTGTCACCACAACAAGGGACAGCCTTTCACTCAACCCACAGCCAGGCAAACACTGAACAGATGCCTCGGATTACGCCTGGGGAGCACACATGGCAGGAAAATGTATTCAGGGCAAGTGGCCCACTGAACAAAGGCATCTTCACATCAATCAAAAAGAGATGCTGGCTGTACAAAATGCCCTTATAGCTTTCAAGGACCTTCTGCATCCAGGACAACTACTACTAAAGACAGACAACACCACAGTTATGTGGTACATAAACAAACAAGGGGGCACTCACTTATATCACCTCTGCAGACAAGCCATGACCTTGTGGAACACAGCTCTAACCTATCAAGTTCATCTGCAAGCACAATTCCTGCCAGGAGAGAAAAACACTCTGGCAGAGGACTTAAGCAGAAACGTCATGGATCCGCATGAGTGGAAATTACATCCACAAATATTCAGCATGATAACACAAAAATGGTGGAGCCCGGACATGCATCTGTTTGCCTCCCCAATGAATTGCCAGCTACAGAAATTCTGCACAAGGACTTACCACACACAAGCATGGAAGGTGGGATGCCCTCTCATTCAGCTGGGAAAACCTACAAGTATATGCCTTCCCACCACTGCCTCTCCTTTCAAAGGTACTCCTAAAAGCCAGACAAGAAAAGCCAAAGATGATCCTGATTGCCCCAGACTGGCCATGCCAGCACTAGTACCCAATCTTAAAGAACTTAGCACAAGGTTCACCATGGATTTTGCCTCAAATCCCACATCTTCTGACTCCGCAAAACAATCAGATACTTCACAGCCAGCTCAAGACTTTAAACCTGGCTGCATGGCAGATTCCTTAGTCAAGCAAACAATGCCTCTCTCTAAAGCTGTTATGGATGTCATTCTGGAGGCCAGAAGGCCTAGCACCAGGAAAGCCTATTTGGCTAAATGGAAGAGATTCTGTGCCTGGAACCAGGCTCACAGCCTTGACCCTCTTGTCCCAAATTTTCCTCTGATACTACAATATTTAACTGAGATGCTGGGCAAAGGCCTATCCTTTTCATCCATTAAGATCCACGCCTCTGCCATCTCTGCTAATTACAACACAGACCCACCAATTTTCTCTCACCCTTTGCTAAAACAATACCTCAGAGGGGCTAAAAACATAAGACTGCCCCATAGAGCACCAACTCCAACTTGGGACCTCAACTTCGTCTTGGAAAAATGAACTTTACCTCCTTTTGAGCCAGCTAACTCAGCAGACTTAAAATATGTCTCATGGAAAACTGCTCTGCTCCTGGCAATAACCTCAGCACGAAGAGTTTCAGAATTATAGGCACTAATGGCAGTGGAACCTTTCATCATTTTCCACCAAGACAGGGTGTCTTTAAGAACAAACCCTACTTTTATGCCAAAGGTGGTATCAAGTGTGACTCTAAACCAAACTATTCACTTGCCAACATTTTATCCAATTCCACATAATAAAGGGGAGAGACTTCTGCATTCCTTGGACATACACAGACAGTTACACTTCTGCTTGGACAAAATGAAAGCTTTCAGGAAAACTGAGCAATTGTTTGTAGCATATGCTGCAGGAGCACAGGGAAAAGCTATTTCAAAGCAGACCATTTCAAAATGGATAGGGCACTGTATACGTTTCTGGTATACACAACATGGGAAAGCTGTATCTAGCAGCATTAGGTCTCATTCCACCAGGGCTACAGCCACTTCAACTGCCTACCTCAGAGGAGTACCTACCAAGGACATTTTGGAAGCAGCAACTTGGGAGTTCTGTACATACCTTTACCAAGCATTACCACCTGCCTCTTTACTCTAAATCCAGAGCTGGCTTTGCCACTGCAGTGCTGCAGGGCCTTATAGCCACCCCTAATGCCTTATAGAACCAGCCACCCAACCTCAGCTTTGGGATTCTACCCAAGTGTAATGACTGCAGCAGTGTAACACGATGAACATAGTACAGTTTTGTACCTACCGTAAATGTAGATGTTCGAGTGTATACACTGCTGCAGTCTAGGTTACCCTCCCTCCTTCCCCTCTTCCTTGCTGGTACTTATCTAGGCCTTCTACCCTTTGCTACCTATGGGGAGTATTTGCTTGTAACTGACAGTCTTTGATTGCATTTCTTATGTATGTTTTATTAGCAATTTACATTGCCTACCTTTTTAGGGGCACCTGACATCTGGGGCAAGAAAAACTGAAGAAAATGGCGTTGGCTGCATCTTATAGGTTCATAGGTTCGTACTAGGCTATCTGCCCTAGGGCATTTATAAGCCTAGCCAGAGTGTGTGTGGCTTTCACCACCCCTTAGGATGAGAATACTACGCCCATTTAGGGTTTAGTTTACTGTGCCTCTGTCTAGTAGTGACACAGAGATGACCACCGGGGTAAAACTACGATCTCCCATCAACTTGTCAAGACTTCTCTTGAATAGAGTTAGTGAGGGGCTCTGCCTAACATGGATTGGGATTCTGTTCCAGAGTGTAGGGAGCCTCTGGGTTATGAATCTGTCCCTCCAGCACGTCCTACTTATTTCTGTGTTGAGGTTTAAGTCTCTTGCTCTCGTGGCTCTGATGGATTTGGATTTTTTGAGGTGGAGCATGTCCATTAATTCCGGATTGGACATGGCCTTGTACGTTAGGCACAGGTCACCTCTGAGTAGGCAGTATGCGACTGAATAGAGCTGGAGTTTTTTCAGTCGGGCAGCATATGACATATGTTTCAGACCCTTTATCCTCTTGGTGAGGAACTTTTGGGGTCTTTCCAACTGCTGCAGGTGCCGGGTAAGATACATCCCAAATGGGGCATTGTACTCAATCATTGGCCTAATAAGAGAGGAGTACAGGGGCACAGTGACCTCTCTTGATCTAGATGTGAAACCCTTTGTGATAAGGTGGGCAATATAGAAGGTCTTTCTAACCACTTGGGCAATGTGAGTGTCAAATGAGAGGTTACTGTCAACCTGGGTCCCTAGGTCCCTGATTACCTCTTCCGTACTTAATGGATTACCACCTATGTGGTAATTTGTGGGTACCTTGTTTTTCCCAAAGGGTATGACTATACATTTTTTGGTGTTAAGCTTAAGGCCATGGCTCTGTCACCAATTATCCATTTCTATGAGTCCTCTCTGAAGGATGTTTGTGTCCGCTGGAGTATCAATTATGGCACCCAGTTTGCAGTCATCTGCGAACTTTGTCGGCCATAATCCTCCTATGTTTGCCTGTACCTCGGAAAAATAAATGCCAAACAAGAGGGGTCCCAGGACTGAGCCCTGTGGGACACCGCTTGTGACTGGCTTAGTCTGACATAGCTCCAGCAACTCTGACCCTGTGGGTTCTGTCCTTGAGCCAGTTTGCAACCCATATCGTGACACATGGGTTTACATTTAAGCTGGTGAGTTTGTCTATGATGCCAGAGTGTGGTATTGTGTCAAAGGTTTTTGCAAGGTCAAGGTAGGCTGTGTGAACTGCCTTACCTTCATCAATGGCCTTAGTGATGGTTTCAAAAAAGTTGACCAAGTTTAAAAGGCAGGATCTGCCCTTGACAAAGCCAAATTGGGTAGGATCCAATGTCTGTAGGTCCCCAATGTCTTTGCTTATGAGTTCCATAATGATCCTCTCCATAGCTTTGCAGACCAGGCTCGTCAAGCTTATGGGGCGGTAATTTCCAGGGTCCGTAGAAGCACCGCCTTTGTGAAGTGGGACCACTGTTGCCGTACGCCACTCTTTGGGTACGTATCCTGTAGTAAGGCTAAGATTAAACAGCAGCCTTATGTTTGGGTTTAGTTCCTCTTGGAGTTCATGTAGCACACAGCCCGGGACACCGTCCCGTCCCATTGTTGCTGTGTTTTTAGCTTTAGAGAGGGCGGCTCTCACCTGGGCATCTGAGATGTTAGGGAGGCTACACTCTGCTGGGATAGTTATTTCTCCTTTTGGGGGGGAGGGGGAGGAGAAATTTGAAATTTGCACTGAACCTATCTGCCATAATGTTGGCAATGTCAGTGGGTTCATTGCATTTATTGTCATTTTGGACTAACTCTGAGCATATCTGGGAGTTTCCACCCAGGTTTCTAACATAGCTAAAGAAGGCCTTGTGATTGTCTTTTGTGTCTTTTGCGATTTTTCTCTCAAAGTTGGCCTTGGATGATTTTATGAGTGATCGTAGTTTTTTGCTAGTACTGATCAGAGATGCCTTCCCATTTAGGGATTTTGCTCCGTCATGTAGTAGCTTCCTCCTTCTGTTGCAAAGTTTGTTTATGGCTGGGGTCCACCAGA
Source organism: Protopterus annectens (assembly GCF_019279795.1). Taxonomy (NCBI): domain Eukaryota; kingdom Metazoa; phylum Chordata; order Ceratodontiformes; family Protopteridae; genus Protopterus; species Protopterus annectens. Next base: position 433,561,526 of record NC_056728.1, read on the forward strand.
CCGGGCGCCTGCCTTTGGGGGAATGGGTCTTGGTTTTATTTGGGATTGCATGATCCATGCATTCTTGAAGGTGCCCGTAGAAGGCATTTGCAAAGGATTCAGCAGTGTGGGTTGTGGTTTCCACTGCCCCAGGGACCTTGAAGGATACCACTTCAGTCTTTAGAAGTGTGAAGTTGGCTTTTGAGAAGTTCTTCACTGTGGTCTTATGTGCAGGGGGTGGGGGCGGGATGTGGATTTCCAGTGAGATTAATTTATGGTCTGATCTTACCAATGAGGGATATACTTCCAGTGTGGAGCATTTTGTTCCCATGTTTATGATGATCAGGTCTAGTATATTGTCTCCTCTTGTGGGAATGGTGACTAGTTGTTCCATCGCATTTGAGTTTATGAATTCTAGGAACCTTTGGGCTAGGGTGTTTGGGCTTGAGTAATGTTCCCAGTCTATGTTTGGGTAGTTGAAGTCTCCCAATATGATGGTATTTGGAGAGACATTCATACTCTCCAGTGTCTTCAGGAAGGCTGTGCGAGTTTCCTGAGTTTGAGAGGGTAGTCTGTAGCATGCTACAAATAGTAAGGCAGTTTTGCCTATGGTTAGTTGCACCTGGATGGTCTCCGATGCTTCATGCATTGCCACTAACCTGGAGGTGTGGGTATCTTTGATGAATATGGATACTCCCCCTCCTTTTGTGGTTCGGTCCAAGTTTTGGGGCCGGAAAGCATGATATGAGGTAAAACCTGATAGTGCTGGGGTGCTCTCAGGAGCCTTGAACTAGGTTTCAGTCACTGCACAGACATCGATGTTCTCCATACTGAGGAAGCCCAGGGGTGACAGGTGCAAGCCATCCTTTGCGAAGCAGCGTGGCTTGTCGAGCATGTCATCCCAAGCAGACAGACATTGGATCCCCTTTGAATGACACCAGTAATTAAGCCAATTGTTAAAACTGATCATTTTGTCTTTGTACTGTGGCATCATTCTTGGTGAGGGTAAGATGCTGCTGAGGGTCAGGGTCATACCGGCCTGGGCTACATAATCAGAGAGCTCCTCTATGTCTCTCTTCATGTAGTCCAGGGAGGTACGTCTCAGGTCGTTCACACCGGCAGGCATGTACAATGACGGAGTCATATTTGTACTTGCTGTGGAGTGACCTGAGTGCTTGTGTTATGTGGCGGATTCTAGCTCCCGACAGGCAGCTTACTGTGACCCTCTCCTTGTTCAGTCTGGAGAGCGGGACGTCAGTGTGTCTGACAATGGAGTCACCTATTACAAGTGTGTCTGGCATGTTGTTTGGCCTTAAGGGCTGTGACTGTTTAGCACACTGACTTTGTGAACTATGTGTTGTATGTGCTATGTTTTGAGGTGGCGGTTGCTTGGGTGTCTGCTTTGGAGGCCTCTGTTGTTTTGGTAGATTTTTAATCAGCGCCTCCGAGTATGTTTTTGTGTGTTTGTGTTTGGTTTGCAGTTGTGATAGTTCTATGTGAGACTGGGTTTGTGGTGTGCGTGGTTACCTTCTCCTCCTGCCTGGTCTTGCCAGTACTGAATTGAGAGAGCTCAGCCTCCAGTTTGGCTATATAGTTGCATCTCTCGCATATATTTGTATTTGTTGGGAGGAGGAGAGGGTTGTCTGTGTACATGAGGCAATTGTAACATTGCCTCAAGATTCCCAGATTCACCAGCTGAACAGTAGGAGGATGCCAGCAACTGACCCTTCGACATGCTAGAATAGTGAAAAAGATTGCTGTGTAACTGAGTCAGAAAGGATCTATAGGGAAATGGGTACTCAAGGGAATTTAGGTGAAAGAAGTACTTTCTTTTGTTTAAGAGTGCTTTACCTGTATAAAAAATGCTTTAGGAGCAAGTGCTGAGCTTTTCAGTTAGAGAATAGGCTGTTTAGATTGCAAGTAGAGCAGTTCTAAGGGAAAAATTGAAGAGTAGACTTTATGGAGCCAGAAATAGTTTAAACTTGATTAACCGGCGCTGCTCTATGAGCAACTACACGCAAAAGCGGGCTTTATAGCAGGGGGTTGAAAAGAGCCAGGAATTGACCCAAAATGGCCAATAAACTACAAGCTGCTGGTGCACTGACATCAGGGAAGAAGTGGCAGCAACCGATGCCGGACCAAGACTTTGAAACTCTGGCCGACTGAGGGGACCGCCTGACGGCAGGATAACCCAAGTGTAATGACTGCAGCAGTGTATACACTAAAACATCTACATTTATGGTAGGTACAAAACTGTACTTTAAAGGGCTTCTACCTCCATAGACAAGTTTCTGTTTGGAGGGAATCATCATCTGCTTCTCCAGCAAAGATAGACGGGTCCAAATCCAGAGAAAAGTCCATAGAGAAAGAAAAAAAGAAAGACAAACACAAGGAAAAAGAAGAAGGATAAGAATCAGTCAGGGAAACCAAACAAGTCTCCTTGTGTACCCAAGAAGCATTCTCTGGACCTGACAGTGCTGGCCCTACCCGATCCAAAATGTGCCCATAGGTCAGAACCAACAACATCCATCCTGTCTCTTCAGCCCCATTTCTCACTTGAACAATTGGGCGAAGATTGCATTCCCCAATCCTTCAGGAACAAAGGTATTCCAGGCATTCATCGGTGGCGTCTTCTGCTCAATCATCTCAAAGCCTAACAGAACATGACGTCTAAAGGATGATGAGAAAATTTCTGAGGATGCAAATCCAGCTTGGAGTAATTTCATTACAGTCCCTTGGGAATGTACCAATTAGCTGAGACACTAACCAACCACTTATCTCTCCTGTTCTGGTCCATCGTTTGATTATGGTGATTCTGGATCCAGCTGTCTCAGGAGCACCTTTGTCAGAGCCAGTAGCATGATCTACAATGGCAGCATCCCTCTCTTTTGACTCCAGTACACTCGGATTGCAAAGAGACTCTAAGCCAAACCTTTGGTGCTGGGTTCCAAGGGGACAGTTTGACACCAAGAGTTTCAGAGCAGTCCCATCCCTTTGGGGTGTCAGCACTGAACAGTTCTGACCTGAGATCAATTTTGGGGCTGGGGCTCATCAATTCCAAGGGTTCTCTTTCATCCTTGAGTCGTGGGAGACCCTCTGTTCTAAAAGCAGATTTGGCCTTTCAGGTGTTTTGAAAAGGTCTTGGCCATGCCCAAAGAGAGAAGGTGTCTTCATCCAGATCGGGTCCATACAAACACCAGCTGGGTTTTGCTTCTTCCTCTTCTTCTCATCATCCTGCCATATAGGGACATTTGGCACTACAGGCTTCTGGAACCACTTGCTATATTAGCTGCCAATCTGATTCTTTACCTTTAACCACCCAACAAAACCAGTTCGTAAGAATCAGATGTGTAAATGTCTCCTGAGTCTTTCACAGAGGATACATGTTTTGGATGAAAGTGAATGGTCCTCCTGATTCCCCCTCAGAAGATGTCACCTTTGGTGAAATCCTTGAACTCATGAAACACAAAAATACCTTGCCAGGTGATTCTGTTTTTCTGGAAGTTTTTGGTTCCAGCTCAGCATCATCCTGGGTGGTACCACCCGTTCATCCTCTCATTAACGTTGTGGCACAGCAGGCAAGGAAGACCCTGATGTGGTGGAAGCAATACCCAAAAAGCTGTACAAGAGTTTAGCTCTTTGTAGGACAGGAAACACTGGAGCAAGGGTCAATCAGTGGATGCTATGGTCATAGCAGCAGCCACCAAAAAATAATTTTCTGAGGAACGTTCTCTGGTCATCCTAATAACAGGAAGTCTAGGGTGTTGGATAGTTTTGGGAAATGGCCTTACGCTTCAGTAACATTTGTACTAAGATCGCTGAACTACTTGGCCTATGTTACCAGATTTCAGACAGATTTGGCTAAGGAACTCTCCAAGTCTCTCTCTGGAGTATTACCTGTGGATGTTATGAAGAAAGTGGGCTCTCAGCTCGCTACTCTGCAGTCAAATTTTAATGTGACCATACAACTGCTTTCTGACACAGCAGTAGGCACAGTTCTTACTATACAATGACATGCCTGGATTCATTTTTGTGATTTTGCTGAAGGCTTTAAGACATCCTTCCTCAGTGCCTCATGCAATGGCTCCAGACTTTTCACACACAAAGTTAATGACACGCTGACCAGAAGCCCGCATGATGACAAGAGTTCCCCTGCAGTGGGCATCCATCCCCCCCCCCCCCCCAAAAGATCCTTCTGTAGGAATCAGAGGGCTGGGGAAAAGATGGGATTTCATAAGTCGATTGTTCTGCTGATAGACCTCCCCTTGGCAGAGGTGGAGGAAATTCCAGTGGACGTTGCCCAGGAGGCACAAGCGGACTGCATAACCAGGGCTTCTGTGATCCTTTTACCGAGAAGCCCCATCAGTGTCCCTGAAAGGTTACCCGGCTGCTGCACTCTGGAAGCAGTCAGAGTTGCTATTCCTTACACCCTCAAGCCTGGCAAAGCATAAGAAAAGATCTGATGTTGTTGCCTTCATTTGCTGTTCAGCCTGTGGGTTTCAGATTTGAGGATCGGATCTGACTCTGACGCATACTAAAGCTCCAAGATCCGAAATCTGAGCTCCTCCCCTACCCATAATGCTCTTCTCCAAATCCCACAGATCTCGTTTGCCATGCTTTGACTAGCATCGGGAATCTGTTCATCTGAGCTCCTCAGAGTATTTTTGTGAGTTTTCAGCAGTTTGTTTTGTAGTGTCTTTCCTCCTCCTTCCTTTAATAACTCTCTATTATATAGTTTATTTTTGCTTTGGGTTTTCTTGTCTTAGGAGTTTGTAGTTCATCCTCGTGGCAGTCCCTTCCCTACCCTTTTCTAGCTGAATTCCTTTTTTGCTTTTAGATATATGTCACACACACAGTATATATGTACATACAGATGTATTTAGATTTATATGTAGTTTAGTTTAGTAGTTTAGAGTTTTTCCATTGTTGGATCTTTCCATTGTGTGAGTGTGCTGGTTTGTTTGTGTGGATATGGCTAACCCCAAACCTGTGGATTTTGAGAAATGTGTGACCTGCACAAGAGTCCACTCTCAGATGCCCACTCTGAATGTGTGGTGTACCTTGGAGCTGCCCACTTGGACTCATCATACACTGTTTGTGCCACATTTAACCAAGCCTTATTTGACAGAAGAAATAAATTGATCCTGAAGGATTTATTGCCTTCTACAACTCCTTCTGCCACACTCTCCACTACAGGGGCTCAACCCCCCTCCAGAAATCTCGTAGATTGTAAGAGGTCCCCCAGTAGGCCCCATTAATTGGGGAACATCCTGCCAAGTCATTTAAGTAGTCAGAGCTGACTACTTCAGCTCCCCTGGTCATTCAGACCTCCCCTCAGCATCAGAGCTGTAGTTTCTTCCCAGAGCCGATGACATCCAGACCCAAGTCCCCTGTCCTGCAATGACCCAGACCAGTTTCCCGGCCTGCCTATGTTGCTTCTTCCACTAGGTCCTCTTGCAGCCTTTCTGAAGCTGAGGATGACAGCATGATGGTAAAATTTCTCAAGGCACAAATCCGGCTGGAGATCTTGCCTGCTTCATTCCCCCCTGGATCTGTGAGTAATATTCCTTCCTTCATTCCTATATCTCCTTTTCTGATCTGACTCCTGGTTCCAGAGTTATTGGGTACAAGCTTTCCTGGAGTCGAGATGTTGGAGCCGACAGTTACGGTTATCAAGACTCCGACTGTCTCTCTGACTCATCTGGGTCCAGTCGATCTGGAGCAGAGTGGCTCTCAGAGCTGAAGCTTCTGAGTTGGGTCAGAGGAGTTGACATCAACCATTAAGTTTTTGGAGCTGTCTGTTTCCCTTGGGGCCTTGGCACTTGATAGCTCTGCTCTGGCTCCTCACTTGGATTTGGGTGCGTTGGGGATTCATGGGGCTTCCCTTTCGACAACTTTGTCTCTGGCAGGGGTGCCCTTGGTGTCTAGATCTCCCTTTGCATTCCAGGTGGTGGAGAGGGTTCTCTCTCAAGCCAGAAGAGCCTCGATTCTATCTGCTTTGGAGCCCAGCCCCCCTCCAGCAGCTTTTGTGTCTGAGCCATCTACCCTGTCTCCTCCAGGACAGCCTGCCCAGAAAGACTTCCAGACTACTTCCCAGCCCCTCTCCAGCAACCTTTGTGTCTGAGCCATCTACCTTGTCTCCTTCAGGACAGCCTGCCCAGTAAGACTTCCAGACTACTACTCTTTTGGAACACACACAGTCTTCCAATACCTCCCCAACAAGGAGGTCCCTCAGAAACACCAGTGTAAAAGGAAACACTTGATTCCCTTTTGGAATCCCTCACATAGGACACCAATCTAGATGAAGGGGAAGGGTCCACCAGATCACCACCTGAGGATGTCTCCTTTGGAGACATCATGGAGATCTTACACCAAAAGGGTGGTTGGTCTTCCCAAAACCCTAACCTGTATCGGTGTTTCTGGAAGCTTTTGGGTCAGATCCGTCTACTTCTTTGGTATCTCCTCATGGACCCCCTTATTGAACTTGTGCCATCCAGTGCATGGAAGAAGCTGGGCACAGTGGAACCAATCTCTAAGCGGCCCGATAAGATTGTTAGTGCCTCCTCTGACCACCATCATTGGACCAAGGGTGTTCCTGTCGATGCCATGTTGGTAGCAGCAGCCACCAAAAAGGAGCTGGCCCAGCAGAGCTCTACTGTCTATCCCCCCTAACAGGGAGTCTTGAGCCTTGGACAGGCTTGGTAAGTGGGTTTATGCTTCAGTGACTTTTCATATTGCGAGTGCTGAATTATTTGACACATGTAACCAGACTATAGAGGGACTTAGTCAAGGAACTCTCTAGTTCTGTCCTCGAGTCCATGTCTGCCAGTGAACAGAAGATCTTTTTCTCTAGGATGGCCACCCTTCAGTCTATTTCTAACATGTCTAGGAGGTTAATTTGTCATGCTGCAGAAGGTGCCTCATGGATGGCCGGATCAAGCATTGTTACCAGATGCCACACCTTGGATGCAGCTGTGCTATTTCTTGGAACCCTACAAGGCATCCTTCGCCAACACCATTTTCAAATGATCGACAGTTTTCGGTCCAACAGTAAGAGACACTCTCTTCCAAAGTGAAAAGGATGGAAAGACCTTGTCTGCCATCGGAATCCACTGCTCTACCCCGCAGCGGACCTTTTCCAGGAACCAACATGGAGGTAAGAAGTTGTGGTTCCGAAAATATCACGGTCCTTTTCAAGATTCACAGGGAGACCTTCTTTCCAGAGGCAGAGAGGGAAATAGTTATTATGGCAGATGCCACCCTCATGGTAGAGGGGGGGGGTCCGATGAATCAGGGGTGTTAGGTTTTCTCGGACAGACCCAGTCAGCGATCCTGATGGATTGCCTGACTGCTCATTTCTGGATGCAGTCGGGAGATGATTGTCTTTACACCAAACATCCTGGGAAACCATCATAAAGATTGTTGGGTGTTAAAAATTATATCCAGAGGCTACTCAGTAGCCTTTTTTCAGAAACCCTCTCCAAGCAGAACCCTCCCTGATGTTCCATCCATTCAGAGGGAGGCTGCAGCCTTAGAAATTTCAAAGCTGCTTTGAGTCATCCAAAGTGTCCCCCCAGACCAACTTGGATCAGGCATTTACTCCAGATTCTTTTCAGTGCCTAAAAAGACAGGGGACCTCTGGCCCATTCTGGACCTTACCACCTTCAACAAATCGGTTGCCAATTCAAAGTTCCAAATGGTCACAATTCAGTCCATTCTGCCCTTCCTGCAGAAGGATGACTGGATGTGCTCTATGAACAGACACTCCAGAAGGTTCTGCCACTTCCGGCTAGGAGCTAGTCATTATCAGTTCAGAGTACTCCCCTTTGGTCTCATCACGGCCCCGGGGTGTTCACCAAACGCATGGCAGTAATGGCAGCTCACCTAAGACTGCAAAGATTCCAGGTGTTTCCATATCTTGATGATTGGCTCCTAACTGCTCCCTCCAGGCATAGACACCTAGAAGCCAGAGAATTCCTGTTCCACCTAGCCCCAACCTTGGGCAACCGCCATCAATCTGAAAAAGTCTCAACTTCAACCAGTCCAAATCATAAACTTCATCATAGCCCATCTGGACACCATACATTCTTTAGCCCTTCTTCCTCCAGACAGAATCTCCACCTTGAGGTCTGATGTCAAACAAGTTATGGACATTACTTCTCCCTCAGCAAGTCTCATTCTGAGGGCCTTGGGGTCCATGGCAGCCACAATTACCGTGGTACCAGTAGTACGCCTTCACATTTGAGTACTTCACTGGACTTTGATGATCCAGTGGTCCCCTCTGTACTATCCATTGAATTACCCAATCAGGATCTTGAGCATGCAAACAATCTCTTTTATGGTGGATCAAATCCGAGGATCTTCTTCGGGGCCACCAGTTCATCCTCCCCTCTCCCAAGGCCACTGTGACCAAGGACATGTCCCAGTTTAGGTGGGGGAGCATTATTTGGAACAAACCGTCCAAGGCACATGGTCACCCCTAGAGACCAACTTGAATGTAAATGTTCTGGAGATAAAAGTAGTGCTTCTTGCATTGCAAGCCCTTCATTTCTCTCTTCCAACAGGAACTATTGCAGTTCAGACAGACAACATCTCAATGGTCTTGTGCATCAGCAGACAGGGAGTAACCGGGTCTTGCTCCTTGTGTCGAGAGGCCATGAGGCTGTGGCAATGGGCAGTGTCTTCCAACCGCTTTCTCATAGCAACGCAAATTCCGTGGACGTCAAACATCCTGACGGACATGCTCAGCAAGGCCATTCTGATGCCTCACAAGTGGTCTCTGAATCCTTCAGTGGCAAATGTGATCTTTTTGCGACTCCCTCCAACACCAGGTGCAGTGAGTTTTTTGCCCTGTTCCCTCCTTAGGGACAGCCACTGAGAGACCCCGTAGTCCATGCTTGGCCTCCCGGTCTACTTTGTCTATCCTCCTCTTCTGCTCATTCCCAAATTTCTGCAAAAAGCTCAGAGGTCGAAGTGCCAAGTGATCCTCACTGCTCCCTTTTGGCCCCAACAAGTTTGTTTTCCCTTCCTTTGGTCTCATCTGTTCTGTCCACTGTGCACTCTGCATCCCTCTCGAGATCTGTTGTCCCATCCCTCGGGACATCCCCATCTGGATCTCCTGAAGCTGAAATTAACCGCTTGGTTACTCCACTTCCAGTGATGATTAAAACTCCTGAGCTTTCTTCCCTAGTTAGAAAGAGTTTGATTGCAGCACCCAAACTGTCCATGAGGAAAACTATACAATAGCAAGTGGAAGAGGTTCTCCATTTGGGCTCATCAGAACAATCTGGACCCTTTTACAGCTCTGGTTGCTGCTGTTTTAGATTTTCTGGCTTCTATTTCTCATAATGGAGCTAGTTTTTCTATGGTGAAATTGCAACTACCAGCCATTTCCAATTTTCACATTGGGGAAAATTCCTTTTCTCTAGAGTCATACAAATTCTGCAAAACCTTTTTTAAAAGGTATCTTTTTTTTTTCGTCCTCCTGTCACAGAAACTATTGTTGCCCTGGGATCTCACCTTGGTTTTGCAAGCTTTAGTCTCTCCCCCTTTCGAGCCTTCAGCGAAAGTAGATTTAAAGTTACTGACCTGGAAAACCATTTTCTTGGTGGCCATTACCTTATCCAGTGTCTGAATTACAGGCTTTGTCCTGCAAACCTCCATATTTGATTTTTTTTTACAAAGACAGAGTTACTTTGCATACTAATCCTTCCTTTCTGCCCAAGGTTGCTTCTGAGGCTGACATAAACCAAGTTATCAATCTGCCAATTTTCTTTCCTAACTTTCAAAACAGATCAGCTTCATATATTGGACATAAACAGACAGCTTCACTTCTTTTTGGACAGAACCAAACATTTTAGAAAATCTGATCAGCTTTTCGTTTCCTTTTCTAAGACCAAGTTGGATAAACCAGTTTCCAAGGTGACCCTAGCTCTTTGGATTACCAGTTGCATTAAGCTTGCTTACTCAACAAGGGGCTTCCCCTTACCATGTATTAAGGCTCGATCTGTTTCCACCTTTTCAGCATTCTGGTCAGAACTTCCCATTGATGAAATTGTTGCAGCTGCTACCTGGTCGAAACTCCATACTTTTATGTCGCATTACAAACTAGACATTATTTACAGGAACAGAGCCTTCTTTGGTTCTGCTGTGTTCTGGAATATCCTTCCATGAGGGCCTCCCAAGTTCTTCTGTAGCCAGAGACTCTGTCCCACAGGTTGAAGAGCAAATGAAGGCAACAACATCAGATTAAGAAGTTCTGTACTCACCATAATGTTACATCTGAGTTGTTGCTTCTCATTTGCTCTTCATCCTTCCCTTCCTCCATCCCCTTACGTTTTGAAGGACATAACAGAGTTATTTAGACAAGTACTTAATTACTATTCAAGCTCCTGAAGTACTCTTTTCTGACGTGCCCTGTCGTCTTTGAGTGATTTCTTTCTACTTGTATGATTATATAGTGATGTAGCAAACTCGATCTGAAGGATTTGGAGGAGAGGAGCATTTTGGGTGTAGGACGAGCTCAAATTTCAGATCCTGGAGATTTAGTATGTTGCCGAGTCGGATCTGATCCTCGGATCTGAAACCCACAGGTTGAAGAGCAAATGAGAGGCAACAACTCAGATGGAACTTTATGGTGAGTACATAACTTCTTAATTTGTGGGTGCTAAAGATGATTTCCAGAGTTTGTTCTATTCACTTTTTTCTTCTTCCCATGAAAAAAATCATTCCCAGTGTTCCACCCATTTAGTAGTAACCAGCAGCCGTAGAAATTTCCAAGCTATTAGAAAAAGTTATCCAACAGTCCTGTGAGACCAGATAGAATGCAGAGTCTACTCTAGCTTCTTTTTAGTGCCAAAGAAAAAGGGGACCTCAGACCAATTTTGGAGCTCGGTCACCTGAATTGGTTCATGAAACTGGCAAAATTCCAGATGGTCACAGTTCAGTCTATATTCCCTTTTTTGAAGAAGGGCGATTGGATGTGCTCAGTAGATCTCCAGGACACTTATGCTCCATGAGATTTCTCCTTTTTCATGTAGGAGCCAGTCACTACTAGTTGAGAGTCCTGCCTTTCGGTCTCACTACAGCCCCAGGGTGTTCACCAAGGTAAATGGCAGTGATAGCAGTGCACTTGTGTCTACTAGGGATCCATTTCTTCCTCTACCTCAGCTATTGGCTCCTAACAGCTTCTTCTGAGCATCTGTTACTACATCAATTGGACCCTGTTACTGGACCAAGGTATCACAGTAAACCTTTCCAAGTGTCATTTGTTACCATCTAACAGAATTCATAGGATGCCATCTTAACACAACTCTGCAAATTGTCGGCAGTTCTCACCATAGGGCTACATCTTTACATCTAACAGCTAAACAAGCGAGTCCTCATCCCTCTCCTGCACAGTTGATTCTGCACCTACTAGGTCTAATGATATCCACAATTATAATGATTCTGCTGGCCTACTACCTATGAGAGTTCTTCAGTGGACTCTAGCTGTGCAATGGTTCCAGAACTTTCACTGATTGTATGCAAAGATTCGACTTGCACAGATTTGCAGGCAGCACATTGCTTGGTGGATACCCTCTCCCTCAGTAAGCAAAGGGTGACCTTTTCACACAGATCTGATGGTAGCAGTAATGAACATAGATGTCTTCATTCTAAGGGGGGATGTATTTTGAAGGGAGGATGGTCCAAGGCACATGTCAACTTGGCCAGTCTTCACATCAGTGTGTTGGAGATGAGTGTCATTCTCCTAGCATTGCAGACATTCCAGGATGTGCTCCCAAAGGGTGTGATTGCCCTACAGACATACAGCACGACAGTCGTATGGTATATTAGCATCAGTGTGTTGGAGATGAGGGTCGTCTTCCTAACTTTGTAGACATTCCAGGATGTGCTCCCGAAGGGTGTGATTTCCCTACAGACAGACAACATGGCAGTCGTATGGTATATGAACAAACAAGTGCCAAGAGACCATAAGAGTTCGGCAGTGGGCTATGTCTTCACACCGTTTTCTGATAGCAGCACACATCCCAGGGTCTTCAGTTCTGTACAGACAAATTGAGCATGACTGTCCTGATGCCTGAAGAGGGGTCCCTCAATCCAACAGTGGCAACTTTAAATTTTCATCACTGTGGCCAACCTTGCTATGACTTACCTCCTACTTCAGCAATAAGTGCAGCATTTACTTTGCCCTGATCCCTCCACAGGGTCAATTGCTGAGGGATGCTCTAGTCCACAGATGGTCCCCCGGGCCATCTTTATGCTTTTCCCCTATTTCTGCTCATGAACAAATTCATTCAGAAAGCCAGAGCGAGCAAAGCAAAAGTAATCATCATTGCCCCCTTCTGGCCCTGACAAACATGGATGTTCTTCATGTTTCACTGTTGCAGTCATCACACTTGGGTTATCTGCCTGCAGGTAGCCCTCAGTCTGCCTGAATACTAGAGACTTAATTTCTGCATTGGTTGCTGTCACTCCAGGACTGACGTCAGGTCTTCAGGGGTATAAAAACAGGCAGCCGGTGCCATTATATCAGTTTTTCTTGCCCCAAATGTAAGGAGCCCCCCCAATAAGGAGCTAAGCTATGGTGGGAAAATCACCAGTAAAAAGTAAATGCCAATACCCCTGTAAGGGGTGAGTAATATAAACAGAGGAGAGAGAGAGAGAGAAGGGGGCTGGAGGGAGGGAAACCAGGACTGCAACAGTGAATACACTCGAACATCTACATTTATGGTAATTGTACACAACTGTACTATGTTCTTCGTGTTTCACTGTTGCAGTCATCACACTTGGGTTGATTCCCAAAGCTGAAGAAAGGGTGGAGGCAGTCGAGAAGAGTTTGGGCTAGCTAGTATGCCCTGCAGGACTGCTGTTGCAAAACTCGCCCTTGATTTGGAAAAGATAGGCAGGTGGTAATGCTTGGTGAATGTGTGTACAGAACTCCAGGTAGTAGCTTCCAGAATGTCCCTGGTAGGGACACCCCTGGGGGAATGCTGTAGAGGTAGAAGTTGCCCTAGTGGTATGTGTTCTGACGCCCTGAGGGGATGGTTTCCCATGGTGTTTGTAACAAAAATGGATACAGTGTGCTATCTATTTGGAAATTATCTGTTTTGAAATGGCCTTGCCCTCTCCCCCTGGTACAAAACTGAGTAGTAACTGGTCAGATTTCCTGAAGGGCTTAGTCCTATCCAGGTAGAATCTGAGCTGTCTGTGCACGTCCAAGGAGAGCAGGTTCCTTTCCCCTTTATTTTGAGGATTAGAGAAGAAGATTGGCAAATGTGTAGATTGGTTGAGAGCCACACTGGACCCCACTTTAGGCATAAAAGAAGAATTAGTCCTAAGGGAGACCCTGTCAGGATGAAAAATAATAAAGGGTTTTACAGCCATAAGTGCTGGGTTTTACAGCCATAAGTGCTTGTAGCTCAGACACTCTTCTAGCTGAAGTGATGGCCAGAAGCAAGACTGTTTTCCAAGAGAGGAATTTTAACTCTGCTGATGCTGCAGGCTCAAATGGGGGCAGCGTGAGCTTTTCCAGTACAAAGTTAAGGTCCCAAGCAGGGGTGGGTGCTCTCCTTGGTGACCTTAAATTGTTTGCTCCTCTCAGGAACTGTTTGATGAGAGGGCGAGAGAAGAGAGGTTGCTCAGTGTTGTAATGAGCTGAGATGGCAGAGGCATGGATCTTAATGGAGGAGAAGTATAGGCCTCTGTGGAGTAGATCTGCTAAGTAATCCAGTATCAGAGGTAGGGAGGGCAGTGTTGTGTCCTCTCCTTTAGATTGAATCCAGGAGCAATAACTTTTCCACTTATCAGCATAGGATTTCCTTGTACTGGGTCTTTTGGTGATGCAAAGCATTGTTTTTGCGCCAAACATACCTTTTGGATTTGTGGCCAAAAAGTTCAGCCTTGTTCTCATCAGACCATAACACATTTTCCCACATGCTTTTGGGAGACCTGATGTATTGTTCCTCAAATTTTAGCCGGGCCTGGATGCTTTTCTGTGTAAGAAAAGGCTTCCGGCTTGCAACCCTACCCCATATTCCAGACATATGGAGAATATGGGAGATTATTGTCACATGTAGTACACAACCAGTACTTGCCAGAAATTCCTGCAGCTCCTTCAGTGTTGCTGTAGGTCTCTTGGCAGCCTTCCTGACCAGTTTTCATCTTGTCTTTTTCATCAGTTTTGGAAGAACGTCCCAATGTTCTTCGTGTTTCACTGTTGCAGTCATCACATTTGGTTTATAGGCCTGAATACCAGAGTCTTGGGATTTCTGTGTCTGATGCTTTCGCTTCTTCCATGATGTCAGGTCGTCCAGGGTATAAAACATGCAGCCTACGCAGTTACACCAGTCTTTCTTGCCGTGCAGTGCCTGAAGCAGAAGCAGTTCGCAAGTGCCAGTCAGCCAACTCCTGAAATTTTCGTTTTTCGAGTTTCAGATTTGAAGTCTTCTAAAAGATAAGTACCCAGCTGGGGATCCTTTTTCTTTGCTCTAACCGATATCAGAAAAAGTTAATAATTGTCTTGCCTGTGGAAAGCATATACCTCACAGAGATATTCATTCTTACTGCATCACCTGTTTAGACCCAGACCATGACGTCCCTCACTGTCGGTTTTGTGCCTTGTGTAACGCCCAAACTATTTGTCGCTGTCAGTTTTGTGCCTTGTTCAACACCCGAACTATTTGTCGTCGGGCTATTTTTGTAGCTAAATTCTTTCGCTGTCGATCTCCGTACTCCAAACGGTCTTCGGTAAGCCATCCAACTACCGATCTTCCTAAAAAATGAAAGGATAAAGACAGAGACAGACCACTTGGGTCCAAGGCTGCCGACGACGCTACCGTTAAGCTAGTCGCCCGTCCGCTGGTACTCAGTGAGGCGCTTTCGCAGCCCCTGATACCCGCTTCTACAGATTCGCAGGCCTCTACTGAGACCCATTTGGAGTCCAGTATGCCGCGAGATGCTTTTTCGACTATGGAACCTGCGGATGTCTCTACCTTGGATAGGTCCGGAGCCGCTGTGCAGGCACCAACTTCTGAGGGTGTTTGCAGGCCTTCCGATCGTCATATTAAACCGACTTCCTTTCAAACCAAAAATGCCGAATTTCTCAGGCCTTAAGCTCGCACTACGCCTATGAAACAAATGACCAAAGTGCATTCTAAAGACCACATGCCACAAAAACTAATGATTAGAATGGCTGAGGGCCTCATTACTTTAATTAGGGGAAGTCAGCCTTCTCCTTCAAAAAGACCCAGAACTGACTTTCCTTCTGATTCTTTTGTTCAGGAATCTGATTACTCTGATCCTTCTGATTTCCAGGATATACCCTTATCCACCTATGAGGATTCTGATGCAGAGGATTTCATTCCTCTGCATCCCCACCAGAAGATTTTTCCTTTGGTGAAACCCTGCACACTCTTAGAGAACATTTCCACTGGGAGAGCCAGGACTACTCCCAATCCAAAATGATACTCAGAAATTTTAAGCTTGCCTCAGCACAGGCCTTTAGCTATCCCTTCTTGTTCTGGAAATTGTAGTTGTCTTCTTGGAGTCCAGCCTTACCCCTGATACCTTGCCTCCAGCTCCCAGGAAACCTGACAGGTACTATAGAGTGCCTGACTCCCACAAATTCCTTTTTAGGAATCCTACTGTGGATCCAGAGACCATTTTCCAGGGACCTAAAGGCATTAAGGCTACAATTGCCAGAAATCCTACCCCTTCGGACAGGGATTCCAGGGCATTAGACCGATGGGGAAAAAAGGTAAACACCTCTGCTATGCTTGCCATTAGGCTTTAAATTGACAGTTTCATATGTTAAAGCATCAGCAGCATATTATGGAGCTAATTAAACAAAAGATGTTGTTGATTCCTGATTGTGCAGAACACAAAGATTTACAAGAGTTAATGCATTCTGCTAACCAAGTTGGTAAACGTAGTTTGCAGTGTGGGTTTGATGCTTTAGAAGCATCTTGCAGGGCTACTGTCACTGGATCTGTTCTTAGAAGACATGCTTGGGTTAAGGAACAAAACTTGACAGATCATGTCAAAGCAAAATTACTGGATGCACCATTAAAGCAAGAGCATCTGTTTGGTAATAAAGCAGAAGTCGTCCTCAAAAGAATGGAGGAGAAAGCTAAATCTATGCAAACTGTTAAGGATTTCTTACAAGTACAGCCACCTAGATTCAGTAGAAATTGGCCTTCAAAAAATGGTCTTTTCCAGTCCCTTCCAGGCCTTCTCAGTCCAAACCCAGGGGCAGCAGACAACCAAGACTTCAGTCTGTCTATGCACAGATCTAAGCAATGGCATGCTCCCATGTCCAAAACAAGGAGTAGTAAGCCTCCATTCTTTGGTAAAAATGCACACTGACTTATCCTTAACTCTTCCAAGCCTTGCCCAAGTACTTGTACCTTTAGGAGGAAAACTTGCACTGCGTGCCAAAAATTGGCAATACATTACCCTAGACAAATGGGTCATAAACATGGTTTCCCAGGGATACAGATTCCAGTTCCACTCACTCCCATCCATAAGCGGATGGCCAGACCTCCCACTCAGCCAGTGGGCAGAGGCCCAAAAGGAAGTACTTTCTCTTCTCAGTATCAAGCCTATTCAACCTGTCCCAGCAGAACAAAGGGGACAAGGTTTTTACTCCAGACTGTTTCTGGTCCTCAGAAAAGAAAACTCTTGGCGCCCTATCCTGGATCTGTCTATTCTCAACACATTTTTGGTGGTTCCAAAATTCAAAATTTTAACTCTCCAACAGCTGCTTCCTTTGCTAGCCAAGGACTCTTGACTAGCAACCCTAGATTTAAAAGAAGCTTATCTGCACATCCCCATAAGGGAATCTTGCAGGAAATACCTACGCTTCAGAGCAGGCTCTATGCACTATCAGTTCTCTGCACTTCCCTTTGCTCATCTACTGCGCCCAGGGTGTTCACAAAGTGCCTAGCTCCCGCCATTGCATATTGCAGGCAGAGAAGAATTCAGATTTACCCATACTTGGACGATTGCCTGATTCAGGCGGACAGTCAGGAATTGCTACTTCAGCACCTGGCATTTGTAAAGAGAATTCTCACTTGACTGGGGTTACACCATCCACGAAAAAAAATCACAACTGGTACCCAGCCAACAGATTGTATTCGTGGGAGCAAGCTTGAACACAACTTGCTAATCCCCTGAATTCAACACCAGCATACCTCAGTAAGCAGGTGCTAGATGTCATTCTTGAGGCAAGGAGGCCTTGTACTAGAAAATCCTATTCAGAAAAATAGAAAAGATACTGTTCCTGGAACCAGTCTCAGGGAATGGGCACAACTGTGCCCATCTTACCTCATATACTTAACAGAAATGCTCCACAAAGGCCTATCCTTCTCTTCGATTAAGATCCATGCCTCTGCCATCGCAGCTTATTATAATACTGAGCCACCTCTCTTCTCTCATCCTCTGGTAAAACAGTTCCTGAGAGGAGCCAAAAATTTAAGACCCCCCCCCTCCCCCCAGAAGAGCTCCCACTCCAGCCTGGGACCTTAACTTTGTATTAGAAAAGCTCACACTTCCGCCCTTTGAACCTGTGGTCACAGCAGAGTTAAAATTCCTCTCATGGAAAACAGCTTTACTTCTAGCCATAACTTCAGCAAGAAGAGTGTCTGAATTACAGACCCCTATGGCAGTGGAACCCTTCATTATCTTCCATGCAGACAGGGTTTCCCTCAGGACTAACCCATCTTTTATGCCCAAGGTGGTGTCTAGTGTGGCTTTAAACCAGTCCATTCATTTGCCAACCTTTTTTCCTAATCCTCCAAATACAGGGAAAGGATCCTGCATTCCCTGGAAGTGCACAGGCAGCTTAGGTTCTATCTGGACAGGACTAAGCCTCTCAGAAAATCTGACCAGCTGCTAGTCAGCTTTGCTGCAGGGGCAGAGGGCAAGGCCATTTCAAAGCAAACCATTTCTAAATGGATAGCACACTGCATCCATTTCTGCTACAACCACCATGGGAACCCTACCCCACAGGGGATCAGAACTCATTCCACTAGGGCTACATCTACCTCTACAGCATTTCTCAGACGAGTTCCTACCAGGGACGTCCTGGAAGCTGCGACCTGGAGCTCTGTACACACTTTCACCAAGTACTACCACTTGCCTATATTTGTAAATCCAGAGCTGGATTTGCCACAGCAGTCTTACAGGGCCTGATTACCAGCCCTAATGCTTCATAACTACCTCCACCCTTCCTTAGCTTTTGGAATCAACCCAGATGTGATGACTGCAACAGTGAAACACGAAGAACATAGTACAGTTGTGTACACTTACCATAAATGTAGATGTTCGAGTGTATTCACTGTTGCAGTCCTGGTTACCCTCCCTCCAGCCCCCTGACTTCTCTTGATTTCTTTCCTATCCTTTCTGTCTGGCATATCTTATATCATTGGCATTTGTGTTTTGCTGGGGGTTTTACATACCATGCAGTTGCTTCCGATTTTGGGGCCCCTGACATCTGGGGCAAGAAAAACTGATGCAATGGTGTCGGATGCATGTTTTATACCCCTGACGACCTGATGTCATGGCAGAAGCAACAGCATCCAGCGCAGAAATGCCAAGACTCTGGTATTCAGGCTGGCCGAAGGCTACCTGCAGGCAGATAACCCAAATGTGATGACTGCAACCGTGAATACACTCAAACATCTAAATTTATGGTAAGTGTACACAACTGTACTTTATTTGCAATGTCACTGTTGTCCTATAGTTTCTCCACTTTTTGATAACTGTCTTCACTGTGTTCCATGGTATTATCCAATGATTCTTCACTGTGTTCCACGTTATTATCCAATGCTTCTTCACTGTGTTCCATGGTATTATCCTATGCTGTGGAATTTTTTTTTTTTACCCTTCTGACTGATGCCTTTCAACAATAACATCCCTTTCATGCTTTATAAGCTCTCTGCGAACCATGGCTTTTGCTGTAGCAAGCAACTGAGTAAATGTCAGGAAAGTTGTACTAGGACAGCTGAACTTTATTTGGGGTTAATCAGAGTCTCTTTAATTGATGGCAGGTGTGTACCCAAGAAGACTGAATGTAATTAAATCAAAAGGTGCTTCAACAAAGTATTAGTTTAAGGGTGTGCACACACAACAAAGTATTAGTTTAAGGGTGTGCACACTTATGCAACCAGCTCATTGTACGTTTTTTATTTTTTATATTTTTTCTCCTAACAGATTTGTTTGTTTTTCAATTGAATTGCACAGGTTATAGGTTACATTAAATTTGGGAAAAGTTTTGAAATGATGTATTGTGGTCTCATTTTTTTATATCACAAAACCTGACATTTTAACAGGTTTTTTAGGGATTGGGGTAGTGTTCACAAAAGAGAAGCTAATAAATGGTGTAAAAAACAGTAGTGCAAGTTATTATGCAGTTTGAGTGCATACAATTTGCCTAGAGAATAGGACAAAGACATACAAATAGAATGAAAATGACAGGTATGAAACGAAAAGTCATTGGTGTAATTGCTCTGTGTGGAGCATGTGGGTAATAACCATACAAGAGAAGACAGAGTTATATAAAACAGTAGTGGCTAAGAGCCTTGCATGATATTTTAACATATCTGTAGAGAAATAGGGGATAAGATTGGGAAAATGGGTATGCATTTGCAACTTTGATTTTAGAATTTTGAACTGGCAGGTTCATGTGTTAAAGTGTATACTGACTAATTGTGAAAGTATGAACAATGTTTTTGCTGCATTTTCTGCTTGTGAGGAAAAATCTCCTTTATATAGTTTACTTTCTATTTCTTAGGTGACTACTCATTTGTGTTTATGAGATTGCTTTCAGGGCTGTTGCCAGTGGTATAGTTTTGAGGAGGTTTGTTTGGGTGCTTTCTTAGAACTTTTCAGAAGATTTTAAAAATGATATTTTGAATTCTCTTTTGAATAAGAGTTTCAACTTTTAAACCCTTTGCTGCAAAGTTTATCAAAATGTGTGATGAAAGAGGGTAAGCTGATTGAGAGAAATTTTTTTCCACCCTCTTCCTCTAAATTTTCCAAAGGATTTTCTGCTCCCTCTTCTAATTTTGGGAAGAAACAAAATGTCTCAACAGACTGCTGAGAAGTATCCATTTAAAAAGCAATGGTAAGGAGTTCCCAAAAGGAAAGCAGTAACCCCCAAGAACTAAGGACTGTCAAGTACGACAGACTGACTGTAAAAGGAACCTTGCCCTCCCACCCTTGGCATTTCCTTAGTCCTTCCCGAAAGTTTGAATTTCCATTTCCCTTTGACAACAGATTGTTTCAGACAAATGGGTCCTGAAGGTGATTCATCTGTGAAACATTTGACAGTGGAAGAATTCCTCCTTTACAGGGGATTCTGCCTAGTCTGCTATTCCAGACTCTTCTCTTTCTTCCTGACATACATCATATGCTTTCTCAGGGGGTAGTAGAAGATGCTCTTCCTGCCAATCTGGGAAAATGTTTTATTCACAAATGTTTTTAGTACCAAAGAGAGAAAATTCCTGGAGACCAGGTCTGGATCAATCTTTCCTGAATCAGTTTGTGATGGTGCCCAAGTTCAAAATGCTTTCACTTTGCAACCGGTTACCCTTCTTCCTCATTTGAGTTTTCTTTTAACCTTAAATTTAAAAGGTGCATATCACCATTTTCCAGTTCATCCAGATTCCAGGCATTTCTTAAAGTTTTGCGTGTTTGAATCATATTATCAGTTCTCTGCCTTATGCAGTGGGCTAGCCACTGCTCCGAGGGTGTTCATAAAGTGTCTATCTCCTGTTATTGCCCATTGCAGGCTACATGAAGTGCACATTTTTCCATATTTAGACAGCTTGTTTATCTTTGCAAAGTGTTTTTCAAATGTCAGGAATCACCCACCTTGGATATAAGAGAGTTCCTATAAACTGGAATTCCAGAGGACATTCAGAAGTGTTTTTGATTCCATCACACAACTGTTTCTCGGGTGCCTGTTAGACACTTTAGAACAAAGAGCTTTTGTTCGATAAGACAGAAGTCTGTATTTAGACCTATTCAGATGTTTTACACTCAAACTTTTCTCAGAGTAAGGAAATACCTCATGATTTTGGGTCTTGTGGGGTTCCATAATTCTCGTGATATCTCTTGCAACACTTCACATGAGAAAGATAGTGTTATCTGAAATCCCTTTAGTCCCAGCATCAGTACCCATTGTCTTTTCAAATCCTAGTTGTGGGATCTGTGATAAGAGGAAAACCGCTTCATGGTGATATCAAATTTCTTTGAATCCAGGTATCCCACTCTCCCTTTCTACTCCAAAGCAGTCAGTGACAACAGCCATTTTGGACTTTGCTTGGAGAGCAGTGTTTAAAATGCAAGGTCTGTTACACAAAAAAGACTGACCAAAACACACACATAAGAGATGAAAGCCATTTTAAAAGCTGTCAAATCTCTTAATCATTTGTGGCCCTCAAGACCTTTTCAAGTAGTTACATGCAGTATCACAGTGGTGTGGTATGTAAATAAGCAAGCAAGGGAAAACCAGATCTTAACCCATATGTAGACTAGCCATGTTAACATGAGGGTTATAGCTTTACAGCATAATCTTACTGTACAGGCACCTTGCATTCTGTCAGAGCAAAATTAAGTGGCATGCAAGCTGAACAGGACCAGAGCAGACCCTCTCAAATGGAAGCTGAAGTGAGAGTCTTCCAAGATTTGGCCAACTGTCGGGAATTCCGTAAGTAGACCTTTTTGCCTCCTATGTAAACGGTCATTTCAAACTATTCTTTTCCAGGACTTCATGCAAGAAGGCCTGGAAGATATCTTTCCTTTTCCTTGGACAGGAATGTTCCTCTGTGCTTTTCCACCCTTTACATTGATTTTTCAGGGTTCTTCAGAAGGACTCCTCAATGATCATTGCGGTGATTCCTTTCTGGCCCAGTTAACAGTAGTTCTCCCTTTTTGGAATTGGCCAGAGGCAATTTTACCACAAGCTTCCTCACATACAATTTACTCATGGGAGGTTAGTAGGCTAATGGCCTTGGGGCCCTTACAAGCCTAGCCAAGAGTTTATCCCCAAAAATAAACCTCAGTCAGCACATGTCGCCCCTGTCAGTGAGGGGCACAGATGGATCCCCTGGGACAGATTTGTGGTTTCCTATCCACTCATCAAGGTTCTGCTTGACGAGGGTCAGCGAGGTGATCTGTTTGACATATATGGAAAGCCTATTCCAGAGATGAGCAGCCTCTTGGAGACAAGCCTGTCTCTTCAGCAGGTTTTCTTGATGTCCCCTATTAGATTCAGGCCTTTTGAGCGGGTAATGCGTGAGGAGTTAGGCTTACAGATTTAGAGCATTTCTAGTAGGGCAGGATCCAAGATTGCTTTGTAGGCGAGACACAGATCCACCCCTTAGCAAATCTGTATGATACAGAGTAGAGTGATAGTGATTTGAGCCTGTCCGCATAGGACAGGTGTTGGGAGGCCAAGGATTCTTAGTGAGGTATTTCAGTGGCCTTTCCAATTGGTGCAGATGTTTGGAGAGGTACATACCAAACATGGCATTATACTCAATTATTGGTCTAATGAGGGAGGAGTATAGAGAGGTGATAACCTCCTTTTTTCTGGATGCAATCCCTTTACTTTTGAGATGAACCAAGTAAAGGCTTTTCTGACCACCGCAGCTACAAGACGGTAGAGTGTGAGGTTATCAACCTGAGTGCCCAGGTCTCACACCACAGGTTGTGTGATTAGGGAGTCGCTGTTGATGTGGTAATCAGTAGGGGCCATGTTTTTGCCTAGTGGTATGATACATTTTTTTGCGTTTATCTTGAGGCCATGACTTTGGCACCAGTCATTAGTTGCTATGAGACCCTCTTGCAGTATGGTAACATCATTTGGGGAGTCAGTGACACCACCCAACTTAGTCATCCACAGACTTGGTCAGCCACAAGTCTTTTATCTTTGCCTGGACCTCTGAGAAATAGATGCCAAACAGTACGGGTCCCAGGACAGATCCCTGGGGAACTCCACTAGTGACAGGTCTGCTACCGGAGGTGGAGGTGCTTATTTTGACTTTGAGGGTCTTGTCAGTGAGCCATTTGGCCACCCACCTGATGAGATGGAGATTTATGCCGAGTTGTGTTAGCTTTTCGATGATGCCTGAGGGGGAATTGTGTCAAAGGCCTTGACCAAGTCAAGGTAAACTGGGATGCACTGACTTTCCCTCATCCAGGGCCTTGGCGACAGTCTCAAAGAAGTCAACCAGGTTCAACAGGCAAGATCTGCCCTTGAATCCGAACTAGGTGGTGTCAAGTGCTTGGTGATTGCCTGTGTCCTTGTTTGAGATCCATAGTAATACGCTCCATGGCTTTACAGATCAGACTTGTCAAGCTAATGGAGTGATAGTTTCCAGGGTTAGTAGTGGCACAATCTTTATGAAAGGGGATGGCAGTGGCAGTTCTCCAGTCTGCTGGAATGAAGCCTGTACATAGGCTGTGGCTGAATAGGGTGCTCAGTGGTGAAGCCAGTTCTTGCTGGAGATGGTGCAGAATATAGCCTGGGATAATGTCAGGTCCCATGGAAGCTGTGCTCTTTGCATTGGATAGGGCCTTTAACACTTGATCTACGGAGATGTGAGGTGCGGTACAAGTATCAGGGATGTTGAAAGGGCCTTGGGGGGGGGCAGAGGGGTGAAGTTTGCCCTGAACCTATCTGCTAGCAGGTTTACTAAGTCAACAGGATTAGTGTAAGTGATACTGTTAAGTACTAATTTGGAACAAACCTGGCCTTTGCCATGGAGGTTCTGGACATAACTGAAGAAGACTTTGTGGTTTCTTTTTTGTTTCAAAGGCTAGTTTCAATTCATAATTGACTTTGG
Organism: Protopterus annectens; assembly: GCF_019279795.1. Lineage (NCBI taxonomy): Eukaryota > Metazoa > Chordata > Ceratodontiformes > Protopteridae > Protopterus > Protopterus annectens. Next base: position 433,585,357 of record NC_056728.1, read on the forward strand.
AGGTTTTCACTAGTGATCTAGTTTGCTTGTTGGGGCTAAGGAGGGAGGTTTTCCAATTTGGAATTTGTTCCTTTGTAGGAGTTTTTCTAGTTTGTAATTTGTTCCTTTTTACTCTTGATCAACAGTTTCTTCCTTTTGTTGTAAAGCCTGCTGATAGAGGATGTCCACCAAACAGGTTTGTGTTTCTTTGAGGAGCAGGTTTTAGTTCTTTTGGATATGGCTTAGTCCATGCAGTTGTATAGGTGTTGTATAGTGCATTGACATACTGTTCAGCATAGTTGTCTGCATCCTCTGAGGGGTTGGTGGCATGAAACTATAGATGCCCTTCCTTAGGAGGTTGTAGTCAGCTTTTGAGAAGTTTTTTTAGCTTGATTACGGCTGGGGTGGGGTGGGGTGGGATAGAATTTTGAATGAGACAGTTCGATTATCTGATCTCACCAGGGAAGAACATACTATGAGAGTGATGCAGCGGTCGCCCATGTTTGTGAGAACCATGTCCAGAATGTTGTCTTCCCTTGTGGGGGATGAGACATGCTGTTCTAGTGCATTAGAATTGATGAAGGCAAGGAATCATTGAGTGAGTGCATTAGTGCAGGTATAGTTCACCCAGTCTATGGTGGGATAGTTGAAGTCACAAAGGATCAGGGTGTTATGGGGTACCTTGATGGAGTCAAGTAGATCCAGGTAAGAGGGGTGGGTGTCCTGAGTCATTGAGGGGGGTCTGAAGCTGGCTGTAACTTGGATGGATGTCTTGCCAACTGTCAGTTGCACCTGGAGTAGTTCCAGTATGTCATACTGGCAAACCACGCTAGAGGTGTGCCTGTTCTTAATGAAGGTAGAGACACCACCATTATTGGTCTTCTCAACCTCATTTTGGAGTCAGAATGGAGGTATAGCTTGGTAAGGCAGTGGTGATCTCTGCAGCTCTGAACCAAGTTTCCGTGACTGTACAGACATTGGCATCTTCCAGTTCAAAGAGAGCCTTCAGTGAGTCCATTTTCAGGTTAAGGCTCTGAGCATTGAGCAGCATGACCTTCAGTTTGCTTTTTAACAGATCTTTTATGTTGGAAGATTTGTTTTTGGGACATTGCCTAAAAAAGGCACAATGGAGGAGGCAAGAGCCTTGGCCAGGATCCAGAAAGCCAGTGGTGACAGGTGGAGGCCATCTCTGGCAAAGCATCGAGGTCTGTCGACCATGTCATCCCAGGCAGACAGATACTGGATCCCTTTGGAATGACACCAGAAACTAAGCCATTTGTTGAAGTCAGTTTTTATTGCTATTGTGGTGTCATTCTTGGTGAAGGTAGGATGCTGCTTAGGGCTAGGGTGATACCTGCCTGGAACACATACTCTAAGAGCGCAATCATGTCTCTCTTCATATAGGCCAGGGAGGTATGTCTCAAGTGATTCACACCAACATGGACAATGACTGAGTCGTACTTGTACTTGTTGTGGAGAGACTTAAGTGCATGTGTGATGTAGCGGATTCTGGCACGAGACAGACAGCTGACCGTGACCACCTCCTTGCCGAGCCTGGTGAGGGGGGCATTGGTGTGTCTCACAATTCACGCAAGGTTAGTGGTGATTGATAAATCCTGACCCCAAACAACTACAACTGACTACATGAATGGTAGAGTCTCAGTAACTTTTAAGCAACTTTTAGTCACGTGTCTTTTGAGGATGTGAGCCAGGTACTAATAGAGGCAAGAAGGTCTGCTACTAGAAAATCATACAAAGACAAAAGGAAAAGGTTTTCTAGTTGGTGCTGGGAAAACATCCAGCACCCACGTGGGGATAGATTTTCCCTGGTTTTACAGTATTTGGGTGAGTTACTGTCCTGTAGGCCTGTCTTACTGCTTTATCAAGGTTCATTTGTTGACCATTCCAGTACATCTGCCCTTGGATCCTCCTCTTTCAGTGCAATATCGTGATGTTGAAATGTTTTTGAAAGAGGTGCTACATAACAAGCCTTTCAGAAAACTGGTGCCTTCTCCTTGGGATCTTAATTTTGTTTAAGAGAAGCTAACACTTGCTCCATTTGAACCAGCACACTTGGCTAACTTAAGGCTCTTAACATGGAAAACAGTTTTGCTGTTTGCTTTGACCTCTGCAAGAAGAGTACTTGAGTCACAAGCTCTTATGGTGGGTCAATCTTATCTATTATTTCCCAGAGACAATTTCTTTTTGAGAATTAATCCTTCTTTTATGCCTAAAGTCATATCTGAATTTATTTTAAACCAAACCCTGTTTTCTTTCCAGAATTTAAAAATGAGGGAGAAGGCATATTTCATATGTTGAATGTCCACAGTTAACTTGGGTACTGACTTTACAGACAAAATCTTTCAGAACTTTCAATCAGTTGTTCGTTTTTTGTCATGTAAGAAGAAGGGATGACCTGTGTCAAAGTAGACTGTTTCCAAATGGTTGTCTCAGGCTGTACCATTTGCCATTCCCAACACAATAACATTACAGGCAGGTTCAAAGCTCACTCTACCAGGGACTTGGCTTCATTCTTGGAAAAGATTAGACTAGAAGTATTCTAGAAGCAGAAACGTGGCCCTCTGTGCATATTTGTCCATACTGTTGTAAACTAAATTCCTTCTGCAGGTCTAGGACAGGCTTTGCTAGGACCATTGTGGAAGGGCTCGTGGACCCTTCTTCTTCCACCTCCCAGTTGTTCTAAGCTATGGTAATCTATCCATGTAGGTTAAGGTACTGCAGCAGTGATAGTTATGGCAAATATAGTGCAGATGTGCAAGTAAACTTAACCATAACAGTAAATGAATGATTACTGCTGCAGTAGTCACATCCTCCATCCATCTCTCACCCCCCCCCCCAAATTTTTTTTAATCCCAGGGTGTGGACATGTATTTTTTTTTATTTCTTAGCAATGTCCTCTCAGGGCTTAGCCTTTTGTTAGTTGGCATGAATCCTATGAAGACTTTGGCATACAAGCCTAACTTTTTTAGTCAGCTTAGCTTGAAGTACTTTGAACCTTTGGAAGCTGGCTGGCTGTTATATCCTATGCAAAATGCAACCCATACAGCTTAGGCTAGTGCAGCAGTGATCTGTTCAAACATCTACTGTTATGATACGTTTACTTACTCAATTGTACTTTCCCAGTGATCTCTCTCTTTCTCATCACACCTCCAACAATTGCTCTCTACCTGAAGAACAATTTTCTGAAATTTGGTTGGGGTATAGAAATACCTGTGCAAACACTTCCATGCAAAAATCCTAACTCTTCTGGACTTTGCATACAAATGTCTTCCCACTGCTCCTTTGTATATGCTGTTATCAAACCCTTTTAGACAAGACAGTGTCTGTCTGTCCTGCAGTACTTTTAAGACAAGATTGTTTGCTTTGTGGACACTCATCAAACTTGGGTATGCAATGAGCAGTGACTTTTCATCAAAAATTAGTGTTGTCACAAAGAAAACATCAGTGTTCATATCAGTAGTGCAGCTTTATAAGGCAAATAAACTGAAACTGATTCAGTAGGTGACCTCCAGTAATTTAGCGGAATAAATAAATCAAATGTACTCAGAGATGATTAAATAAATGAAGCATTGAAGGAATATATTAACTCTGATTAAAAAAAAAAAGTCTGGAAGAATAGAGTAAGCTTTCACTAGCTATTCAGATGAAGTGATAAAACTGCAAAAAGCAAGAGACTGAAGTGAAGAAAAGGCTGGCTGAGTACAAGGCTCCTCAAGAAGAGCCGTTTCAAAAAATAGAAGACCGCACACGCAGAGAAAACCTGAGATTTTTTGCTGCATCAGAGAAACTGAAAGGTGCACACTGTATTAATTCTATGAAAGTGTAAATCAGCAGCTGGACTGATGTTTCACAGCAGGATTTCAATGGGGAAGATGAGTGAATTCTCCAGACCTGGCCATGAGAAAGCAACCAAGACCTATATTAGTAAAAATACAGTCATGCACTTAGAAAAAGTTGATACTGACAAAACCGTAGAAGAGGGGGAAAGCATTACAAAATTGGAGACAGCAGAGTTCTTGTGAAAAATGATTATTTACTTTACTGACACCCTTAACACTTACTTTACAGAAACCATTCAATCCCTTGCCAAATAACTAGCTCCCAGTAGCCCAAGTCCTACCGATCCCACACCCAATAATCATATCCTCTTCAACTTTCAGCCAGTGCCAACATCATTTATTAGGTCACTAGTCAAGAAATTAAAACCCACCACTCTTTCGGCAGACCTACTACCCGCAGAGTATCTCCAAAAAGCTGCTGATTAAATAGCATATTCCATTTCAATACTACTCAATAGATCTATTGTTGAAGCTTATATCCCCTCCATCTAGAAAATCTCCCACATTATTCCTCTCCATAAAGGGGTAAGTTCCACTGAACTCTCAAATTACAGGCCTATAGCCATCTTCTCACCCTTGGCTAAAATTATGGAAAAATGTATCCATAAACAACTCTCTAAACATTTCCTTGCCCTGTAAAGTCTAGAAGCCATTGTTTAAGCCTTTCTTAATAGCCCTCACGCTGTCAGCTATAAAGATAATTATCTCTACATTTTACTGCAACAGTTAAGGGTCTCATGGATTAGATACTTTGAAAAAATTTTTGATAACTAGTAACATCCAGTGAGTGCTCTGTTGCTAATCACTAAAGGTAACACTTCTACCATTATGACTGGCATGCTAGCCTAGTGTGCAAATGGTAACTGTGGAATGCTAAGACCACATTAATGGGAACTATTTGGAGAGTAAAACACCTGAGTAGCTGTCTCTGTTAGTTACTGCATATTTCTACAGAATTGTTTAATGGTGCACTATATGTTGTATTAAATAATGTGCTGCCTCCTTTGACCAAAGCTTAGTGTAGATTATGAGCCTGCCTGCTACCAGCCGTAATTCACACCTGGTGATTATATACTGAAATCCTGCTATTTCTCCATACATTTTTCCTGCTTTATGGCTATCCAGTTATTCACATGCATTTATGTCTGTTTATATCTTAAAGCTAATGAGTAGTATGTTGTCCTATTGAGCCTACAGAAAATGACCTGCTAATTAATAATCTCACAGAATTGCTAGCACACTTATGATAGTTGTAGCTTCTAGCATAAATAAGTGAATGTACAAATGCTAACTGTTTTTATAATATTGCCTTAACTACCATACTTTGTGCTAGCTTCTTGCTACTCACCACCACTGTTCTCTCTCTCTGTCTTCCACAAGTACCCTGCTCTTCATTGTGCTGTTCCAGTCTATAACTTCTGAAAACCTACCTACCTGGTGACAAAGGACCCGTCCAACAACTAAACGGTGGTTTCATCTCTCAGCCTCTGTTCCCTGCTCCCTCTCTCAAGGAAACAATAAAGTATGTTATATATGTCCTGCCTGTAAAGCCTACTACCGTCCACTGTTGCTTCAGGAGTTCTAAAGCACGCTCCGAGCCTGGACAGCCAGCAGCCTTTACCCCCCCCCCCCCAACTATCTACCCTGTAACCAAAACACCTCCACCACCTCATAGTACCCTTTTTACTAACTTTTCCTCTTCCCTAATCTGACACTAGCTAACCCCCTTACTGAATTGCCTGTAATACTAGCTTTGTCCAGTAGGTGGCACCCCTATCCCATCCTTTTTTTTCCTGCTTATCCATCTGTTATTCTGCTTTTATTACTCTATATTTCTAATTACCTTGAACTTCTCTTAAACCTCACACCTTACCCTTTATTTTAACTTGCTACACCCTCCTGTTTTTTTCTAATAGACTCCTTACTTATCTCTGCTCTTTCCCACGTTAGACTTACCTTCAGTAACCAGCTTTGCTAATTGTTTCTCCTCTAGCTGCTCAATTACCTGTCTCTACCCGCTCCGTTTGCCCTGCGGGCTCACTCTGCTCGCCTACCCTACTCCTAGTTCCCACCCACCCCCAGTGCTGTTAGCTTTATACTTCCACAGCCACACCCTCTCCACTTATCACCATATCACAGAATACTTCTACTTAACCCCACCCCCAACCTCAATTTCCTTAATCAGTTTTTACATTTTAAGTCCACACCCTAACCTCTCCACTCTACTTCATCCTGTATTGCTAACATTATACAGCCTTCTTTCCTACACCCACCTCTATTTTAATGTATTGTACACTTCTTCTCTCAACCAGCTCTACCTCTTACAGCACACTCTCCTTTCTCCCACCTCTATTTTAACACATACTAGACGCCTTACTCAACTTACTCTACCACCTTACCTTCACATCCAAATGGCTTTAACACACAAATATATTCACACACCTACTACTCTTAACTACTATTCTAGTTTCTCTTACTCTTCCATACACGTTAACCTTCTAACACCACCACCCCTACCAGCAAACTCTACCAGTTTCTCACATACACTCCCTCAGCCACATTAATATAACCTCCACTTCTATCTACATACTTCCAAAGTACCACAGATCTACCCATGTTACTTACTTCCATGACAAGAAAACCCCATACAACTACTGCAAAAATCCTAAAGTTAATACAATATCTTCAGAAACACCCCCTATTAGATGGTGATATTCATTCAAACCCCAGCCCCAACACAGGTGTTCCCAGTAACTCAAACAACCTAACATCTCATGCTACCATTACCCCAAAAAGACCATCTTAACTCCCTCTTGATAGCTCACCTCAACATCCGTAGTGTTAACAATAAAATTACCCACCTACATGCACTCTTAGAAGTGCATGCATTCGATATTCTCTGTATTACAGAGGCATGGCTAAAGCCCTCAACTCAGGACCAAGAAATTACCCCTCCTGGGTATAATATCCTGAGATGTGACCGCAAAACCAAAAAGGGTGGAGGTGTAGCCATTTTGTATAAATCAGAACTCCAAGATTCACTCTTCAATGTGCTCCTGCCCTCATATACTAATGCAGAAATCCTTACTGCTAAACTTCAAATCAACAACTCCAAAGCTATCTATCTAATGTGTTCCTAGCTCCCCCTGGAAACAATATCAGTACTCTTGAAAACATACTTAATTGCCTCTCTACCCACCTACCTCAGGAAACCATTGTGTTAGGTGACTTTAATATAGACTGGGCAACCTGTAGCTCCCCTAATCCTATCAATCACATAAATCTTTACGGATTCTCACAAATAATAACCACACCTACTAGAATCTATAAGCCAAGCAGCAAGGAAACCACCCTAGACTGGATCCTTCTAAACAGGCATCTTGATACTTATAAACCAGGAACCCTTCCAGATGATATCAGTGACCATGCTCTAACCTATATTATTAAACAAAGAGTTTATAGCCCTAATACTAATATTTTTAAAACCTCCCGTTCTAAAAAAAATACTTTAAACCAGAGACCTTCCAAAATGAAATGAAAGCATGTGACTGATCACCAATGTATCATCTTGAAGCAGTGACCTACTTTAATACTAGATTCCTACAAATCCTAGATTACCATGCCCCCTATCGTTCTTCCTGAAAAAGTACCAAAATTGCCTCGTGGCTCACAAAACAAACTAGGCAAAATATCATCTTAAGAAATAAAATGTGGTCCAAATGGAGAGCCTCTAAAAGTCCATCAGATCACCTTTATTTTAAGCAGTTAAGAAATGCCACCAAAAAGACATTCTACAAGACAAAAAAAAAACTATTACTTTCACCTCCAACAAACCCACCAAAAAAACACCCACAAAAGGTCTGGTCAGGCATCAACAAACTACTTCAGCCAGGCCATTCTAAAACTCCTGCACCATCAGGATTCAACCATAATAACTCCAAGCAAATTCCTGATGCCTTTAATGACTATTTTACTGAAGCCATTCTAACCCTAGCTAATACATTACCACCTATTACCACCTCCCCATTAAACACCATGAATAATCCAGCTCCAACCAAACCTCCTTCAAAAACTCAAACCATGCACCCCTTCTGCTGACTGTCTTCCAGCTGAATACCTACAAATCGCAGCTAAAGCCATTGCCTATCCCATCTCCATCCTTATAAATAGAACAATTTTGGAAAGCACAATCCCTTCCATATGGAAAGTGTCCCATATCATCCCTCTACCTAAAGGTGGGACATCTACGGAGCCTTCCAACTTTCGACCAATCGCCTTACTCTCTCCAATAGCTAAAATAATGGAAAAATGCATCCACAGACAACTACTTGACCACCTTCTCCATAATAATTTACTTGCTAACTGCCAGCACGGCTTTAGACCTTTCCATAGCACAACTGCCCTGCTATCCTTTTCTGACTGTTTAAACAAAAATCATAACAATAACTCTCTTTCCTCTGCACTATTTATTGACCTTTCAAAAGCCTTTGATATGGTTAACCATCACATGCTTATTGATGTACTAAAAGCCGAATTACTGGACCCACAAGCAGTATGCTGGTTTAAATCTTATTTAGAAAACAGACAGCAAGCAGTGCTTGGGATAAAAATCTTTCTACACTCCTCCCTGTGAACATAGGAGTACCACAAGGTTCTGTTTTAGGCCCACTTCTCTTTTCAATGTTTATTAATGACCTACATGCAAAAATTCCTCAAGCCACCTGCATACAATATGCAGATGACTCTACTTTAATATGTTCAGCCAAGTCCATAACTTCACTCCAGACCCTCACCCAGACAGTATTTAACACTGTTGAAAATTGGTTCACGCAACACTGCCTCCTCCTGAACCCCCAAAAAACAAAATTATTGCTGTTTGCTCCTACTCAAAAGTCATCACGACTTCACTTCACAGTAACCTCTAACAATGGAACTAATATATCCCCTGACACTACAACTCATCTCCTGGGAATAGCAATTGACAACAACCTTAGCTATGATAACCATATTAATACTACTGTAAAGTCTGTCAACAAAAAAACTAGGCACCCTTTATAGAATCAAACCCTTCCTTACCCCTATAGCCAGAACCACTATTGCCCAGACCCACCTGATCTTTGCTTCTGCAATATATACCAGTCTTTCTAAAAACAAACTTTCAACCAGTTACAATAACATAGCCCGGTTTGCCACTGGCACCCCCTTTAGAACTCACCACTGTCACAACCTAAAACAGCTGGGATGGTTAGAACTGCAGAACCAACTACTTTGTCAACAACTTCTTATCACCCAAAAGATCCTTTACTACCCTAATAATACCCCTATCCTCACTAATCTGATTACCCCCTATAAAAATCTTGCAACACTACGCTCAGCTAATTAGCTTCTAGTTTCCACTGTTAAATCCAACAACAAAGCTGGGGACTCGCTTTTCACCAACACAGTGGGAAAAACCTGGAACCAGCTTCCTAGTGAACTTTCTACATTTGCTTCCACACTGCTTTTTAAAAAAACATCTTAAAGAATATCTTAAAACTCACTGGCTTTGTCCCTGCTCTAACCCTGACTGATATCTCATTTCCCCTTCTTGTTTTCACCATGCTTCTCTACTCCACTGTTCTGTGTTGCCTACCTGTAATAAAGATTTATTCCAAAAAAATATATATATGTATTTTTTGGAATCTCCATATATTTTTTTAGTTCTCATGTTGTTTGTTTGTTCTCTATATTTGATCTTGGCTTAAACACACTAAAGAACTCTGTACAAGTTTTTCATACCTGCACTTTAAACAATGTACTGTAACTCATTTTACTATTGATATATATTGTATGCTTTGTCACTGCCGATGCTTGGAGCTTTTCTCCCCGGGCCTCTACTGAAAATGGACATATATCCAGTTAGACTAGCCCGGTCAACAAATGTAAAATAAATAAATAAATAAACTCCTAGCCTATCTCAATCTGAACAATCTCCTAGCTATTCCCAGCACGGATTTAGACCTTACCATAGTACAACCTCAGCCCTTCTTTCCTTCTCTCACACAATAAATCAAAACTGTAATAACAACAAGCTCTCCTGTGCCCTCTTCCTAGACCTACCCAAGGCGTTCAACATGGTAAACCACCAGCTACTATTAGGGACACTAAAAACACCTTCAACAAAGTAGAAAACTGGCTCACTGGTCGCCGTCTACTATTAAACCCAAATAAAACTAAGCTGTTACTCTTCACCCCCACTCGTAAGGTCCCTTTACCATCAATTACCATAAAATCTAACAATGGCACCATAATTTCCCCAGAACCAAGTACTAAACTTCTAGGTGTAATAATCGACAATCTTAAGTTTGATGCTCACGTCTACAAAACTGTTAAAACAGTTGATAAGAAACTAGGCTGTTTATATAAGATTAAACAATTCTTAACCCCGTCAGCTTAGGATTGTGATTGCCCATACACATTTGCTATCATCCCTTCTTTATGCCTCACCTATCTTCACAAACCTAAGCAAGTCTGACCTCAATAAACTCACTAGCTGCTACAATAACATTGTCAGATATGCCACAGGTTCAGCATACAGAGCACATCACTGTCTAAACCTTAAATCGCTAGGCTGGCTAGAACTACCCTGCCAACTTCAATATAACCAGTTAATAGTCGTTCACAAAGTTCTTGATCAACCAGACAGCACACCCATACTAAAACATATTATCACCCCCTACAGTAACCTAAAAGCACTCCGCTCCTCCAACAGAGCACTGGTACAAACTATTAAATCCAACAGTTCAGCTGGTGAATCACTATTTACCAACTCTGTTGGCAAAACCTGGAACTTCCTGCGGAACTCGCTATAGTCCCCTCTTTAACTCAATTCAAAGTATCTCTTAAAAAACACCTAAAAACGCATAGACAATGTCCCTGTACAAACCCCGACTAATCCCTCTTCAAATACCATCTATAAATGAAAACCTTGCTACATTTAGAAACTTTCATTGTTATTACTCTGGTACATTAACTGATTTAGAAGACTGATTACATGTCTCTTACCTATTGGAATGTACTACGGAAAGGATGATAACTTGCACAACCATGTATTACTAAAAATGTATGCGTTCTCCTTTAAAAGTGAATTATATCTAAATATTTCCTGCATGTATTCCAGAAAATCTTGAATATGCATTTATCTGTTCTTGTACAAATGTCCATTTTGTAATCTTTCAGTGTATGTATCTATGTAAGTATGTCTGGAGCTTCTCTCCCCGGGCCTCCAATGAAAATGGACCTATATCCAGTTGGACTTTCCCATTTAACAAATGTAAAATAAAATAAATAAATTATTCAGTGTACACCAGGCAGAAGAGAAGTGAATTTATCCCAGCAATCAAGGAATATCGAGAGGTGGGTATAATATTCAAGCTGCTGTATCCAGCTGCTTTCAGAGTTTTTTTTTTTCTGGAAGATTTTATATATTGCATTATTGACCATGTTAACCTAGGTCACAGAGGGGTACAAGTGATGATTATTTAGAGTACAAAGAATTTAAATGGCAGATTAGATGTAATGCCGCTGAACCACCGGGTTTAAATGAGAATGTTTCCCTAGACTGCTTGTTGAGGCCGAAGTCTGCCTATCATTTGTAATTATTTTTAGTAAGGTTAACTTTCATGCTGGGACTTGAATAATCATTACTACAACAACAGTATGCTAGATGTTCTGGTTTATGCTAGATGCATTTCTCTGTCATTATTGTTATGTGTTTGTTAGAAAATACAAAGAAATGAAAAACTTATTCTTATTTTGATTTATAATGTGCCTATATAGTTAACGCACACTTGGGAGTTTCTGTACATGGACATGGCTGTACTGTTTATAATACAGATGGAGTGTTTATTCGTGATTTTACAGAGTTATAAACAAACTGTTTAAGAATTGCTGTTTAAGTATTCGTACTTTGTCAGTTATATTCTGTAAAAACTATTTGGGCTGCACAAAAAAATGTATTATTATGATGTAGATGGGCTCTCAAGGCAGGGAATGGATAAGGTTTCCCAGATATGCTCAACCCTCTCAAGTAACGTTTCTCAAGGGACAGTTTCTGCCAGTCCAGGTAGCTGGAATTTTGTAAATAATTCTATGTTGTTTGTGAATAGTAATATGATGTGTATGCTTGTCTTTTCAAATGGTAACCACAGTGTGTCCTGCTGGAAAAGAGCAGAAATGTGTATACACTATATGCCTGTGCAAATGTATGTTTTCATGGTAGAAGTTGGAACATAGAGTTAACTTGCAAAATTCTGAGAAATTAAGTTTACGACTGTGGTATAAAGTTAGTTAATGCAAAGAGACAGAATGTCTACAGCTAGAAATTCTTTCTATTGCCTGGAAACAGAAATAATTGCAGGTTTCAAAGGTAAAAGTGTGTAACTGTTTTACGACTTCCAGTTCCAGGCGAACTTCTAAGAGATGATTATTTTTGATACAGCGGTGCTACAATTTTAAGATGTTCATCGTGTTTCACTGTTGCAGTCATTGCACTTGGGTTATCCTGCTGGCAGACTACCCGCAGTCGGCCTGAATTCCAAAGTCCTGGTCCAGCGTCGGTTGCTGTCGCCTCTTCCCTGACGTTATTGCGCCAGGGGTATAAAAGATGCAGCCAACGCCATTTTCTTCAGTCTTACTTGCCGCGCGGTGCCCAAAGCAAAAGCAGTTCGCAAGTGCCGGTCGGCCGACTTCTGAGATTTTCAAAATTGAATTTCAGATCCGAAGTCTTCTATAAAGCTGAGTACCCCATTGGGGAAACTTTTTTCTTGCTCCAGACCGATGTCAGAAAAAGTTAACAATTGTATTTCTTGTGGGAAGCAAATACCTCATAAGGATTTTCATTCTTACTGTATTCCTTGCCTAGGCCCTGACCACGACGTAGCTAGTTGTCGGTTTTGTGCTAGATTTAACCAATGCACTATTAAGCGTCGGTACGATTTTGCTTTTCATTACTTTGGCCGAAGGCTTAAGTATATAATGCCATTAGAACAACCGACGACCGGAATTCATAAAAAGCGCAAGGAAAAAGAAAAGGACAGGCATCCGAGGTCCAAAACAGACAACAAAGCCTCTTCTAGACCAGTCGCAATTCGCCGGTTCTCAGTGAGATGCTTTCGCATCTGCTGACACCCGCTACCTCAGAGCCACAGGCCGCCTCCGACTCCCACGTGGAGGCAACTAGGCCTCTGGATACTCAAGGTATTGGGCCTTCAGAAACTAATCACTCAGATGGGTCCGGAGCCGCTGAGCAGGCATCGGCTTCTGAGGGTGTTTTCAGGCCTGAACAGCTTTATATCAAGCCAACTTCAGCATCCAAGACAGACTAAAACAGTTTTAAAGACAAGGAAACAAGTACAGCATTCTCCAGGACCGACTTCCATGCTTAAGAAACAGATGCTCATAATAGCCGAAGACCTAATTACTTTGATCAGGGGTTCCCATCCCCCTCCTGATAAGAGGCCTAGACAAGATACTGAATATGATTCCTCTAATCAGGTTTCCATTTCTTCTGACTCCTCTTCAGAACAGGGATACTCTATTCCTCCTTATGAGGATTCTGATGCTGAAGAATCTATTCCTTCAGCTTCTCCTGAGGATTACTCGTTTGGGGAAACCTTGCATACTATGAGGGAGCATTTCCACTGGGAGAGCCAAGATTGTTCAGATTCTAAGAAAAGGCTCAGAGACTTTCTTCTACTACCTCAGCACAGACCTCTTGCTATTCCACCTGTTCTAGACATTGTAGATGATGTATTTTCAGAGTCCGGCCTGTCTCCCGACTCTTTACCTCTTGCACCTGTTAAGCCAGACAAATACTACAGGGTTCTATATTCTCATAAATTTCTATATAAAAACCCTGCTGCTGACCCAGAAACTATTTCTCAGGGTCCCAAAGGGGTCAAGGCTGCTACTGCAAAAAACCCTGTCCCCTCAGATAGAGATTCTAGGGCACTGGACAGATGGGGGAAAAAAGTTTACACTTCTGCTACCTTGGCTGTAAGGGCTTTAATTGTCAGTTTCATATGCTTAAATATCAGCAATGCTTAATGTCTCTGTTAAAACAGAAAATGTTGACAAATTCTGAATGTTCTGAGAACAAGGAATTGCAGGATTTATTGCATGCAGCTGAACAAGTGGGAAAACATGCTTTGCAATGTGGTTATGATTCGCTGGAGGCCTCTTGCAGGGCCGCTGTAACAGGTTCTGTTATTAGAAGGCATGCTTGGTTAAAGGAACAGACTCTGCCTGATCATGTTAAAGCAAAATTATTGGATGCTCCATTACAGCATGATACTTTGTTTGGTGTTAAGGCAGAAGAGATGTTGAAGAAAATGGAGTATAAAGCTAAATCTATGTAGACAGTGAAGGATTTCTTACAGGTACAGCCACCCAGATTTAGCAATAACTGGCCTTCTAAGAATTGGTCCTTTCCCGTGTCAGACAGGCCACAAAGAGGCATATACAGACGCCCTAGAAGCAGACAACAGCCCCAGGGCTCATACAGTCCCAAACAATGGGGTGCTTCTACCTCCAAAAGCGGAGAAGACAAATCTCAGCCATGTAGGAAACAGTCCCAGTGACTTCCCTCTGCCAATGCCAAGCACTTATCTTTTGGCAGCACCCTTGGGGGGAAAGCTAGCACTTTTTTCACAAAATTGGCACACGATCACCCAGGACAAATGGGTCCTACATATAGTCTCTCAGGGCTACAGGTTCCACTTTCACACACTTCCAAAGGTGAAAGTTATGCGAGACTTGCCACACAATCAGTGGGCAGAGGCACAAAAACAAGTTTCATCTCTCATGGACATGAGGGCCATTCAGCCAGTGCCACAACAAGAGCAGGGACAAGGATTTTATTCAAGACTTTTCTTGGTCCCAAGAAAGGACAAGACCTGGAGACCAATACTGGACCTATCTATTCTAAACACATTTCTGGATATACCAAAATTCAAAATGTTGACTCTACAGCAACTTCTGCCCATGCTGGGCAAGAAGGCTTGGATTGTGACTTTAGACCTAAAAGAGGCATACCTGCATGTCCCAGTCAGACCAACATGCAGAAGATACCTCAGATTCAAAGCTGGCTCAATGCACTACCAATTTTCTGCACTGCCCTTTGGCTTATCTACTGCGCCCAGGGTCTTCCCAAAGTGCCTGGCACCAGTAATTGCATTCTGCAGACAAAGAGGAATACAAATATATCCTTACTTGGACGACTGCCTCATTCAAGCAGAGAACAAGGACATTCTACTACAGCATCTGGCATTTGTAAAGAGATTTCTACCAGGCCTAGGGTACACAGTCAATGAAAAGAAATCAAAACTAGTACCCTCTCAAGAGATAATATTCCTGGGTGCAAGCTTAAATACAACTGCCCAGATGGCTTATCTCATGCCAGACAAACAAAGGCAACTGACTACCTATTTCAACCTGTTGGCAACAAAGGCCCAGTTATCTGCAATTAAAATTCTGCAGGCTTTGGGCTTCATGGCATCCTGCATTCTACTAATTCCATATGCGAGACTGCATATGAGGAAACTTCAATGGTACCTAAAAAGTGTTTGGACTCAACATTGCCACAGTCTGGAAACAATAATTACCCTCATTCCCTGCCTGCAACAGGAGTTTCGATGGTGAGCGAAAGCTTGTCACCAGAACAAGGGGCAGCCATTCACTTTACCCCCAGCCAGGCAAACATTAACAACGGATGCATCAGATTATGCCTGGGGGGGGGGCCCACATGGCAGGAAGGTGTATTCAAGGCACATGGTCCGCAAACCATATGCATCTACATATCAATCAAAAAGAGATGCTAGCTGTTCAGAATGCCCTGACAGCTTTCAAGGACCTACTTCATCCGGGACATCTACTGATAAAGACAGACAACACCACGGTCATGTGGTATATAAACAAGCAGGGAGACACTCATTCCTACCCCCTTTGCAGTCTAGCCATGACTTTGTGGGACACAGCATTGACTTACCAAGTACATCTGCAGGCACAATGCCTGCCAGAAAAGATAAATACTCTGGCAGACGAACTAAGCAGAAACCTCATGGATCCTCACGAGTGGAAATTGGATCCACAAGTCTTCAGCATGATAACAAGGAAAAGGGGATGCCCGGTCATAGATCTGTTTGCCTCTCTTCACAACTGCCAACTGAAAAGATTCTGCACAAGGACTTATTACAGACAAGCATGGAAATTGTATGCCCTATCTTTCAGCTGGAAAAGCTTAGCAGTATATGCCTTTTCTCCACTGCCTCTCCTCCCCTAGGTACTCCTAAAGGTCAGACAAGAGAAGCCAAAAATGATACTGATTGCCCCAGACTGTCCCCGCCAGTACTGGTATCCAATTCTTAGGAACTTGTCTCGATGCCCGGCTTGGACCTTGCCTCAGATACCTCATCTACTATCCCAACAAGACAATCAGATCCTGCACAGCCAGCTAAAGACCTTAAATCTGGCAGCATGTCGGATAATGTAGTTATACAAAACTCACCCCTCACTAAAGCTGTGATGGATGTCATTTTGGAGGCCAGAAGGCCTAGTACTAGAAAATCTTACGCTGGAAACTGGAAGCGATTCTGTGCTTGGAACCAGGCAGAAGGAATTGACACAGCTGTACCAAATATTCCTCAGATTTTGCAATACTTAACTGAGATGCTGGACAAAGGCCTATCCTTTTCATCAATTAAAATTCATGCCTCTGCCATTTCGGCTCATTACAATACAGAGCCACCAATCTTTTCTCATCCTTTGTTAAGGCAGTACCTCGAGGAGCCAAAAACTTAAGGCCTCCAAGGAGATCACCAATACCTGCATGGGTCATCAATTATGTCTTGGAAAAACTCACCCTGCCTCCTTTTGAGCCAGCTGCTACAGCTGATATAAAGTTTTTATCTTGGAAAACAGCTCTGCTCCTAGCAATAACTTCTGCAAGGCGAGTCTCAGAGTTGCAGGCACTCATGGCTGTGGATCCTTTTATCATTTTTTATCCAGACAGGGTTTCTCTGAGGACAAACCCGGCATTCATGCCTAAGGTAGTGTCCAGTGTGGCCCTTAACCAAGTTATTCATCTGCCTACTTTCTATCCAAACCCTCAGAATAAGGGGGAGAGAATTCTGCATTCTTTGGACATACACAGACAACTACGCTTCTACTTGAACTGAACCAAAGCTTTCAGAAAGACGGGGCAACTACTAATGGCATATGCTGCAGGATCACAAGGAAAGGCTATCTCAAAGCAGACTATTTCTAAGTGGATAGGCCACTGCATTAGTTTCTGCTATTCACAACATGGCAAGCCAGCGCCTAAGGGCATTAGGCCACATTCAACCAGAGCAGCAGCCACTTCAGCAGCCTTCCTCAGGGGAGTACCAACCAAAGACATTTTAGAGGCTGCTACCTGGAGTTCAGTGCACACCTTTACAAAGCACTATCCTAGGTTCCTAGGTTCCTAGGTTTATACTAGGCTATCTGCCCTAAGGCATTTATAAGCCTAGCCCAAATTTTTGTGGCTTACGCCACCCCTTATATGAAAAAATACTGTGCCCATTAGTTTGTTGTGCCTCTGTCCAGCAGTGACACAGATATGATTCCCGGGGTAAATCTACGATCTCCCATCCACAGGTCTAGATTTCTCTTGAACAGAGTCAGCGAGGTGCTCTGCCTCACATGGACCGGGATTTTATTCCACAGCATAGGGAGTCTCTTGAGTGATAAATCTATCCCTCCAGCACGTCCTATTTATAGCCGTGCTAAGGTTTAAGTCGCTTGCTCTAGTGGTTTTGGTGGATTTGGATTTTTTGAGGTGGAGCATGTCCATTAATTCCGGGTTGGACATGGCCTTGTATGTCAGGCACATGTCACCTCTGAGCAGACGGTATGCGACTGAATAGAGCTGGAGTTTCTTCAATCTGGCAGCATATGACAGATTTTGGAGTCCCTTTATCCTTTTGGTGAGGAACTGTTGGGGTCTCTCCAATTGCTGCAGATGTCGGGTGAGATACATCCCGAATGGGACATTGTACTCGATCATTGGTCTGATAAGTGAAGAGTACAGGGGAACAATGACCTCACTAGATCTGGATGTGATTCCTTCATGATCAGGTGGGCAATGTAGAAGGTCTTTCTAACCACTTTAGCAATGTGAGTGTCAAAGAAAGGCCACTGTCAACCTGGGTCCCCAGGTCCCTGATAACCTCTTCTGTGCTTAGTGGATTGCCACCTATATGGTAGCTTGGGGTTACCTTGTTTTTCCCGAAGGGTATGACTATACATTTTTTGGCGTTTAACTTCAGGCCATGGCTCTGGCACCAGCTATCTGTTTCCGTGAGTCCCTTCTGAAGGATATCCATGTCCGATGCACTTTCCACTATGGCGCCCAGTTTGCAGTCGTCTGCAAACTTTGTCAGCCAAAGTCCTCCCATGTTGGCCTGTACTTCTGAGAAGTAGATGCCAAACAATAGGGGGCCAAGGACCGAGCCCTGTGGGACACCACTTGTGACCGGCTTGGAGTCTGACACAGCGCCAGCAACTCTAACAATTTACCATTCTACTGTAAATCCAGGGCAGGCTTTGCCGTTCAGTGCACACCTTTACAAAGCATTATCGTTTACCACTCTACTCTAAATCCAGGGCAGGCTTTGCCACTGCAGTTCTGCAGGGCCTCATAACTGCTCCTAATGCTATATTAGCTCCAGCCTCCCAACCATAGCTTTGGGATTCAACCCAAGTGTAATGACTGCAACAGTGAAACACGAAGAACACAGTACAGTTGTGTACATTTACCATAAATATAGATGTTCGAGTGTATTCACTGTTGCAGTCCAGGTTACCCACCCACCATCCCCCATTTCTTTGCTGGAACTTATCTGCACTTCTCTAATCTATAAAACCTATGTGGTGTATTTGCTTGTAGATGAAGGTATAATATATTTTGGTGCATGCATGTTTTATTGGCATATTTTTTAGCCTACCCTTTTGGGGGCACCTGACATCTGGGGCAAGAAAAACTGAAGAAAATGGCATCTGCTGCATCTTTTATACCCCTGGCGCTCTGATGTCAGGGAAGAGGCGACAGCAACCGACGCCGGACCTAGACTTTGTAATTCAGGCTGACTGAGAGTAGTCTGCCAGCAGGATAACCCCAAGTGTAATGACTGCAACAGTGAATACACTCGAACATCTACATTTATGGTAAGTGTACACAACTGTACTTTCTGTCTCTCTGAGCAGTTGGTGGAATGCTCAGGATGTCAGCCTTGGCCTCAGTCTTCTGAAAAGCTTTATGCATCCCCCCAGGAATTCCACTACTTTCATGATGTGAAACCCTCCAAAGAGAATGAATTCCAGATGGAGGATAAGTAATACTGAGAAATTTCCTGCAGGGGTAGACTTTCTCTCTTACCTTATTCATGTCCTCATTCTCTCGTAGAGTCAAGTGGCCAGGAAATGTCACATTTCCTGCCTTAAGGACCCAAACTTGAGGAGCTGTTTGGTCAGTTGGTGTTGCTTCATAAGGTTTACCGGTACAGTTGCAGACAGAAATGTCTAAATGGGAAAATAGCTGGACCGTCTTGACATCCCCAACACACACACACACTAGTTGTTGCCTCCCACGCTTCTGTCATTAAATCATCAATTACGAAGAATTGGAGACACCCCAATAAATATTCAGCTGTGTCCCTTAGGTTACATAGGTAATATCCCTTCTGTAAAAGCTGAAAGTTTCTGGACTGTCAACCCCATGACCACAGTGTTTACAGGGGTCTTTTTAGGTACAAGACCCTGTGCAGCTTTACTGAGCTAGATGCCTCCAGACTGAGAATCCAGAAAGGTAGACCACTGATGGCAAGACATTGTAATCTGTGGTAATTTTATCATTATGTGCTAATATCATCTGTAGGTACTAATTAAAGTTATTGCGCGCAAGTTTCATTTCTGACTGACTTCAGTTAACTTGTCTTTCTTGTTCCATCCTCTGTTTACTAGTACTGTAGTATGTTGCAAATTACCTCTACTATACTTCCAATCCCTTATGATTGTGTTTTGTATTATGGGTGTTTTTGTATTATTGTCACTTGTGGATCTTTCCTCCCTGTGCCTCCGCTGAAAAAGAACATGCGTCCAGACGGACTTTCCTGGTAAAATTTGAAATATGTAAATAAATTTTAGCCTTTCTCACAGTGCCCCTTACCTGATACTGGGTCAGTCTGCTTTGAGAGATCCAGGCTCTTGCAGAGTCTGTCTGATTTAGAGATCCAGTAGCAACTTTATGTAAGCTTTCATGAATCTGAGATGGTCTCAAGACGGTCCTTGCACTCTGATGCTGATGTGCATGGCATCTTGGGTTGTTCAGCACCACTATTCCTTGTTGCTTTAATATAGGCTTCATGGTAAGATGCAGACTAAGTTGTTGAATTCCCTTTCCTTGGGACATCAGCGTGTTGTTAAGGCTGTTCAGGATCATGTATCAGATATAAAAGATAGAAGGGGAGGCTGGCTTTCTTACATCTGCTGTGTGAGACACTGGGTGCAACTGGTGAGTGTAATTTTGAGTCTTGGTAAGAAACATTGACGGTATTCATACTGAGTGCTGTAAAAATGGGAAGGAGAGCGTACTTCCACTCCTGTTCAGTCAGGGAGAAGTTCTCTCAGTAGCTGTATCTCTAGCTCATTGTGCTGGAGATGAGAGCTGTTCAACTTGCTTTCCTTTCCCTCTACAACTTGTTTCCTTCCATCTGTCGTTGCTGGTCTGGGCATGAACCTTCCTGTGCCCATTTACATCAACAGACAAGAGCAGGAGACCAATGTGCTGTAGGGATGCCTGTGAGCTGGCAGTTTCCTGTCATATTCCAGGGTACACATTGTTCAAGCAGATGTCTTAGAATGCCAGGGTCTTTAGATTACAAATGGAAATTAAGGCATAACATATTTGAAAAGATTTTTGAGGAAGTGAATGGATATTTACAAACGAGACTCACAAGTCCATTTAGCAGAATGTGATCCTAGCAGAGTTTTGCACCTCGTGAACAGTACAACACTCTGCCCAAGCACATTATCCCTGTCCAGGAGTGAGATTTTTTTTTTTGCCTTACCACAAGGAGTATGAAATTGTTTATGCTTTCCCACCAAACCTGCTTATTCAGCAAATCCTTCTGAAGTTGCAGTGATGGTGGGCACTGATAGCACAATTTCTCTTTTCCCCTACCTCATCGTCATCTTGTGATTTGGGTTTCCTTATCCAAGGTATGAGCTGCACACTGCACCCCAACCTGGACATGCTGAAACTGCATGGATGGCTCCTGAGGTTAGGGCAGTACTCAGGAGTGGTGTGTTATACAAAAGTTTTTCATCTTCCGTTCTGGAAAGCCAGTCACCAGACTAGTTCTTGTATCAGATAAGAAAGGGTTTGTTTTACATGTTATGACAAGGGACTTAATCATTTTTCCTGGCAGGTCTCTCTCATCTTGGACTACTTGCTGTTTTTGTCCATGTCTGGACATTCCACTGCTAAGTTACTTCTGGTATTTGAACATTTCAGTGCCTTGTGACTGACAATTCAGTGGCTGACCATGTGGATTTAGAAAATGCCTTTCTTATGATTTCTCTATTTCTTCCTGCTCACTTATACCCCCACCCCATGGGACTAGAATTTTGCCTTGCAAGGCTAACATTAACTCCTTTCAAGCCTTAGTCTCCTTATGAATGTGATTCCTGTTTTTGAATGTTCTTTTACTTGAGTATTAACTGAACCAAAAGAAAATCTTTCCATGGCATAAACTGTGGGAAGGAGAACCCTGTACATATTTTCATAAGGACTGAGTGACATTGTGAGCTGACCCACGGTTCTTGAGTTGGTGTTTGAGTTTACTTTGAGCCAGTGTTTATGCCTGCTAGTTTATTTCATAGAAGAGGCCAACCATGCGGAAACTCTGTTTAACAAGTTTAGATATTCAGAGCACTGAAGCACTCCCTCTGTAGGATAGCTACAGTCAGAAAGTCCAAGCATCCATTTGTGTCTACCTCCATTACTTCATAAATGTCTCTGTTTCAGACATTTTTGCATCACCACTTAGTCATCAGTTTACATATTCACCAAGTTTTGTTTGGTATTCTGCTGTTGCAGAACTTGGCTTTGAGTTTTTTCTCTTCCTCTATTTCTCCCATCAGACCTCTCTAGTCCTGACCACCTGGAAGTTTTTATGGTAGTTGCTTGATAATCTTCCTAACAGTTAATCCAGCATAACCTAATTTAGTGGACTCTGTGTCAAGTATAAACAGGTAAGCAATCTTATAGTAATTATAATATCTGTTAATTTGTGAGAGACTTCTGTACAATGGTGGGACAATATCTTCTCACATTCTTGCTGTACTCGAATGTCCTCCTTAATCCAGTGTCTGCAGTTGCTGTCCTACATAATCTAAATGAGTATATTTATGTAATGTATAAAGTATAAAACACGCTGCCTAGCCTGCCATGTCCCTACAGGAGTCATGCGTACCTCAGAGTGTGAGATAACCGAAATAGAAGATATCATCTCTGAACATTGCATGAGAGGAAGTACCACAACTTCTGCAGAGGACTCACAGATCAGCTGATATAGTACAGTAGTACATATATCTCTGTTATTCCCTATAGTGTAAAGGATCAAATTGTTCCTCTTTCTTTTTGAAACATCTTGCTTTGTAATGCACCATAACCTAGTTATTTGCCTTTGTAGTGCTAATGTACAGAAGTAGATAAACATTTGTACAGCAAGTGTCAATCAAACCGTTAGATCTGAAGTAGGAGAATTCATTTGTCAGCAACCTGTGGGTATGGATCCGATATCGGATCCGAACCGGCATGGTTTATCCAGCTATGGATCCGAGCTCCTAGCTCCTCCCCTCACCCATAATGCCCTGCTCTCCCTACATGACCTCAGATCTAGTTTGCCGCGCATGGTGAAGGCTGGGTCGTCAGAGCTCCTAAAGCTAAGTCTTATTTAAGGGTTTTAAAACTTTTCAAAGCTTTTCAAAACTTCTTAGTTGTGTGAAAGTTGTAGGTTTCCCTTTTATCTTTTTTGGTTTAATTTAATCTAGTTTTTACCCTCCGCTCGCCAGTTCGTAGTTGGTGTGTGTGTGTGTGTGTGTGTGTGTGTGTGTGTGTGTGTGTGTGTGTGTGTCTGTCTGTCTGTCTGTCTGTCTGTGTGTGTGTGTGTGTGTGTGTCTGTGTGTGTGTGTTTTTTTTGGGGGGCCTTTGTGTGAGTGTTTAGTTTATTTTTATTGTTACTATTTTTAAAAAAAAAAAAAAAAAAAAAAAAGTTATGTCTGAGGCCCCAAAGGCTGTTTTCTCAAAGTGCTCAGAGTGTGGCCATAAGCTTTCCCCTGCTGATGGCCACACTCTGTGCGTTCGATGCCTTGGGGTTGAACACCTCACTTCAGGGTGTTCAATTTGTGCATGGTTCAACCCCAGGGCATTGAAGGAGCGGAGGTCGAAGCTGGTCTTGGGACTCTTGCCCCCAGACTCGGCTTCGGCCCCCGCCCCCTTGGTGGTCACTGCTTCGGCAGTCCCTGCCTTGCCTGCTCCCCCTCCTCCACCCGGGATTCAAACTCCCGCCAAAGGGTCGGAGGAGAGGGAAGCCAGGAAAAAGGACCAGAGAGAGAAGCACCACAAGCGGCAGGCTGAAACCTCCGTTTCGGCCCCGCCAGCTAAGCGGCTTGTCCTCCGGCCACTCTGGCTGCTGGCTCTCCCCCTCGTCGGCTCCGGTCCCTGTGCTTTTCACTGGAGCCTGAGGATGAGGAGACCCGACCTCCTTCGAGGCTATCGAGGCGGCATTCAAGGCCTACCTCGGCAGCCTCGTCGAGGTCTACTTACAGCCTCTCCAATGCTGATCTGGACCGGATGATGCGAAGGTTCATCCAGGCCCAGATGCAGATGGGAGTGCTCCTGCCGCCCCCCCCCCTCTGGGGAGGAGCTCGACCCCCTTTTTTAAGCCCATTGCTACTTCTCCGACCCGCTACCCAGGTTCGGAGCGCTCGGAGCCGGGCAGCCTCGGAGCCAGGGGTGGGTCGGCGCCAACAGTACTGGGTACTTCGGATCCGACCCTGCCCTCGAGTCTGTCGGATCCGACCTCTCAGAGCCTTGGCCCGAGCTTCGGATCCGAGGGACTCAGTGTGCCTTCGGCGCCGTCCTTGTCGGAGCACACTGGTCCCTCAGATCCGTGGGGCTCGGCGCCGGCTCCGATCCGCTCATCGGATCCGAGGGGGAGCCGACTTTCGGATCCTATTGTCGAGGCTGGCTCCCCCTCGGCTTTTGATGTAGTGGAGAGGGCTCTGTTGAGGACATCTGGACCCCCGGCCCTTGCTTCGGCTCCGTCCCGCACTCCATCTGCTCTGGGCCAGGCTTCCATCACCCGGCCACTGGGACAGCCCGCTTCACTGCCCCAATCAATTCCTGTGGTTCTGGACATTGCTGGTGAGGGCTCCTCTGACAGCCCCCCCCCCCCCGAGGAAGCACCTCGCAAGCATTCATGTAAGAGGAGGCACATAGACTCCCCCGAGTCTTTGACCGAAGACACTGACTTGGAGGAAGGGGAAGGCTCCCCAAGATCACCCCCTGAGGATGTCTCCTTCGGAGACATCATGGAAATGTTACGGATTAGAGGTGGGTGGTCTGCCCCAAAGTCTTCCTCGGACGAGTCAGTGTTCTTGGAGGCATTTTAAGCGGGCCCGTCTACCTCTTGGGTGTCCCCTCCTGCCGACCCCCTGGTGGACCTTACCACCAGGGAGTGGAGGGACCCGGACACCGTAGAGCCAATCCCTAAGAGTCCCGACAGGATCCTTAGCCCCCCTGCTGACCGTGCCCACTGGAGCAAGGGACCCCCGGTAGATGCCATGTTGTCGGCTGCAGCCACTAAGAGGGAACTCGCCCAGGAGAGTCCCTCAGTCCATCCCCCTAGCAAGGAGTCTCGGATGATGGACCGTTTGGGGAAGCGAATCTTTAGTTCAGCGATCTTCTCAGTGAGGGCGCTCAACTATTTGGCACACGTCATTAGGATGCAGTGCGATCTTATCAAGGAATACGCTGCATCCCCCCCAGAGTCCATGTCGGAAGAGGACAAACTTATGCACTCCACCCGTATGGCCACTCTTCGTTCTGTGACTAACATCTCTATGCGGTTACTTTCCCACGCTACCGAGGGAGCCGCTAGAGCTGCGGGAGCGGGCCTAGTCACAAGACGGCAGGCCTGGCTCCGCCTCTGCGATTTTACGGAGCCCTTCAAGGCGTCATTTGCGAACGCCCCCTTTGACGGTTCTGCCCTTTTTGGCAAGACGGTTCACGACACCTTGGTTCAGAGGGAGAAGGACGGGAAGACGCTGTCTGCCGTCGGAGTCAGCTTCTCTGTGCCCCAGAGGGCCTACTCTAGGAACCAAAAGGGCCAGAAGAAGATGTGGTTCCGGAAGTCGCAGCATTCCCAACCCGCTCCGGACAACCAGTCCTTCTGTGGCAGAGGAGGACAGGGAGGACGCCGCCCTAGGGGCAGAGGGGCTCCCAGGAACTTTGGGTCCAGGGAACCTTTCTCTGAACGGCCCACGCAGCAACCCTGAGGGGTTGCCCGACTGCTCCACTCTGGAGGCAGTCGGGGGACGTTTCTCGGAGCACCTAGCGGCATGGGAGTCGATTACATCGGACCGCTGGGTACTCCGGATTATATCCAGAGGTTACAAGATCCCCTTTCTTCATGTCCCAAAGTTAAAAATCCTCCCGATGTTCCACCCGATCAGAGGGAGGCCGCTTCAGCAGAAATTGGTCATCTGCTGAGAAAAGAGCCATCCAGCCCGTCCCCAGACCAGATCGGATCAGGGTTCTACTCCAGGTTCTTTTTAGTGCCAAAAAGACGGGGGACCTAAGACCCATTCTAGACCTGTCCCTGTTGAACCTGTCAGTTCCCAAAGAGAAGTTCCGGATGGTCACTTTGCAGTCCATCCTGCCCCTTCTAGGGGAGAATCACTGGATGTGCTCTATAGACCTGAAGGACGCGTACTACCACATTCTGATGGACAGACGATCCAGGAGGTTTCTTCGCTTCCGGCTGGGAGCCAGTCACTACCAGTTCAGGGTCC